>NW_008795486.1:278389-287594 GCF_000699145.1 Aptenodytes forsteri
ATTAGCCCACAATGTTTTCCTTGGTTATTTATTTAATTTTATTTCACAATCAGCCTCCTTTATTCTAACAGAATTAGCCCACAATTAATGTTTTCCTTGGTTATTTCGTGTGCAAGTCAATACTCAATTTATTTTGAATTTCTTCAGTTCTGAATTTCTAACTAGGGGGGATTTGTTTTAAAGATGCTTTTGTTATTATTATTATTGAATGCAGTAAACAAACAATATTTCACGCCAGGTTTTTCCTCCCTGTGGCGACAGCTTTTGTAAAACTGCAGAACTTAATGAGACACTTTATTTAATATTTATTTCACAATCAGCCTCCTTTATTCTAACAGAATTAGCCCACAATGAATGTTTTCCTTGGTTATTTCGTGTGCAAGTCAATACTCAATTTATTTTGAATTTCTTCAGTTCTGAATTTCTAACTAGGGGGGATTTGTTTTAAAGATGCTTTTGTTATTATTATTATTGAATACCAGCTAACCACCTGCATGGCTGCAAAGTGAATCAGCCTGAGGACACCGCCCCAAAAAAATTAACCTAGCAAAAAAAGAACAATTTTAAGATTGGCTAGAGACAACACTGATATAAATGGGATGGCCATTGACAAAAGGCTGAAGGTTTACAATGACTGAGGTGAAGTTACTAATGATGGAAGCACAAATGTCTCTGGCCATGCAGCAGCATGAGAAAGAGCTTTAAAAATTCCCCGTACTACATTCACATCTGCAGTAGAAAGTTCCTGAATGGTCCATTATAACCATGTATAATGGCACAGGACAGGGAAATCTCAAGCATCTACAGCACAGGGATGTCCAACGTGACCCAGCAGACCCTCCTCACAGGCCATGCATTTGAAGACACTTCCGTCAGTGCTTCCCGGTGACCTACAGGGACCAACTACCTGCACAGCTAAGTGCAAGTGCACCAAGACACAGTTTTCCTGCAGAACTGTGACAACAGAACTGCTACTGAAAGCAAAAAAAGGAAAGAAAGATTTCCTAGTAGAGGGAAACACTCTACATTAACAGAAGTAGTTTCCAAGGTTTACAAACATAATGGAAATACTGAGACGTACCTCAGGATCACAATATGGATATATTTGTCTTCCAGTTTGGGGGGGGAGGCAAAAGAGACTTCAGAATTTGGGATTAGTGACCGCTAAAAAGACACAGTTTGTTTCTGCATCGAACATACACTACATCCCTGCAAGAGATGGTCGGCGCATGGCAATGCCCAACAGCAGGTCACAACACAAGAGGAAACCTCATTCCTACAGATACCACAAAGCAGTTTCCAGCCGAGCCATGCGCTCACGCCTCCCTCCCCTAAATAGGTCGAGCAGAAATCCTGGAGTTAATGCTTGTCTCTAGAGGTTCCCTTTTGCCTGCTGAAATTAAAGAGTTAACAGAGACCTGGGTTTATTTGGGAGTTTTTATGCACACACACATCCATCCATCTATCTATCCGAGCAAAACACTACTACCATATTTTAGAAATGTGAATGCTGCTGACTTGAAAAAAATGGGCACAGTTCCCTTTTTAGAAGGAACAAACTGTTCAGAACAAGGACAAATGCAATAGAGAAATCAGGCACCGATTTTGCTTCTGATGTTTCAAGCTTCTGGTACATGCAGCTCAGATACAGTCTCTGCATGATTTTTTTTTTTTTTTAATAGACCCAACATTGTGCAAGAATCACCCCATAACTGCCCAATGCTCTCAATAGCAAATATTTTTTATATTATCAGATATGTAAGAAATTAGAGGGTGCCACGATCTTCTGTTGGCTACAGACAGGAGACAGCTATTTCCTGCAGGGCCGGAGTAATTGCAATGGTGCAGATATTTGCTTCACTTGAGCGCATTTTAGATAGAAAACATGGAATTAGCTGCAAACTGTGTTAAAACGACCCCTTTAGAGCGAAAGCGCTTTTCTGTAGTTATGTCACAGAAACAGGGATTACAGAGAAGAGGAGCAGAGCCCAAACCCGTCATCACACAGGTTGAACTTGCAGCTACATCTTCAGTCAACCAGGACGTGGAACCTGATGCTGGAAACAGCCATCCCAGGGTCCTCGGCAGCCCAGAGATGCACAGAAATCCCAAACCTGCCCTTAGGCTCCCATGAAAGCTACAGATTACTCCAGTCTTCGCTGGGGTTTTAATTAAACTCATTACTGCAGGTTTATCTGAGTTAATACCTTTACTCCACAGGACACGCTGCACCATGAACTTCAGGAGAGATGCAAGACTAAAAAGGCTAACATTATTTCTCTTAATCTTTTTCCCGATACACAAAAATTAACTGATAACCCCACAGCAATTTCAGGATGAAAGAGAAAGGCTACCTGATTCTCACCTCCAAATATTACTCATCTCAGGATGGAATAAACTGATTTCTCCAGAGGATCTAACAGGGATACCACATGACTCAACCCTACATTTATTTTTCAGGTATTTGAGTTAATAGCTATAAAGCAAGAACAAAAAAAGGATTTATTTTTTTTTTTAAGTGGCAGTCATCTCTCTCAGTTAACCAAGTTCAGTAGCCATTATAATAAAGCTTGAATCTCCAGCGTTGGAGAAGATGGAATACAAAACTCCCTTCTGGCAGCAAAAAGCAACAGGAAAATAAGACCACACAGCACGGAGACCCCTTAGGGGATTTCTTGAGGTCACTAACAAGAATTCAGGTTGTCTAAGAAATGCATTTATATACAAGTTTGTCTTACTATGTTTTTAAGAAAGGATGTTATTTTAAGTAAATATTCCCATGCCGCAGCCACAACCGCCATGAAAACACCATGCATTAGACCCTGGAAGCATAAGAGATGGCACCATGGAGAACTTCTCACTAATTAGACATGAAGCTGGCTTCCTTTAAAAACTTGCTAGATAAAAAGCCTTGACTGATCTATTTTCCATTACTCTGAGTTCAGGCAATGAAATTTAAATCACAGAGAAGTGCTAATGATTATTTTTCAAGTCAGCTTTTCATTACTGAAAGCATTCTTTGCAACACAGCAAACCCAAAATCTGGGGGGTTTAGAAACGTGATTTCTTTTCTAATCCTGGCAATCCCTTTCACTTGTTCTTTGATCACCAGTAAGTCTGAACATTGGCATTCACCTCTCAACTCAAGGTGTTGATCTTCCTCCTGAATATGGATCTGGGATTTTTCTGGAGCACAGATTTTTCTGGATCTCCCACCACTTTTGTATCTATGGATGAATGGGTATTTGGAGCAAAAGAGTGACCATTGGAAAGACAGGAGGGCTTGACAAGTTCCTGTGCCTTAAGTTTCATCCGCTGCAGGGCAGAGCATCAGTGGGCTGGTTTTCTAATCAGATAACACATTCTTCTTTCCACCCAACATCTTTAGTAACCGTTTCTCTATTGGCATCACAACTTCTTCAGACAAGTCTCCATTTACACCCATTCACAACATTACCTGGATTCATTCGTAGCTGGGGAGTATCCAAACTTCCACAGGTTATTGCTGAACATCACTAGATAGAAGAAAAGCAGAGGGGGAAGGGGAGGTGGGGTGGCTGCACCGGAGCAAAGAGAGGCTTAGGCAGATGGAAAACAAGCACGGAGAAAGCAGATGGAACAAGCGTGTCAGCAGTTCCCCTCAAGCTGGTACTGCCTCAGTAGTGACACCCCAGGTGAAACATTCCGTATAACGCCATACAGCTTTGCCGGAGAGCAACGAAGCTGGTGGAAGGGCTGGAAGGAATGTCCTGTGAGGAGCAGCTGAGGACTTTGGGTTTGTCTGGTTTGGAGAAAAGGAGGCTGAGGGGCGACCTCATTGCCCTCTACAGCTTCCTGAGGAGGGGAAGTGGAGAGGGAAGCACTGATCTCTTCTCCCTGGTACCCAGTGACAGGACAGGTAGGAATGGTTCAAAGCTGCATCAGGGGAGGTTTAGACTGGACATTAGGAGGCATTTCTTTACCAAAAGGGTGCTCAAACACTGGGACAGATTTCCCAGAGAGGTGGTCGATGCCCCAAGCCTGTCAGTGTTTAAGAGGCATTTGGACAATGCCCTTAACATGCTTTAACTTTTGGTCAGCCCTGAGGTGGTCAGGCAGCTGGACTAGATGATCCTTGTAGGTCCCTTCCAACTGAACTATTCTATTCTAACCACTTGATTACTCTGGAGAGGGATCCCATACTTTCACAGCCAGGTAAGGGAGCAATCCCCCCTGCCGAAGCAATAAAAGCTCTTTTTTTTTTTTTGGACATGAGGGGCTCAGTCCAAAACACTCTGGAAAGCACATACAACTCTTTGCTACTGCGGGATATGAGAGTCTCATACACAGTCAGATTCGTTTCCTTCACTGTTCCCAACAAATTGGCATCAAGGCTCAGCACCAGCCTACGGGATGGTAGTTCCATGGCAATTCCCTCTTGCAAATAATAGGCTGGATTTATACCAAGAAATACTCCCACCTTAAACGCACACATGCTGCCCTTTGAGTAACTGACTTATTGCTTAATCAAAAAAAGTAGACTTTAGTTTTCACTAACTTCATTACAGACAAGCAGCAGCACAGTGCAGCAGTGGGTCAGGCTGCTGGGGCCCTGCATTAAGTTCCTCTCTCTGTGAAGAGCATCTTTAGCAGGACAGTTACCCAAACACTGCTTGACTTCTGCACACTTTGACATCTCTAACACCTTTTTTTTTCCTCCTTTTTTAAATTTACCCTGCAGGATACAGTCTTTTGAGAAACCACGTGCAAGCTCATCTTTTTTCATGCCAGCACAGCCTTTCCTCCCCTTCCTCTTCTCTCTTCCCTTTCCCATTACTCTTTGTAAGGTCTAAAAGAAAACACTATTCAGATACTTAAAGGTTACAGTTAACTTTTAGTTCAGCAGTACCTAAAAGAAAGGAAAATAAACAGGGTATTCTGTGATCTTTAGAAGGACAGCAGCAGATTTCCATTAGGCTCTATCTATATTGAGCAAAGCAAGACCTTACTTGAAGGTTTTCTCCTCTGTTTGTACAAGTATTCCCTAATTATCTCAGGAAACTAATAGCTAGGTTAGTTTAAACAGGTGGTTTAAATTTTGCCTTAAGTATATTAGGGAGCAGTGCACCCCTGCATACAGAGAGAAGTGCAGTGTAGTGAGAGCAGTAACTCCAGGCGAGGCGAGATGACAAATAGCAATTCAGTCTCAAGCTGTTTGCAACCTAAATATCTATCCCCAGCTCAACGCAACAAAGCTCTCTAATGATTTTTATCTACACAGGGTGAAATCAAATGACATTATAACACAAATTTTATTAATCCCTTATTCAGGGCCAATGTTTAATAGCACAGATTAGTTATGAAACTACTGTAACAGCAACAGACTTTAATGTGGTCTTGACTCTGTTTAAATACTGACAATGACTTTAAGGGACAAGTTCATCCTTGTTCTGCCCTAATTAATTCAACATATTAGCACCTGAGGAATATTTGACTCAACCCTCCCTGTTTAAATTCATGATTTAAGCGCAGGCTGAGCAAGAGGCACCAGGGTTATATGACAAACATGACAGATCAGTTGTTTCATGCTGTAAGAGAGCCATTAAAAACAAAATGAGGATTTAGTTAGTTATTGACAGAATCACTGTGGGGGAAGGAAGCTAAATGACTTGCTGCAAAATGAAATTACAGAAACTAGAGAGTAAATCAAAACATTGCCTTAGGTCATCTCATCTGTCCTCCAGCCAAAGCAGGGCTGTTGCTGAGCATCTCTGCCCCAAGGGTTGACATTTTTGGTGTCAGAAACCCAATATCTGTAATACAGAATTTTATTGTCTCCTAAATCTCCTGCTCCAAAGTCTTGCAAGCATCCATGCAGGCTTCCTGGTTTAAACAGCCTCATCACTGTGCTACCTTCTGCTCTCCTGCCATGCTAGCCACACCATTGCAATGAGTATCTCGAACTTTCGCATTGCCTGGGTGGTTATTTGGCAATATGCATGAACTAGCTCCTAGCACATTCCCCATTCCTCTTTCTGTACTTGCCAAGAGCAAGGCTTTGCACTCAAACTGCTGATCCTGCCCTAAAAAAAAAGGCAGTATGCCTTAAAATTATAAAAGGAATTTATCTAATTCTCAGCTATTATAATTTCTATATTGGCTATATTTTATGTAAAAATAAGAAAATGCCAACAACTCTATACCCCCCCCACAAAAAAACACCCAGCTGCAGATACACCTGCCTGGGACACGCCACAAAACTTAGAGCAAGCACCTCAGTTTGCCAATTAATGGATGCCAGTTTGGCTATCATGGCGAGGACCGAATGAGAGCAGCTCCAGAGCTAAAACCAGGAGCTCTGCAGCTTGCATTAGAAAGCCCCAATGCTCCAGCTCAGGCTGCGAGCAACATCTACCACCCGCAGGTAGGCCTGGGAAGAAGAGGAGCACGCAGCCTAGATAGCAAACAGAGGAAAGCTCTTTCACGGGAAGGCAACAAACAGAGGTTCAATTTGCTCACAGACACCTTTCTCCCACTCCTCAATTCTCACCCTCCCTCCCCATGCCTGTTTGGGAAGCAACTGCTCAGTTCCCTCCCCAAAGAGCTTTCTTCATCCATCCGTCTCTCCCTTCAGAAACTCCAATTGCCTCACCAGACCCCAACTCCAGGCAACAAAAAACACTGTCCTCTCATAGCTCAGCTCTGGAGCAGAGAAGAAAGTGAAGCTTAAGAGGCAGCAAGTCTGTCCCAGCTCTGGCTCTTCCCAGTTCCCCTCACCTCACCAGTCTTTGGGTCCCCCCATACATCAGGTTGGGAGACACCCAAGGACATACATCCCCATACATCAGGTTGGGAGACACCCAAGCATCCCAGGGCAGCTTCAACCTCTTTCTACAACAGTTCTGGGATGGGCAATTTAATACTGAGCAGGGCACATAGGGGATGCTGATAAAGCCAATTTACAAAGATGTGATTTCTGGCTTTACTAAGAAGCCAATCAATGGCATCAAACTCAATTTGAT
This sequence comes from Aptenodytes forsteri, assembly GCF_000699145.1. NCBI lineage: Eukaryota > Metazoa > Chordata > Aves > Sphenisciformes > Spheniscidae > Aptenodytes > Aptenodytes forsteri. The sequence continues at coordinate 285,391 of NW_008795486.1, forward strand.
TAAGAACGGGACTACAATACAAGAAAACTGTACAGGGTATGATCACGAGACCATCTAGCCCTGAATCCCCTTTCAGACACTGGACACTAGTAAGAAATTGGGGAAAAAGTAAGAGACCAGAGGAAATATTTCGCGCTGCCTTCCTGGGATAGTCTCTCTGCTCCCAGCGATTGGCATCTTGGGGACTTCTTGAATCACAGTAAATGCATACATTGCATTTAGGTCTTTGCAGGATCTGGACTCAAATTACCCAAAAGGAAGGGGCCCTTAGCTCATCTGTGCTTTTTCACAGCAATCACTCATCTATTGAGTGATTTGCAGCTTTTGGTCCATTTTTATGCATCTGTATTTCTGTTGCTGCAAGGCAAAATTTCATCTTATTAATAGTGCAGATTTCTGAGCTACATTTTTAATCCACTTCTTGCAGTAGTATAATATAGCTTGAAAACACCAGCACACAAGACAACATTGTCACAAGTCTTTCTAAATTCAATAAATTTGATAATTTGGAAAAATAATAAAACAAGCATAAACACCAACACAGATATATCTTTGTAAAGATATATACACATAGAAAGATGAAAGCAGAATTAAAGAGGGACATCACAAAAATGTCATTACTTTTAAACTAAAAAATCCCTGGCCATGGATTCCCTGCTTATTCTCCACAACTTCTGTATCAACATTTCCCAGAACAATTCCCAGGCTACACTTTCAAATTATCACTTCATTTCCAGTGCCTTCTCTCCATAGCTAACAAAATCACTGCTATAAAACTTCTCCTTTTACAGCCAAGAGGGGAAACCCTCTATTAGATTATCCGTTCCCTCCCTTGTAAAATAAAGAGGAAAATGCCATTCCAGGAAATAAAAATGTTCAAAAAGACCAACCAAACAAAGGCAACTCCTGCACGCAGTGTTGTTCTTCCCTTTGAGTCAGTAACAAAGAGGAAGGAAGGAAAAAACACAGATAAAATAAATGCAAGGAGGAGATGTAGACGAAGCATGTTTATCCCACCTGAAGAGGGGAGGCTGTAAAACGCCGTGCATTGCATACGGACACCCCAACCACCGCCTTGGTGTTTACAAACACTTTGATCAAACCAAACAGGGAGTTTCATTGTCCCCACCGCACTCATGTCACCCTTCCCCAGCGCTGAGATTCCAGGGAGTCTGCCAGAGGACACACAGTGCCAGTTACACAAGAGAAGCGCAGAAGCAAATATGCAGCAGAGGGGGAAAAAAAAAAAAAATCAGCCCAGCTCAGCTGCACACTCTCTTGCTGCTCTCAGAACAGCCTCCAAGTCAGGCTTTGGAGCAGATTAACTTTAAAGGGCACCGAAAGATGCTGACAGATTTGAGGTGAGCAGGACCCCTCTGCGTGCACGCATTTCACTGCCACCAGCACAAAGTCAGATATCTGGGGTCCACGAGCAGTTGCAGCGATAATGTAGTTATAGAAGGGGAAAAACCTCCCGATGTTATGCACTAAGGAAAAAAAATCTAGTATCGTGCACTAATATCACAGCACTGTTCAAGTAAAGATCGGAACTGCATCTCGCAAACAGCAAAGAACAGGGAAACAAATAAAAAAACACATTAAAACGAAGCTCTGCTGGACCACAAAGTTTTTAAAAAGTTTAATATACGCACTTCTTGTATTTATGATAAAAGGGAAAAAGACCAGAGTGATAGTTTGGAAGTTGAAATAAACCATCAGGCTGTCCAACCGACAATTTTTAAGATGCATACTCATGATATGACTTGGAAAAGAAACCTAGACCAACTGCACGCAGCTGGAATTGAGAGCCAGTTTGACTCAAATCCCCCCACATCTCTGAAAAAGGGGAGGAACGAGGGCGTCAAAACACAGAAGCTGCAAGACATAGCGCACCAGCACCCCAAAACTGATCCTAAAACAGACCTCGCTTATTCGACTTTTTAAAAGATACTTTTTTTTCCTCCCCAGGAACCCCGGGTCTCAGAGGCGCTCAGCGGCACTTAACGACAGCAATTAAAAATCCATCTTCTTCTCCGCTGTTATACGGTGCAGAAGGCAAACGGGACAGGGCTCCCCCCGCGGCGTCCGCGCTATTTCGGGGCGCCCGGAGCATCCCGAAGTTGCGGGAGTTTCCCGGGGGCTGCGGGACGCGCAGCGCGGCCGCGGAGATGCCGCACGGGCGGGGTGGGAACCAGAACTCCCGG
>NW_008795486.1:288670-316579 GCF_000699145.1 Aptenodytes forsteri
GGGGGGGAAGGAGGGGGTGGCGGCCGCCATGTTGATGGCGTGGGATGCTCTTAGCTCGGGAGGAGCGACCGGGGAACCGGGTTAAGATGTCGGAAAAGAGGGAGGGTGGGAGTCAGGTGTTGGTTCTTAGGGGGTGGAAAGAGCTTGTGTGAGGGGGCGAGAGAGAATGGGGAGGCTGAGAAGTGGCTGAGGGGGCGCGGCGGGTTGTGGAGGGCCCCGAAGGACATCGCGTAGCGGCCGGTTGTCCCTCGGTGCCTGTTGGCTCTTGGTAGGGCAGTGCCTCTCCGTGGCGGGAGCGAGGCGGGAGTCTGTTCCCGGGGCTCGCCCCCTTGGCGGGCCGGAGGGGGGCTGGTGCGCTCCCGGCAGCGGGGCCCTGAGGCGGGCGAGCCTCGGTGGCGCGGGAGCGGCGCCCGCCGCGGTGCGTGTCGGGGCTGGGACGGTGCAAGTTTCGGAGGGGGAGGCTGCCGTGTGTCGTGCAGGAAAGCGGGGCGGCTCCGGTGGCCCTCGGGGTTGGGCCCCGTGCGGGGGCTGTAGCTGCCGAGGTGTTTGGGCCTTGCCTGGGAGGAAATACAGACTGCGGTTTAAAGAGGAGGGCTGAATTCTTGGCCTGGCCTTGGTGGGGGAGGCCCTCGGCAGGGAGCAGGCTGGGACGTGCCCTTGTCACACACCAGGTGACAGCCTGTGCTTGCTGATTTGAGGCTCTTCTAAGGGTTGTGGCTTCTGCCTGATAACTGCAGTAATAGTGTTTGGCTGTCACAGATATGTGGCTTAGTGTGACCAGCAGGAGGAGCTTTGCTCCCTCCTAAAGGCAGCTGTCCTCAGTACGTCCGTAGAGACGTAAATCAACCTTGAAAAAACTGAGAGAATGGATGTGATGGTGTGAGAGTTCTCAGCAGGGTATGGGGGCAGCCAAGCTACCTTGCTTCCCTGTTTTCTTACCTGCGCTCGCTGTCTAGTGTTGGCATGGCTCAGCCAGCTGACTAGGTGCTGTCTTGAGTTTCAGCATACCCTCTGACTGGCTTGTAGGAGGTGGGCTAGATCTTGAGCAGCAGGTTGTAGACGTTCCTGAACATCACTGAATATCATCCCTGCTTGTGTTAGTTTCTGTGTTGGGGAATGGGAAATGATCCATTCACCGAATGGGCGATTAATTAAATGTCTGTTAGGTGTAAGAGGACTGGAGTTACTGAAATAACACATGGAAGATCTTTGCTCAAAACTGGGAGGGAGGACACTCAGATTACTGCATGGTTTGTGAAATAACACCATTTCTAGTTACAGCTGATTTCCTGTGAAATAAAGTGCTTTATTATTTCAAGAAGATAGTCCATTGAGAAGAGCTGTGAAGAGTTTCGCAGGCTCGCTGGAAGTCTTGGCTAAAGTCCAGTAGTGGTATAGCTCAGGAAAAATGGGATTGCAAGTTTTTATTTCATGCTTTGGCTCCTCCTGGAGGTACGTGCAATGCATTTGCTCAGGATATTGCCTCACAATAGCTACAGAGGTATAGTAGTCTGTTTACCCCAGGATACACTTGAATGATGGAGGAAGGATGTCATGAGATGTTCTATGATGCAGTTACAAATTATTTAACCTGAACCTTGCAGCCTTTCAAGATTTGTTGATACTATGGCAATGCGTGCCATTCTTCCATCTCTTTAAATCCAGCTCCTCCATTTAAAGAATCTGTACCAGTTGTTTGCCTTCCCCATTCTCCTGTAAAATGCCTGGTGTCCTGGGGCAGGAGGTGCTTCTCCCCACCCCCAGGTTGTCCAGTTTTGCCATACTCATCACTGAAGAGAAAGAGTGGAGGGAGTATAATGCTCTGTTGCTGCTATAACTTTCAGTAATGGTTGCATGCATCTGAAGAATTCTGAATTACAAGTACAGCCCCCTTTATTTCTTTTCTACTTCTGATTCTTCTCTACAAACATACCTTAAGATTAGGTGTGCTGTGGGTGAAAAAAAGGGACAGTGGCATGATGACTTCTGTCACCACAGTTGCTTGCTGTAGACTTTAAGCCTATGCTTATATCTGCAGCTGATACCAAGCAATGATGGTAAGTATTGCAGTGGGATAATTGCGGGGGGGCTTGCTTGTCTTTTCTATAACTGACAGAAAACATGTATGTGAAACCTTCATCCAAGATGAGGGCTGACCTAATGACAGTATGCTTTGTTATTTAAACTGCTTTAGAAACAATTGGTGTCGCCTGCATTGATTCCCTCTCTTTCTCACTTCCCCCCATGTTTCAATGCTCCTGCTCTGGGGAGGAGGCAAGGATGCATCCTGCTTTACAGATAATTTTATTTCACTGTTTTTACCATGTTTCTTTATCTGAAGATGTAGATGCCACTGATGTGTCAGCCAAGAGTTGCTATAGCAGATTGCAATGTAGAAAAAAATGGAGCTGACTTCAGAAACTACACAAAGGACTGCCTGATGCAAGAGAAAGTAAAATAGTTGGTGTGTATAGTTCACTTTCATCAGTTTGGGGGTGTCTGATATTTGTCATTGAATGGATTATACTTACTGATCACAACTTGTCAGAGATGCTAATGATGAAGCTTGTGTTGTATGTCTCAAAATTGGATACTCTGCTCACCTGAAAGAGCTAATGACCAAGTCTCTTCTGACCCAGCAGGTCTTAATTGCAAGATCCACAAGAAGCTTACAGTCCTACCCCAGAAATAGGTGTTGTCTCAGCATTTCATATGAAAAAACTTAAGGTGATGATAGAGTTGAAAGCCTGCCTTTGGCATTTCTTAAGTACATGGGTATACTCTGGTTTAATACTGTTGATGAAAACTTAATTCCAGTGTCTGTATGGTCCTGAGCCTATGAAGCTGATACATTTGTCTATACTTGGTCTACTATGCCAACATCCTGTGCTGCAGAAACTATGGGTTGTCTTTGTTACTCAAGTGATTTTGGTCACAGTGGACTCAGGTAAGCAGCCACCCAGTGTCCTGAAGACCAGGAGAAGCGGTTGGAAGACCCTGCAGGAGGGATGCGGAAGATGAGGATAAGTAGGAATGTGTGATGCCTTTACTCAAAGAAGAAATTGCTTAATCTAAGTTCATATGTAGAAACCTGGCTTCCTATCTCAGCTTTCATTCTGGCAAGTTCTTGCTCTTAATGAAAACTCTAGGGATTTGGACGCTCTAAATTGCGCCTTCACTGGATAGTATACCAAAACCAGCTCTACAGTCTGCACAAGAAAGACGCGAATTTACAAGATGAAGTGTACAAACACGTTACGTGGTAACATTTTTAAGGTGTCTTATGTTCTGCTGTCATGGTGTCGACATCATGTCGGTGCAGCACGGAGAACCGGCAGGATGTTGGGTTTGTCTCAGTTCTTGCAAATTGTCAGTCCTTACGTAATTCCTAGTATGCAAACTAGCTGGATGAAAAGATTTTCATGTGCACTCGAACAGGGAGTGGAGTATGGTTTCTGAGGGTGAGTGATATGATCTGTGCTAGTCTTGGCACGTAAGTTTTGTTTTAAAATCCCATTTTCTTAATTATCCCAGCTATAAAACAGTTGTCCACAGTCCCCTTGGAGGAAGGAGGAGAGTTGAAGTGTCACTGACCAGCTGCTTGCTTCAAAGCCTATGGGGGAAGGGTGTAAACTCTTTCACATCAGTTACTGCTCAGATCCTGGATGCTGAAGAAGCTGCTGTGGGTTTTTTGTAGTTGTTTGCAGTTGTCTCCCATGGAGCTATTTCCCAAAGAGTTACCGGACCTGCAAGGTGAAAGGTGAGACAGTGAATTCAGCTGGGTAGAATAGGTAAGTACTTTTATATCATGTTATTTTTTCCAAGTATCTTAATAACAATACAGAAGAATACACTGCATTGTCTATTTTGTTCTTAAGATAACAATACAGAAAAATACACTGCATTGTCTATTTTGTTCTTAAACAGGGAGAGCTTGGAAAAACACAGGTAAGAGTGGAAGGCTTCTGTGCCTTTCTAAGTGTTCTCAATGAAATTGTGGGGAGGCAGCCATTACGCCAATGTCTGGAAGAACCTAGTACTCCTGCATAGCCAAAAAAGTTTGTAAAGCTTCTCTGAAAATAATTCTAGTGACTAATTACAAAGTGTTAACTTTTTTTATCTTTCAGCACAAGAAGAGTGCTCTAAGAGCAGTCAAGAACCTCTTCTGGTAGCATGGACGTGTTCTTCGACTGAAACATGGCAGCAGTTCAATAGCAGTTACACAGCAGGAAGGGGTGTGCGGGCTACTGCAGGTCCCTGGGTTCATAAGAACTGGCATCTGAAAGAGCTCATTTTAGTAGACAAACTTGGTTTCTTCCACAACTTTTAACTCCCTTGAATTTAAATGAGAGCTTGTTTAATACTGCAACAGGAAATTACTTATATTGTAGATACTGGAGAAGGGCATCGGAATGGGGGACTTAAAAGCGCTAGTTAGGGCACTGTGATGGGCCTTGGAAAAATGGCAGGTAGGTTGAATATGAGAGACTCCAGTTGTGGGAAGCTCGCTTTTGGGAAGGCACATGAGCAGTGGGAGAAACTTGCTAAACAGAGGAGACTCCAAAGTTGAGTATGTTGTGCAGCTGTTTCTTAGCTACGTATGGATGTATCTCTTAAGGTGGGATGGCCTAAGATGACCACTGAAAACCATAGGGTTGTAAGCACACCACATTTCTCTTGAGAGCATATATGCAACTATTCAGTTCAGAACCACCTAAAAGGCTTCAGTTTTCGTCAAATAAGAGTATTTCCTGATTTTAAAAATAATAGGTTTGTTTGGTCCACCTAACTCTTGCAGAGCTATCTGGCTGGTTGCAGCGCTGCACTGAAGATAAGAAGCCTTCCCCACCCCTGGGTTGGTGGAGAGTGGCGTACAAGCATGACTCGGATGGCCTCCAGGGCTGAGTGTAAATTCTCTGGTTGCCTGTGTTCTAGCTTTAACATACACAACAGGTGCACCTGAGCGCTTCCGTGTGGAACAAGAAAACACTTGGGCTATGCTGGTTCAGAAGTGTGCGCACTGCCCTCTCGGCACAAAACTTGATAAAACCTGGTATTGCATAAAGCAGGTGGGGTGTCACACGGAGGTTACGCTAGGTGTGGACCTCACTCAGTTGCCACTAATCCTGGAAAGGTCTATTTTTGTGTAGTGGTAAACCTGAGTTGGTAACTGATACTGTTCAGACGATGTGCGTGTCTGCCAGACAAGTAGTTTTGAGCTGACAAATCCTCAAGCGTGGTACTAGCTTTTACTCCTTTAAAAAAAAAAAAGGGGGGGGGAGGCAGCAGGGAAGGGCGACATAAACTCTACTAAAATTAAAAGCCCACTAAAAATGCCTTTGTGGAAAGAATATGTTTCGGGAAATGATGAATACTGTAACAGGCAATGTGAGCCTTCAGTTATGGCAATCTTCCAACACTATTCCTTGTCTGTGCTTATATTTTGAGGTTTGTAGGAAAAAGTGTTGGATGCAGGGAGAGTGTGAGGGCCATAACCACAGGTAAAAATTTAACAACTGGAATTTTGTGTCAAATTACGCACTATTGTTTATTTTCTAAGAAAGCACTGCAACTAAATTGATACGCTGGAGTCCCTCATGATGTGTACTAGTGTTCTCGGGTTCTCTGGCTATTCAGATGCAGTGGCGCAAAATTATATGTTACTTCCTCTATGATTCAGCTTAAAATACAAGCTTTGGCAGTGTGAATACCTAAACAATAGTGTTACAGGCAGAACATTCCTTAATGCGCACAAACCATTTCCTTTTAGGTAAGTAACGCCGCACTGTGAAAAAGCACACAACACCAGGGAGGGCATCATTTGATAGCCTCTCCTGCGCCAGAATTCCCTGGGTTTGCTCCTCTTCCTTGCCTTGAACTCTGGTGTTTACCCAAACTTTTAGCCTTTCTGTACGTTATCGCTGGTTGGCTCTTCTCCACCACCTGCTTATTTTTTGGGGTTTTGCTGTTTCTCTGCAAATGCCTCTTCCTGGAAAACTGGGAACAACAGTAAGTATCTCAGGTTTCTGGCCAAGTTTCCACTCGCACGGTTTCACTTGCTCCGTTCTGTCAAGTTACATGCGGTGTCCTAAGGACGTCATTTAGTGGACTGCTGGTAAGCAGCTAACATTTATGTCTTGGCCCCAGTCCGCCCAGGTCAGGTTTACACAAGCCTGCTTCCTTACAATGAATTCAGTGGCTACTGCTACAGCCCTTGGTTTCCTGTTGCATGATTTTATGAAAAAGCGTTATGCTGCTCTTGTAAAGATTTAAAAATGGACATGCTAGGATTGATCACTTCACCTACTGAGTTGCCTGACTCGGAATCTCTTCTGAGCCTTGCTTTTCTGCATACACAAGACCTAGGGCTCTCAAGATGAGGATAAATTCTTCATGTCTTAATGGGTCTGATGTGCTGTAATATAGGAGAGGTTTTTAGGCATAGAGGTATGAAGCTGACTATTAAAGCTACCCTGCTCGAAGCAGAGCTGTTGTCTTATCCTCAGGTTCTGGATTCATCCATATCAGAGCTGTCTTGTATCCATTAGAGCCTTTTTGGGCATGCATTCCCAGGAGGTGTTATTACCTCAGCTAGCCGGTTTGAGCTCTCAGAAAATGTAGTCACAGAGGCTTTGGTTGCATTGCTGGTTTAAGGAATTTGGTGCTCTCTTTTTGCCCCTTGCCCTCCTGTGCCACAGTACACCGTTCCCTCTTGTGCCAACGCCACTATGGAGCAGCACAGTGTGCTATCAGTGTCTTAGTCAGGCTGTTACACACCCTCCCTGCCCTGTGTGTGCTTTTCCGTGGCTCAGGATGGAAGCGGAGAATGCTTGTAGCTGTGTGGCTTTCTAAAACCAGGATCAGGTTAGTGAGCTGGTTTACAGCACTTGCAATATGGCACTAAAAATAGGTGGCCAGGTGCACAGCAGAAGTCCTTGGGCTTGTTGCTGAAGCCTCTCGACTCATTAAACCGTGCCTCTAAGGATGCAGTTTATTTTGTGAGGGAGGAGCAGCAGCAGCATGTCTCTTGTGCACGTGGATGCTTTTGTTAACCATGTTTTTCTGCTTTAGGTCTCATGACCCAGCCAAATGTTTTGCTGCATGCAGCCTTCTGACCGGGCAGCGGCAGCTCAAGAAACCCTGATGTCTGTAAGCAGCACTGGTGATTGCTAGATGTAATCCGGACAAATCCCTATGGGAGAAGAGAGCTAGAGTATGATACGGAGCAGTTTCCCCCTAAATTTTGCCTTTTATGACTGTTGCAGAGGGTACCAAATTGTTATGTTACGGTAGAACTGATTTCATATGCTTAGGGAGTTGTATGTTACCCCTGCACACCTAGCCAAATACCCCTTTTATATTTAGTGGCAGAGTAGATCTGCAAAAAGAGAATTGGACACTAAGATGTTTCACTTATGATAGATGAAAAGCCTAAGCTCAGTTTTCCACGTCAACGTTTTTGCAGTGTTCCTGATATGAGTGAAGTCAGCTTTGCCACCGTAAACTCTCTTACAATGCAAATACGATTTACTGCCTCCATTCTGGTAATGGTGAATGTCGTCCTCTGAGGATGATGTGGTGGCAGCTGTTTTAAAGTGACGTGCAGTGGCTTTGCTGTACTTGCTCTGCTTTAGTGAACGTCAACTGAAATAGTAATTGTGTCCCCTAAGAGTGAGATTGTTGCTGTCGTTAACCTTTCTGGAAAAACAAATGAGAAGTAGAAGCAGACGTAATCCTCGCGTGAATTGGCAGGAGGGTGTTGCACAGCCAAGGGGGTACTACGGCTCACCGGCGATGAAGGGCAGTCATGCTTTACTAGCTTGTATCAGTGAGGTCCATTTAGCCTCCTGCAAATTCCTGGCCACTGAAAGCTCCTCTTGTCTCCAGGGTAGACAGTGACTGGAGCAACCGTTGTCCCAATGCTACCTCCTGGAAATGAGTGAGTGAGGAAAGAGAGTTTATTCTAGTAGGCACTCTGGTCCAATGAAAATAAATGAATTTGCTTACTCTTCATTATAAATAATTAAATATATTTAATTTATAATTTATAAATAATGTATAAATTTAAATACATTTATATATTCTATACTGTATGCATTAATAAATATATATTAATAATTTATAAATTAACAATTTATAAAATATAAATTAATAGGCCAGGGGAATAGTGGAAAAATAGAGGAGCTGTGTGTTGCCAACAGACTCCTGGGATGGAGTAGCTGTTCCCTCTTGAGAACAGATCGAAGGTGAAAGTCTGGTCCCCAACAAATACAGTTTGTGTGAATCATCTTGTTTTGTTAAAATTTCTAACCATGTCTGTCTTTTCAACTCTCATCCTTGAGAAGGTTATTTGGCTGTGGATTAACCTTGTCATGGGTACCGAGGCATGTGACATGCTTGGCCGTGGAAGCAGGTATGTGTGGGGTCTCTCACAAGTTTCTGTCAACACTTAAGTGTTGCGGCTCTCCAGAATGGATAACGTTGCTGCCATTCATTCTGAGTGGCGTTGCAGCCTCATTCACATGGGTTTGATGGTATCTCAAATATCCCAGCCGTTTGCTATAGTCGGTTCTCTGTTATCTGAAGGTAAATTTAGGTACCAATCGTGACAGCGAAGATCCTTGGTTTGGAATATGCCTGCCTCCCTGTAATACTCAGTCATGCTCTCTGGGATGGGTGGATCTGCCTCTTGGGTACAGTCGATTTGTCAGTCTTACTCCTCCCAAAGGAAACCTGCACCTGAGTTTTCCCTGTGCTGTGGTAGTGCTTTATGCGCACAGCCTCCGGGTAATGTGCACCTCTGTGGGATGCAACAGGATGGTTACCCCCGTCTTCCCTGAACTTACTGCTCAGCAGTTGGTGACATAGCAGGGAATGCAAGGCATTATTTTGCTCATGTCCAGCACCCACAAATGGCATTCGGTTTTGGTCACCATTTTGTTTCTAGCTAATACGTAGGTGTTAAGGGAGGCTTTGGGCCAACACACAGGTTTTCCAAACTTTGGGTTTTCTCCTGTTCTGTAGTATCTCCCTGTCACCCATACCTAGTACATTGCACTCAGTGTTCAGTCGGTAGGTTATGCCCTGATGTGTGTGAGAAGCCCTAGGATAATTCCCCACTTGCTCAGCTGTGTGGAGCTGGTGATTCTGGTGGCTGCAGAATTCCGGCTATTGCATCCCATCATTATAAAGAAGGAAAAAGAAAGCTTGGAGGAAAGAGCCCTCCTTTCATTCTTGTCTGTTGGGATGTCCTGAACAGCTCCAGAGCTGGTGCAGGGGTCTGGTGAGATCCTGCGCTCCATCCATCCCCTGCCCTGCGTGGTGGGACAGCAGCACCCTGTGGTGGAGAAGGTGAGGGGACACCAGTCTCAAGAGGTCCTAACTTCTACTTTTGTCACTTTCTGTCCCCATGGCTTCTGTGTCCCCCTTCCTGAAGCTCACTCCTGTTCCTGTTGGAAAATGGCTGCTCTAATAAATACGGCCCTTTAGCACAAGCAGTCTTTAGATACGGGCGGCCTGGATGTGTCTTGGCGTGCCATCAGATGAACTTTTTTTCATAGCTGACTGTGGGGAAAAAAGCTGCTGGTGCTTACATAGTTTGTAATGGGACATTAATGTGGACAAGGTCCGAGAAATACCTTTGTGGTGTTGTGTGAGACCTCTGCTAAATTTGACAAAGCATGGTGCTTGGTCTTCTCTTCAGAGGCACTGTGATCAAATACTTTTCTATGGCCCTATCATGGTAATCTTGCGTTAGGGTTTTTAAATCATCTGCTAAGTAAAGGCCCTGATGACCTCACAACATGAAGGTGGCTCTGCGCTTTTTCCAAGGGTCCTTCAGAGCAGGTGTTGATGGGAGGAACATTTGACCCATTTCCTTTTTTTTTTTTTTTGGTAGATGTTTCAGCTAAATCCCCCCCCCCCTCTTTTTTTAGTAGATGTTTCAGCTAGATAAACCCCAGAGAATCCCTACATATTCCATGTAACTTACAATCAATTACACCTCCACTTTGTACAAATATGACTTTTTATGCAAAGGCATATAAATGACGTTTCTTAGACGGCATTTCTTTCATGTTTTATATTACAACTGCATGTATCCACATTAGATAAGTCAGGAATAGTTGAATAACAAATGTTAAGTTTGGGTCATAAATCACAAGACTTGCTGAGCTCAAACTTCAGCGGACCTGGATCCTCTCCTGGTACATTCAATGGGCAAATCATTTACACCTCGGGACCATGTTTTGCACTGGAGGACGTCTGTGTGTCTGGCTGCTGTTACTCTGCTTTGGCATCGCTTATCTCTGGGGGGTAATCTTCCTTCTGGTTCCCAGTGAATCTCTGGGGAGGAAGATAATACTTAAGGTAGATGACAAGTGTTCTCCATGTGTTGAGTTTCATATTTTTTAACCTTTGTATTTTAAAAATTTAAAGTAGCACCTTCCACCTTCTAAGCACCTGAGGATAAATAGATCTCTACAGCCAATTGCCTCAAATACCTCAAAGAGAGAAGTGCCGTTTTGCAGATACCCAGTGAAGATGCAGAACCCCAGTATTCCTGGGAACCAACCAGTCATCACTAAAATACAGTAGTGCAAAAACTTTTCAGCAGGCTGAGCAAACCCAGCCCAATGTTATGCCTACAGTATTATGTCTAAAAGCCCTTGGAAAACTAGTTGACAACATTTTAAAGAGGAGATTCAAACACTTAACAGTACTTCTGTAGGGTTCCCCCCCATTTTAATGCACTAATAAATGTAGCTGACTACCACTCCCACTTTAATAAGGATTATCTTGGAAGCCATCTGTAGATAAAATGTAACTTCTTGAACCTTCTTGTAATATTAGCTCTAACTACTTGTATCCATTTACATATCCAGTTTTGTGGCATCACTGAACATGTTCACTTTTCGAAGTCCAAGGCATAAAGTGGCTTTGTGTTATTTCTTTAGAAAACAGTAAAAATCACAAAAGGAGCCCTGATTTTTGAAACAGCGTTAGATTTGCATTTTATTTTAAATAAAATGAATGCATGCACATGCTTATAAAGTCAATGTTCAGGCAGGGTTTGTGGTGTACTAGCCTGGCAGTCTTGCCTATAGAGCAGCGAAGAGAATACAGATTGTGTTAGCAGCCGCGGATCCTTCGCTGCGTATCTTCTCCCCCATCGCAGACTCTCCTAGGGATGTGGCTGCAAGTTTAAACCTGGGCTGGATGTAGCTGCAAGTGGGGTGAGGGAATGGCAGAGTTCCCCCGTTGCAGAACCCCTGGCGCCCTGTAACGCTAATGGGCAGAGGGAGGCTTGCGGTCCCTCCGTCCCCCAAGCTCCGCACCACTCGGGTCACACCTCCGACTGAAGCCTTCGATGTATCCAAATGCTACGCGGTGCTGCAAAAGGCATGCCAGCGGTGCTGATCTCTGCTAGCTTTGAAATTGGAGAGGCTGCTCTAGCTGCTCGTCCACTGTACTTGTGGGTCTCTACCAGCAGAGGGTGGCTGTAAGACCGTCTATACATTGCTTTAACGTTCAAACACTTTACAGGCCGAATATTGAGCGGGATGGCCTTAGTGCTTCCGTTATTTCCTAATCCTCCAGTTATCTTTAGTTAGTAATTATAAGAAATTAAGTATTTAACAAAGATTTTCATTTGCGCTTTTCCTCACTGTTTATTTTGTTTTGATGTTATTCTTCCAGATTTGAATAACCAAACATTATAATTAAATTTAGGAAGACATGTTTGAGATACTCTTGCTATTGATTGGGAACTACTTCAGTCTAGGACCAAGGTATTTGAAAGAAATAACTCTGTGAATAAGTTGTCAGTGTTCTAGCATTTATTAGGGACTGAAACTTAAGACACTAGTAGTGAATGGAATTCATCTCGCCGAACCTCAGACATCTAACAGATGCCCAGTCTGTGCTGAGACTTTCCTTACACTCTAGAGAGAACTGCATACATCCCAAGGTTGGTCTATCCAATACCTCTTAGCCTAATTTAGGAATCTAAATTTGCAGAACACAATCTAGCAGGAGCCTGATCCCAAACATTATTTGTGCATGTATAATTATTCTCATGTGGAGTCCCACTATGTGCGACAGTTAATGACGAGGCAGTTAATTATGTGAGTAACTATTATGCAGGAGTGGGCTCAATTCTCGTGCTCGTGTTACAGGGAGACTGATTTGTCTCTTGAGGTGTCTGTTCCTTTCTGTTGACTACGGAGGGAGCAGAGGCTAGACTAGCTCAAAGTTAGACTTCCAACCTACACATCTAGCTTAGATACATCTCACCCACTGTGTCTACAGGCTGGTGTTACTAGTATCGGGTAATGCTCTGCCTCATCTTCAAAGGTCTGTAGACACTTAATAGATTTTATGGATCTGATTTCACATCCAATGGCATAAAATGTGACAGTTACATAATTAGTAGATAGTCATTAACTTTTCTGAAATCAGTAGAATTCCACATGGGAGCAATTGCACAAGTATAAGTAGTTCAGGCTGTTGACTGGAGATCTGTTAGGAAGCTGTACATAATAAAAGGTAGTAGTAAGTGATGATGGAAAATTTATCATGTTCTAATATAGTGATTTATATTCTGTATTAGATGTTCTGTTGAGAATTCTCCTACACATATTTAAATAGTTTTAAAAGGTTTGAACAAAAATTCAAAAATTCCTGTCCTTGATTTCAGTTATTTTACCACTCAGAACCTATGTTTTCAAAATGGAATTCCTATCTAAAGTTCTTGAATTTTCAAAAAAACTGAGTACCAGCAGTCTTCATTTTGAACTATTTCAGAAATGTAGCACAGATGAGGCCTTAGTATCTCCTAGAGCAGGTAACATTCCTCTCTGCAGAAATAGAGCAAACTGGTGACCAACTCAAGCAAAAGATTGAAGAGGCATCTTCCATAATGGCTACAAGCAGCAGATACCCTCTGGCCTTCCCTTCCACAGAACACAGGCAATACCAAAGACACGTAAGTAGCGTTTGCACCCTCCTCTTCTGCAGGGATCGAGCCTTGTGAACCAGTTTCCAAAACTGTCCACGGTGCAAGAAGGATGTTTGATGTATTTGAACGCAGAGAAATGCCACAAGAATGATTAAAGGATTAGAGGACCAGGGTCAGGAGGATAAGACAAAGTTTTTGCAGAGACAGGGGTGTATTCGTGACACCAGCATATGCTGTGGCTCTTCCAGAACAATCTCCAGTCTACACCAGACTATAGAGCTTTCTGCAGGCTTTAAACGTGCTCAGCACTTGAGCTCTGCTTGAGGTTAATAATATGGAAAATATTGTGTGTGATTCCTTGCTGTAATGACCTGTTAGTATACATACGGGCTTTCAGGTTATGGAAATGACCCATGATTTATGAAATAGCCTCTTCCTGTTTGCAATGATGCAGTGAAATATTGAGTCACCTCTGACCCTTTAGCCTTCCCTGTACAGGCTCCTTCTTGTTTGCTGTCTGTCCCCTGGGATTTGGTTTGATGATACCGGGCAACAGTTTTTACTTGAACTAGTCTCAGTTTTATCAGTTTTGGATGAATTACTGCCCTTTCCTAGGGCATCATCACTGCTGATTTGAATT
The DNA here is from genome assembly GCF_000699145.1 of Aptenodytes forsteri. Lineage (NCBI taxonomy): Eukaryota > Metazoa > Chordata > Aves > Sphenisciformes > Spheniscidae > Aptenodytes > Aptenodytes forsteri. Next base: position 302,269 of record NW_008795486.1, read on the forward strand.
ATAATAAATTGCTAAAAAATGAGCTGTGTGTAGTTTGGGTTGAATTAATGAATTCTTGATTTTGGGGATTAATTACTTGCATTTACTGCATGCCAAGGCACCTAACTCTCCGCTCATAGTGTAATGAGTCCAGGGGCCCAAGAAGTTCTGGATTCAGCTGGAAAGTAGATACTGCAATGCTCCAGCGGATTGTATTTCCCTGCCTTTTGGAGCGAGCGCCTAATGCCACTGAAATCTCAGCAGTATGACATCTGACCCTTCGAGGGCTGAAATGGAGTAGGTGTCTGAAAACAGAACATAAATTCTTTCATCGGGGTTGCACAGTTGGGTATTTTACCCTTTCTCAACAGAATATAGCAGGGGCTTAGGTAAAGCAGATTGGATGGTCTTTCTTACTCGCGGTGGCTTAGTTTAGTTTAACTTTGACTCTGAAAACATAATGTCTTGGCTAAAGAGCTACATTTTCAGTGGCTATGGAGTCTGATGGGTGTGCTGACAAATAGCTGGATACCGCAGAGCTATGTCGTTGTTAATTCCTTTCTGCCAGTGAGACATTCCTGTTCATCTCTTGGACAGTGTCATAAGTCACTTACTGGTCTTGGCTCCCACTGGACCCAGCTGATACAGTGTGAACTCATGCATAATCTATATGCCAGTTGTATAGCCATCACGCCTTCCTAGAATCAAGGCTTTTTTAGATATTATCCCACAGAGAAAGAGGAAAGAAGATGGAACAAGCCAAATGACATCAGTGAGCCAACAATTTTCCAGATTTGAAATGCAGTGCCTTTGGATATTGACAACTTACAGTTGCTTTGTCGAGACACAGAATTTTGCGAAATCTTTGACAAGGAAAATAGGGATGCGACATGACGCTTTTTCTTGTGGAACATTTTAATGGCTATGCTCAGCTTTCCCAGTGGGATCTTACTTTCTTAGAGCAGGAATTTGTCACCACCTACTTGATTTGGATGGACCTTCTGCCAAAATCAACAAGGAACGAATTGACAGGACGGACTTTAGCAACAGGGAAATTGTGACATATTTGAAGAGCACGCACGCCTAGAGGAGGGGCTATTTCGGTTTCAGAAAGCAGCTTCTTATCAGCAAAACAAGCTCTACTCTTTCCTGCAGGTGTCTTGTCTCTGCCTTGCAGCAGTGCTAAGAAGATGTTTCGTCTTGTGAGAAGCCAAGGGAAAGAGATTTACTATAGTAAGAACATCTATGCACATGCTATTTAAACTCCAGTCATTCTATTGAGTTGAACTAAGACAAGCATTAAAACCAGCTGGGACCACAATGATTAGAAGTCTTTGCAGTTATTACAGGGTTTGTTTTTCTACTGAATCAACACATGCTGCAGCTTCTACGACAAAGGAAGGAAGTACATATTGGTACAGCAGCACACGAAAATACCGTTCATTGCCCTTCTGCTGATTGGTCATGACTGGCTCGGGCCAGACATGTCAGTCTTCCAAGACAAATCAACGGTGCAAAACCTGAGTGTATGAAAAATGCCATTTTTTTAATACACAAAGATCAATCAAAGCAGTGGAGATGCTAAGCAGTGCACAGAGCAATCGTATCTTTCCGAAATCTAACTGAACACAAGTAGCCAGGAGTCCAAGAACCGACTTTGCAGTGATGATGCCACTTCTCTCCTTCTCCTCACTCTTCCCTGAAACACTGCAACCAAAATTAATAGCGCACCATGTCTTCCCAAGCCTGAATACTCACTCACACATGAAGAGGAGAACATGGGAGGCTTTTTAAAAGCCCCTTGGTAACTGGAACAAGAAAACTTTAATTGTTTAGCTATGAGTGGAATGTCCTCTTATAAAATGCTAAATAGCCTTGTGGTTTTTAGGTCAAAAGCTAACAAGATGAGCTGCGATCTCTTATTACTTCTTCTGTTCCTTCACAGTAAAAACCTGGAGTGCTTTAAAAATGCTGAGACCATGACAGCGATTGACAAGTAAAGAAGGGATGTAAGGAGATGCTGTGCTGAAGCAATTTTAATTATTTTTATAAACCAAAATTGATACTGATGTAGGTCTTGCATTTGCAACCTCAGCCAGAAGCCAGGGCTAAGTTTTCTCAACCAAGACCTTTACACACTCTGTGTTTCACCCTTATGGAAGAACACCTAATTTGGTAAAATCCCAGAGCGACTTTAAGGAGAGAGATCCTAAGAAATTAAACAGCTGCTTGAACTTTTAATTTTAACTTTTTCTCAGTGAAAGCACATCTTAATTTTAGTGTGTGTGCACTGCATGTGTGAGGCTGCTTCCATCATTTTTGTTACTGGATCTGTGCACTAGTGGATCCCCAAGCACACAGATTTCGTTCCAGTTAGGTGTGGGCACGCGACCACATTTCCATTGAATTATTAAGTATCTATGGTATGGAGTTCATACGACTTTTATAACAGCTGGGAGCTGATATCTGATCTGACATAAGTGACAATGGCACAGAGAGACAGTAGCTGTAATCGCATTAAGCGTGTCAGTACGAAATTAAACTAGCAAAACTTTTAAAGACATTTTAACAGGCAGCGTGAGTGAAAGCTGGATCTGCACCTTGGATAGTGGGTTATGGTATATCTGGTCTGATACCAAGGACCCTAAGGCTGGATTTATTGTGTCATTAAGCCACAGTCAGAGAGGAGGAGGGTGAACTGTATCTTTTACAGTTGCTAAAAATGGAAAGCACTCTGTCGCTGGTATGTTCTTCTCAGTGGAAAAGCCAGTGCTATTTGAAAACTGCTGTTGGAGATGATTCAACTGCCATCTATCTACATGTTAAATCTTCAAAATATTCTGTGTTACTGCATAGTGGTGGCAAAGAACAACATAAAACTGCTAACATGTATTAACAGGGAGGCTTAAAGAAGATGTGGCACAGGCATTTGTATAACTGTACTTTGTTGAACTGAACACGGCTACAGTTCTTGTCCGCTTGGATCATTTAACTGGCCTAAGACCAAAATATACACTTAACATTCAACAGCCACCTATGCCCAGTAATGACGGGGTCCTCCAGTGACTTCTTAACTATGTCAATAAAATACTAGCTAAATAGTAGCTGGGTTTTTCTGGTTAAAAGAAAACTAGACCAACATTAAATTCTAAGATAAGGTTAAAAACAAGAATTGCTTCTTTCATTATGTAATCTGGTTATCTGCCATGTTAACTTGGTGACTGGATAGTTCGAATCTGCTAATTTATTGACTTAACTGAAATTGCAGCCTAAATCATATAAAACATAGAGCATTGCTTTGTTTTTAATCAGTTTGGTGAAATTGTAAGTAAATTAGGTAAGTAATGTGCTTTGTGAGATTGATGTTTGTGCATTCACCCTTTTCATGCCACCCATACATGGGACACAAGATGTGTTTATTTCACCAGACCGCAACCTGGGTCACAAACTCTGAAGGCATACAGAAGCTCTGGTGTGAAATCACCAGCCTCTTGTGTCTGTCTCCAAAGTGGCTACCTACATCCCTTACGTTACACAGGCTGTAACATCCCCGATGAAATGACCATGATCGATATCTATCTTGCAATACTGAGAATGTAGCTGTTTATAAATATGCTTATGCGCTATGGATTTGCTAGCGTGCCTTCATTCACCTCCATAAGTCAACACGAGACACAAAAATGCCAAATATATTCACCTATAATGAACACCTACCTGGATACACAGCCGGTTTGAAACAGGACAGAGTAGGCTATTGCGTAGAGCATCTGACCGACTGCTGCAGGGCAAAACAGCCACAGCCATCGGGCCTCCTTTTTCAGCCTGCAGGGGTAGTACCTCTTCTCTTCATTTTTACTATATATCATGTTCCCTGGAACATGGTATATAATAAAACACACGGGGTGTTGTTTTGGCACCAGGGAAGAAGGCTGCCTCTGTCTCGTCTTGGATGCTGCAGCTGTGGCTGGGCCCATGGAAAAGGGGCGAGATGCTTTTCTTTGGTGCAGTTAAGCACGATGAGTTGGGTGAAACATCTTAAGAGTAGGATGGGACAGAGAGAAGCATTTGAAAGAACGAACCTGCCCTACAAGGAGTTAATTTAGAAACTTGCTGTTCTGCCTCACTTGAAGTGTTGTCTATTTTTTTTTTAAAAGTATTCCTTTATGTTCTAATAAAATCTGATTTCTAGAGTTAAGAGCTTTGCATTTTGGGACATTTGTTTCAGGGGAAAACTGGCGGTAGGTCCACCTCAAAGATCTGATGACTCTACCAGAGCACTAATATCATTATATATGTTTATTACCTTCAAAATGAATTAGCCTGCCTTTAGCTGTCTTGCAGGATTATAATGTGAATTCCTTAGTTAATTGCTGAAAATGGCATTCCGCTGCCTTATGCTTAGTGTATTGATTTGCACACTTAACAAGGCAAAATTGCAAATTGCAAAACATTTGAATTGATTTGAATTTAAACCCATTGCTAAACTTTGCCCTGGAAGCATCAGGTTGCTCTCCTGATCATTCACATTTACACAAGCTGAGTACAGAGGTAAAGAGCAATATAAGGGCAAGGCAAAGGAGAAAGACTCATAAAGCACCTCAGCAGAGCTAACTTCTTGGGCTACATCAGCCTGATTTTTCCCCTTTTCAATGCTTGTGGGGCCCTTTATAACAGATGCAGAGCTTGAACAAAGCATATTTGCTGCCCCTCTACTTATTTATGTGTTAGTGTGCAATTTTTGCAGTGTTTCACATAGTATGAGCGAAACAAATAGGTACCTGTGTACTTCCTTACTCCTGTGACAGAAGCAGTGAGGGGGGGAAAGGGCAAAAGGAGAAGGCAGAATTTCTGCTACCAGGAAGAAAAAGCAGATAAAGAGAATCTAAAAAGATTTTATTTAAGCCACCTACTAATGTGCCTGCGTACTGCTGAGTTCTGCTGCAGTTCACCAGCTCATCAGTGTGTGTATGTTCTGGTTATCTGCCGTATTAACTTGGTGACTGGATAATTTGAATCTGCTAATTTATTGACTTAACGGAAATTGCAGCCTAAATCATAAAATATAGAGCATATATATATATATATGGATTATCGAGGGTTGGTTTTATTATGGAGCTAGATTCTGGCTCCTTTCACAGCACTGAAGTGGTTAATTGGACACAGAAATACACGACTTTCACCCTTTGTCTAAATATATTTAAAATGATGCCAAGCTACCCAAACACAGTATTGTCTCATATAAACCCAACTCAGAGCAAGAACTGATCACAACCGGGCTAGTAACCTGTCCCAATTCCTACCTCACCTGGCACATCTCCAAGTGGTGATTCTCACAGTATATCCCAATATCCCAGCTGCTCCCAATGGAAAGGGAACAGCTTGGTAATTCCTTGCGGATTGTTTATGATTGACAGTATTTACTATAAGTACTTTTTGGACAAACACAGCGCTGCAGACAAACAGGGATATTGGGCAGCTGTATGTTCCTACAGCGTGCAGATAAACTGTAGTTGGAGTTTTTTCCCTGCTAGCAACTCAGGCAAATGGATTGTCAAAGCACTTGGGAATTAGCCCAGGACTTTTATGATGGTCTTGAAGAAGAACATTGTGAGTACTTTAAACATCCCCACGTAGGTCAGCCAGTGAATTGTTTTACTGTAGTGTCTATGGAGTCCTTGAAAAGATAACGCTTCAGTTCGGCATTACTGGGGCTCAGCTGGAAAGGCGAGAGCTTTAGGCACCACCAGTATGTGAAGAAGTCGTCGTGCTTTTATCATTTTGTCTTGCAGCCTTGGAGAGCAGGCTGTCAGGCACAGATCCACTGCAGGGCCCCTCTTTCAAGGCCATATTCCCTGTCCCCTCCATGTCCCCTACACCAACGTGCCACTGTTGCACTGACATGATGAGCTGGATCTACTCAGACCGCTGATGAATGAAGTGCTGGTTCACCTGGCCCTTGTGCAAAAGGCCTGAGGCAGGGTCTGCAGGGGGCCATGGCTTCACGTGGCCCATCCCACCCTCCCCCCAGGCACTTTCCACCTCCTCAAAACCTTTGCAGTACAGCCAGGGTAGCTCTCCTCTTCATATATTGAAATAATTACTCTGCTACAACCAAAATAAGATGTTTTTTCCAAGAGCTGTGGGTGGTGGCATGTGTATGCAACCACATAGCTTTGGGGATCCTCTGGAGATGGATGCAGGCAGGGCATTCCTGCTTGGAAGTCCTCAAGAGCAGCATAAAAGGTGTATAATCATGTCCTCCTGCTTATTCTGTCTCTGTATAAGATGAAGCTGTGTGTCATATGCTTAATATTAAATGGACTAAACGGGTCACTTGATTTCTCTTTAGTTCTTTTAATCTTGTTACAAGATACAAAATAGGCTTAAGTCAAAAACTCTTCCCTAATGTAAAGGGTTGAGGGGGGCAGTTGCTCGCTTGGCTGTTCAGTGATGATGACAGCTGTCCCCTAGAAAGATTGGGTTTGCAGAGCGCTGATACTACTCTACCGAGCAGGTTTATGCTTCCTTACTCAACACCCATAAAGATTCCCAGGAGACAATTACAATCATAGCAGCAGGAAGAGTCAGACTGCAGTTAAACCCTCCAGCCCACACACAGTAACAGGAAAATCCTGTTTGAAGAATAAGGGAAGATTCCAGATAACAAGAGATAATGTGCTGATAATGCTGCAGTCCCCCTACCCTCTATATGGTTACTCCGTGTAAGTGGCCACAGAGTCCGGCCCACTGTGGTTTGATATTTTTTTATATTAGTTTATACAGGAGGGCTGTCCAGGGTGGGATAAGGAGAGATGGGTTTCTTGGAAGCGTTTCTGCAGTTGAGCTAGCAACAATTTTATTTAATGACCACAAAAGCTCAGGTCACTGCAAAAATAATTGTTTGCTGACCCGTGCATGGGTTTTCTTGTCCAGACTGAAAATTAGAGAGGGAAGAGATGTGTTGGTAGGGAGATGCATAGCAGTGCAAGCCATCCAGCATGGGAGTGGGAACAGAGCGGGTGCCTTTTTTGGCCCCTACTCAAGGCTCCGTGAGTGTTAACGTTGCTGGCACACAGGTTAAGTAAGTAAGAAAGAGTTAAAATGCCATCCTGAGCCCAGATTTGCTCTGCTCAAAAAAAATGCTGGAAACTTTTTGTGATACAGTACACACAAAAAGATTTTTCACCACAATCAGAAGCTATAATTGATCCAGTAGTGTAAGCCGAACCCCCAAAATTGACACTTTCAGGCAAGTGAGAAGGGATTTTTAGCCAAGAATCACAACATTCCTTCCTCCAAAAATGCCCGGAGAAGCAGTATCAAATTCAATTCATGGAGCTTCCTTCTAATCTAACGAAGAGCCAGAAAGAAAGACCACCACCCATCTTATCTACTGACTTCAGGGAAAACTACTTTGCATCTCACAGCCAAACCATGCATTTTCTGGTGGACAGTGTGCTTTTGTTGAAGAAAATCGGAAGCTGTGCTTTTAATTAAAAAAAAACAACACAAATATATATTTTTTAAAAATCCCTTGCAAATCTTTGCCAACATTTCATTTTTTTTTCCACAGTAGATAACAAAGATGTTAGCAAGTGGCAACATAAATTTATCTGAAAAAAATCTTCTCAAACCAATAGAAATCCTTGTATGGGTAAAAGGCCACTTGGAGAGGGAAAAGCAGCTCTAAAAATGTCCACTGCAGTAGGGTTTTTGTCTCACATAACAGTCCCATAAGCAAAGCAGCTGAAACTTCTACAGGGCTGGTGCAAAACCGGTTGTGTAACTGTACTCTGAAAATATTTATCAGTGATTCACAGGCAGAACAGAGCGATGTCCCTGCAGGGGTCTGTCTCGGGTCTGCTTCCACAAACACGTTAAGGAACAGCTCTTCCTTTTCAGAGCTCGGTGTCCACATTGCCTTTTTTTTTCAATTGATTTTTACAGTGTTAGTGCAAAGATCAGATGCTTCTCTGCTAGTCAGATCCTCGCTCACTGTAAGCATGCAGTTGCGCAGGCTGTAAATTCATTATGTAAATCACTTCCAGCATTTCTAGCTGGTTAATGTAAGGCGTGTGACTTCAATAGCATCAATAAGAAGCAGGATCTGATGGGTTTGGTCTTTGGAACTAACAAATTAAAGACCAGCTGTCTTCAGTTCCTTCAATTTGGAGCGGATAAAAAGTTATTTGTAAGCATTTGGAAAATAACAAGGAGAGGAGCAGCAGCTACCATGAATTCATCCGGTAGAAATTATATCAGGTAGAAATTGCAATCAAATTTATTTCTATGATAAGCTAACAAGACTCATAAATAAGCAAAAAGCGGTAGATATCAGATATCTGGACTTCAGTGAAACTTTTGTCTTGCAGTGCATCCTCATAAACTAGCTGAAACTCCTACAGGGTCGGTAGAAATCCGGTTTCATACATTGTCAGCGCAGAAAGGTGGCTACTGGGGTCTATCCTAGTTTGTTCAATGTTTTCACTAACAATACGAACGATGGAATAGAAAATACATGTATGAAATTTGCTGATAGTGCAAAACTGTAAAGGCTGCAATATAATAGAGGATGGGATTCAAATTCAAAACAAACTTGACAACCGGAGCGATGTTTTGAAGACTGAAACTCAACGGGGACCAGCGCAAAGTTGTACACTTCAGCATGAACGATCAGGCACACAGATACAGGATGAGGAGGCGCCAGTGAGCAGGTGCTTTTCCTAAAGGGATCTGGGAAGTAAAATGGATCACAACACGCCTTCCATCACCCGTCATGCCCTGCCACTGCTTTCTGTGGCAGAAGTGGCAGTTGCATGGATATGGCTGGAATATGCCTTCACCCTGATGTGGATCCACGTGCTGTCACTGTTTGGAGACCACAACCAGAAGTCCAGAGCTTTTCAGTCTCTTTATGGTTTACTCCACAGAGTTGGCAGGCTAGAAACATTCCTAAAAAGGGATCTAGGGAAAGCAGATATATTCCCCCACACCAACTTCAAAACATTTAGTAAGCTGGTGCAACGCCCAGAAGCACGAAAATACAGAATATCCTGCAGCCAGACACAGCTGTGATGGGGACAGGGGAGGCTGGAAGGGCTGCAATTCGGGTGGCAGCTCCCAGCACAATGATCTGGCACCCACAACCTCCAGGAGACGCAGCCGACCACTAAAGAAGACAAATGACGTGTAAGTGCTAAAGGACTTATTAATTTTTACGTGGATTACATACCATGCAGTGTGCTTCTTATCAGACCACACTGTAACATAACAAAAAGGTCAGTCCATGACTTGAGCGGAGGCCAGGCTAGCTGCAGTCACGTTAAACACAAATACAACCTAAATACTATTTCATTACATGGAATTTACTCACAAGGTTCTTGGGTGATTGACTTGCTAAAGGTGGACGAGAACTTGGCTCGCCCAAACACTGCTGCGGACTATCCCATCTATCCTGTATTCATTGACATTTATGCCGTACTCACTGACATCCACCCCATATTCATTGAAAATAGTTGTAAAAGTGGGTGGTGGTGTTGCAGAAGGAAAAGTTGAACTCCCAGGTCTGAACAGCAGAAGCATGGTTGAGAGGGGGATGGCTTAAATACTGGACTGATAGTTTGCATAGATGGGAAAAGTCAGAGTGTGAAGGGTTTACAACTCCTACAGAGGGAATCCTCTTGAATTTGTGTATAGAAGAGGTATTTCAGTAGTTACACAGCTTAATGTCAAGTTTTAACGAGCAGTTCCAGCACCATGCATGAACAGAGCCTAAATGTTGTGAGTCCTTCACCGCTGTAGTTACGCAGCGATATCTGTGCCAACGGCCACTGCTACCCACCGGTAGGGACAACCAGGCAAATCTGAAACACCGGGGGATCTTTTCCAGGTCAATTCCATGGTGTTACGTGACTGCGTGCTTTATCAGTCAGAAAACCAGCTGCCTCCTTGGCAGCGGTACTGCAGCAAGGGACATCTGGTGGAGCGTGATGCGATGTGATAGGAGCGGGTCTAGTTAAATGAAGAGTCTCTCCCGTTATCTTTCTGAAAAACGGTTGACAGAGAGGCTTGCTGGTGTTGCCCCTCTCAAAAAAAAAATCAGGCTCTGAAGCAAAACATTTTGGAAATACAATATACTTTAGTAAACATACCTTTAACTCTCTAGGTATGAGTTCCAGCTAATCACAGCTGCTTTCCTTTGAGCCGCCAGTCTGCCTGTAGGGAAGGCACAGAGAGCAGCCCAGCAGACATGTGAATTATTTATGTTCTTGCTGAAAGCACGAGCCTTGTCACTAGAGCCTTGCTTGATTGAATGGATCTGCAGAGACAGTTTCTGTAGCAACACAGAACTTTGCCCAGCAAAATGTCACCCAGTCACAGGTAACACAGAACCGTAATAAACATCTGCCTGGGTAGCTGAAGATGACACAGAAGTGCCAGAGTGAAATATATCTGGGTTTTGAGTCCTTCAATCTCCCAAGACCCACCAAGATGTCATTTCAGAAGGTGAGTTGGTGGCACGTCAACTCGGGTACCAGTAACAATCTAGCTGTGACAACACGGGGTTTCGAAAGATTGCACAAGCCTTTGTGGGAACTCAGCAGGTCTTTAGCACCAGGAACACAAGCTGCTGTGGTCAGGCTCTTACGGGTAGCCCAGCTACTTAGAGTCAGTGTAAATAAAGACGTGGTTCCCAAAAGCCTACTGTCACATCTGTGGGTCTTATATCCACATACCAAATACTGGGTTTGATAATATTGTCCAAAGTATTTCAGAGATCTAGTTTTTATGCCGTGGTATTTAGTGTAGATTGAGAAAGTCAGGAATATGTGGATTCAACAGTTTCTTCCCTATCTACCGTTAGCCTTTGATCCTGGCTCGTTGCTGTTTGCAGTCTGTCTGCCTTCTTGTAAAGATGAACTCATCACAATGAAAATATTACGGAAATTACAAGCTGTCAAGACTATCTTGCAAAGCTTTGAAGGGCAGTATAGGTTAGTACATTTGTCTAGACATACTAAACATATTTTTCAGTATGTCAGTATTTGAATTTTTCCTAATTATCAACCTATCAAATTACTTTTTACTAAATATATTTGGTTTGTCTTAAGAATTTCTGAGGCTGTGAAACCCAAACTGTATTAGAAAAGTTACAATATGCAGAATTTCCTAAGTACAGAAATGTTAGTAGATGGTTCCTTCATCACGCATCTCCAATTCAGCCTTGTTCACCACCAGGCACTGGAAGAGTGAACTGCAATTTGTTGTGCTTTCCCAAGTCTGTAACTCCAGTGTTTCCTACATTTTGACCTTACGAACAAAACTAGGCTCTCTGCATTCGGAGTAACCTAGGTGCTTAGCTCTAAACGGGAGATAATCCAGTTATAACAAGCTTATGGTTACTTGGTCAGAGGTCACCAAAGTACAACTCTAAATGTGAATATAAGTGAGGGAAGCTGCATGAGACCTGTGTAACCTAGACAAGGAGTAACCTGACTGGCAGACAACAGAGGCCTGGTTTATATTTAAAAGTTTTGCTGATTTAGCAATACCAGGACTGTAACAACATCCGCCAATCAATACAGCTTTGCTGGCGAAAACCTGCAGGTGTAGTTTCAATGGCAAAACATCCTTTGCAGTTCTGATACAAGCAATACATAGTTATTAAAGCAATTTAAATTGGATCCCGTCTCTAGGAGGGTTTACCAGCTCTTCTCCTGTAGCTGCACTGGCAAACTTGCTAGTCGAGGCTGTTCCACAAATCAGCTACTGAAGAGTGCGAGGCTGATGACAGCTGAGTTGCTCTGGAGGCTTGACGAGAGCGTAAAGCTTTTCGCCCTTTGGGAGGAACCACAGAGAAACACTGTCTGCTTCCTTAAGTGAATCTCAGCTGGAGAACAAAGGACTTCAGCTCATGTACAGAGAGGTAATTTACATCTCATTAAACCCATATTTAAAACTCCACACTGTGTTTGTTTCTTTAGTGTCTGTGTGTTTCTTTTCCAAACATGTCAAAAAGGATGCATTTTCAATTTTTTTTTTTTTTACTTTTCCAGAATGAAAAGCAGCAAGAACATTTCTGGGTGCCTAGAGATCCTTTTTTTCTATCTTTGCCTAGCTATAAAACAATTTAAAGGAATTTTATTAAACTTCCCAAGAAAATTCAGCTCAAGCATCAACGCAAGTATGAGTATTTTCAAGTACAACTACAGATGTTTTGGAATGTAATAAATCCTTGAAAGCCTTCTTACCTTGATACATTTTCTCACATAGTACTATAATTTCACAACTGTCCAGCAAAACTTCTTTAACTATCAGTTGCTGGTGATTCTCAAGCCAAGTGTGCTACGTGTAGGTCTAGTCTAGGGGCTTTTCAGTGGGTTTTATACTAGCAAAACCCCTAGCTGCATCTGTAAAAAAACCCCAACCAACTTTAACTGACAGCTGTGTCAACTGGGGTAAGAAGAGGTGGGACATAGTTGCACCAGAAGCATTTCTAACTATCGATTTCAGCAAAGCTATGCTTTTGATAGGAGGTGGTTCCAAGAACACCTGTATGAAGCGTGCTTTTGGAGGCATAGATAAATCCACACTCTGCACATACTGCTGGTATGACATAATTCCTGTAATAATAAACAACTTTTCATCACAGAGCCCAAGGACAGATTCAACGGGCGTTTCTGTGCCACTCTTAATGAGCTGTTTCAAGAATTGCTTAGAGCGTGGAGCGTTCCCACAACTCATCAGCGTGGGGGTCTCACAGGCACCTTCTCGCTAACAGCCTGTAGACCTTGCTGAGGTACTTCTCGCTTCACACAAAGACCAGTAAAGACAAACTAGTCATATACTAAAACACTGGATCTGCTCAGGCACGTAGGGTGTACTTGGTCTCAGGGAGCCGAGTGTGTTCTGGAGGGCAGCAAACTGCTTTGCCTCGCATCAGGCTCAGTCCTTCGCTGATTAGTAAACAGCAGATCTGGTTTTGAGGGTGGCCTTGGACCACATGACATCCTCATCAAGGCAGTTTTGCTCGTATTATTGGTTTTGCTCCTGTAATTAGTACGAACAAGCATTCTAACTTACAAATATAGTCGTTTTGGGAGGAACTAGATTTCCCCACCCCCATGTTTCTCCCCTAGGAGCAGAACAATATGTACTGTTTTTGCCAAATAAACTGGGTTTACATTATGGCTTGATTCCCGGTACATAATTAATATTCTTCATGGATAGCGTGTCTTCAAATAGCCGGCTAGTATTTACACCGAGAAAAAGTCTTGCAGTCCCAGCTTCGGTCGGCCGGAGACGGAAACTTTTGTTTCATTTTCTTATCTTGTGGTGACACACTGTAAAGGCGACGTGGTGTGTACAAAGTACGGCATTTCGAGGCTTACAGGAACAAACACGAACATACAATTCAACGGGCAAATAAAAGATGCGGTTGCGTTTCCTGTCCCCTCTTCCCTGTTTTGAAGGCCACGTTTTTCAGAAAGGGGATACAAATATGAACGTGGAAACCAAAATACATTTTTACCAGATAAAATGGCAAACAGCAGTTTTTACCAGAAACTTGCCCGGTCTCCATTTTTGCGAACTTTCTGCTATATTTGCAGAATATATATGTAAAATTTATGTATATAGAAAATAATTTGCATTTTAAAAATTATCTCACAGAATGTGTTTTTCAAAGTGTATTTTAATGAAGCGTTCACCCACGGCCTGCTTTCAAATGCCGACAGTTAATAAGTAATATGCAGTGGGGGGGAATGAACGGCTATACCTTGAACTGCTTTGGAAGTTAACTTCCAAGAGGCACCTTTGGGCAATCTCATGACCAAGAGCAGGTTTTGTTACTTTTGACCACGCTAGCTCTCTCCTGCTAGTGTAGCGAAAAGGAGAAACGCTGCTCCTGGCTCTGTTTAGACCCAAAAACACTGGTGTGGGGGGTGACCAGTGAAAAGGTGCAAGACAGGCGGGCATCAGGGAAGCAGGGAGGCCAGGGTCACTTGCCGAGGCAAATGACTTCCCATCAGGCAGGGAAAACCCTGCGTCCCGGATCAAGGGGCACCAAGCAGTGTGCTGGCAGCCCCGGGTCACACCGGCCCCCCCCGGCTCCTTGCGGCTCAGCCACTCCGGAAGGGGACAAGGCCGCGTTTCGCTGACGGGCCTACGTGAGCGCCGCGGCCTGTACTGCTATAGCGAGCGGTTTCCCTGGTACGGGATGGACACTGCTCCCCGCTCTCCCGGTGCCAAGGGGCCGTTCCCCGGGGGCGGGCTGTGGGAGGCGGTGAGGCCGCAGCTCGCAGCCGCCGGCCAAAGCCCGTCGTTAGGCCCC
>NW_008795486.1:317171-320804 GCF_000699145.1 Aptenodytes forsteri
AGCCCAGCGGCAGCGGCGGGGGGGGCGGCATCGCTCGGCGGCGGCGGCGGCAGGGGATCGCGGGGAGGGGGCTTTCGGTCGGTGGGTCGGGTCCTGGTGCGGGCCCCGGTCGGAGAAGCATGTCGGCCCCGGAGAGCAGCGCTGGTAGCAGCGAGGCCCGGGAGGACGCGTGCCGCGATTACCAGTCGTCGCTGGAGGACCTGACGTTCAACAGCAAGCCGCACATCAACATGCTGACCATCCTGGCTGAGGAGAACGTGCCCTTCGCCAAGGACATCGTCTCCCTGATCGAGGCGCAAATCGCCAAGGTTTTTATATTCCACCGACTACTACTCCTACCTATACTGCTGGGGGGACCGGCCGGGGCAGCGGGCTAGGGCGGCCTCGGGGTCTCGGAGGAAGGGCGTGGGGTAGATGGCCTGCTGAGGGGCGCGGGCGGAGCCGGGCAGCGGCGGGCTGAGGGGGGACAGGAGGAGGAGGGTAGAGGTGATAGGGAGAGAGAAGGAAGCGGGGAGGTGAGAGGGCCTGAGAGACGGGAAACGGGGCGAGAGGGAGAGACGGGAAACGAGAGGGAGGCTCGGGGGGGGGGGAGGCAGGAGGGTTCAGGGGAGGGGGGGGCAGGAGGGTTCAGGGGACCGGGGACCGGACTCGGGGTGGGGGTGAGGAGCGCCCCGGCCGGGGCAGTGGGGAGAGGGCCAGGAGCCTGGGGTCGCTGTGAGGGAAGCGTGGCTCAGATGGGATCAGGGAGCACGGGGCAAGACGTTGGCGGCTCCTCCTTTCATCACTAAGCTTAAGGCTGCTGCTTCTACCCTCAACCCCATAGGGAGCAGGGGACTCGAGGGAGGGGAACAGCCCCCACACCACCCCCTGTTCGTAGTAGGGGAGGGTTTGGGACTTGCCCCACCAAAAGCTCTGGGAGGGCAGCGTGGCTCGCGATTTAAGCCCCGTGTAAATATCAGACACAACATGGCGGCCTGGCAGTGACTGGGCAGCAGCACCTCGCCCTTGTAGCTGGGTTTTCCCCCTACATGGAGCCAGTATTCAGTGTCTCGAATCTGGTGTCTAAACCCTTGTATTTAGCGATTTCGATAGTAGATGAATATTGCGATCATTAGAGAGGGCCTGACTGGGAGATTTTGCGGAGGGTTGTTGTTTTTTTTTTTTTGGGGGGGGGTGTAGTTTAAAGGAATGAAAATAAGATTAAGTTTATAGCACGCAAATTGTCCACTTCTGAAGGGCTAAATATAATGACTTTTAAGTATCAGTTAAGGCTATTTTCCCAGTGCGGTCCCTGTGAGATATTAATTTTGGGGGGGTGGGCACCCTTATCTTATAGAAAAGTTTGTGGGTGAAAGGTGATCATCTGCTCCGGATAGAGAAGCGTGTGTGGTGGTGATGGGGGTTGTTTTGCTCTGCCTGATTAGAGAAAATTCTGTGGGCCTGGGATAATTGTTTGGATTTCAGGTGATCTGTGCCCTGAGTAATGCTAGTGTTGTGTGCATATTTAATTTAGTTTGGCTAGAGAAGTTTATTGGTTGAGGATGGGGAAGAAGAAATTCTCCCTGACTGTAGAAACTGCAGCAGCCTGTAGGATCCTAACATGGCGTCTGAAAGGCACATGATATAAAAAGAAGGGAAAGAGGAGGCTCCCTCTGAGCCCAGCCCAGGCAGTTGCTGACATCAGTCAGCCACAGCACATGGATGGGGGTTTATAGCACCTTTTTAACAAGAGCATTTTGTAAGAAAAGGGTTGTTCTTTCAATCCCCCCCTATTCGTGCCAGTCACCCCTCCCCCGTTGTTTCCCTTGCTCCCTCTGATCTCAGGTGTTCAAAGGCTTTTTTCCTTTGGCTTTAAATCGTGGTTTATAATGGTGAGAATTGTACTTTCTAATGATGGGGAGGGAAGGATCTCTTAAGTTATTTAATCTATCTTTCTATCAATGCAGGATGGCTTTTTAGTGTTCCACAGACCTCTTCCAGTCTAGTTTTAAATGCTGCCAGTGGCTGAGTTTTGCCATTCCTTGGGGAGGTGACCTCATAATCTAATAGATCTCACCATTATATCTCCTAAAGGGCAGTGGATGTGTATAAAATGATTTGTGATAAATATCAATGCTGTCAAATTTTTTTTTTTCATTTCTGGGTGATTCAGAGCCTGCCCTGAAGTGTGGTTTTTTTTTTTTAAGATGTCTTAAATCCTGTATCAATGGTTAGTTTTGCCTAGTTACTGTTTGTGACTGTGGTTTATTGAAGGCAAGTTTTTAGTTGTTTCTGGGAAAGTGATCTCCTTTACTAAGCCACTTTTAAAAAGTGTTGCCTGGAGACAGTTTGTTTAGTGTAAAACTTGAGTGGTCTGCTTTACAATTTAATAAATGGTTCTGAAATGTGTGACTGGTATTATAAAATTTGTAAATAAAAAGTGTGAAATATGTATTTGTCTTTTTATTTACCATTGTATAGTGCAGAATTTGTTTCCAAGACCCATTTTGTATACAAGGTTGTTTTTTTTTTAAACAAATTTTTGCACAAGTTTGTGACTTGGGGTTCAATTGCCAGATACGATTTTAAACTTGAAATCTTTTAGGAAACTAATAAAAAAGAGCCACACATTTCCAACAATAGCTTTCCTACATTATTTGAAGGAACAGCGGGAATTCTGTAATGAAGTCTTTAATATTATGCTGATGAGCTCAGAGTTAGTGTTATTCTGTGTTCTGGTGATTATGCGGCGCTTCCCCGTCTTTTGGTTAGTGTCATGTGGGCATCTTTCTTGCTAGGGGGTACTGTATAGACCGCCTGAAAACAAAATACATTCAAGTCTGGGATTCCCTCTTGTGGTTATTGGAATATGCGCTAGATACCTTGACATAATAAACATTTCCAGCAGCGAAGACTTAAATATTCCAACCATATTTAAGTCATGGTTCTTAAAATGTCACACCTGAGTAGCTTATATTTGAAGCAGGGTACGCTGCTAAGCTTCTAATTCTGTGCTGTAGTTTGAAGTAGGCTTCCTTATTAGATTACGGTGCTTCCATGTATGATTACTTTTAACAGCCTGATGCATAATGAAAGTAACAGTTAAACTTGTTACAGTGCCTTTGCTACTAAATGATTCCCCAGCGTCTCAAACTTGAAGTTTAGCTGAGTATAGTGAGCTACTTCCATACATTGGTGACATGGAAGAATGTAACATACTATGTCAGTAGCTCTTGGGTGTAGGTACTTCTGAGACAGCTCTTTGTTTCCCTAACAGCTGACTTTAAAAGTCAGAAACGGTGCACTGTTATTTTTTTTATAAAGGAAGGCATTCATAACTTAGAGTAGTGTTTTTAATGTGCCATTGTGCAGACTGCTTTAAAGAAGAAACCAGTATTCCACAGACATTTTAATATGAAGTAGCTGTAGACCCACAGTGTTTGATTTCTGAGACTAGAGAGATGCCTTTATTCTAACACTTGCATATTAGCTTGTTTACAGCTCAGTATTACGTCATAGTGTAAGGTAGGCTTTCAATGTGCTGCAATTAGTTTTAGCTAACTTAACTGCATTTTTCTGTCTTTTTATGTACAAAATACACTGCCTGCCTGTTCTTGCTTTTTGCAGTATGCTCAAAGGCAGTGACATCCCCCC
>NW_008795486.1:320827-339197 GCF_000699145.1 Aptenodytes forsteri
TGCCACCCCCCCTGCCCACCCCCCCCCCCAGCCCCCAACTAACAAGGAATTCTGCCCTCTTCAATATTAAGTTTCAGGTCATGGTAAATTAATACACATTTAAGGGCGAGGAAACATTGTGATTTACCCATATAAAAATATTGTTGACTCGGTGCCCTTCTGTGAACCACCTTAAAGGGGAAGGAATTAAATCTAAAATTGTAAAGCAAGAGCACTTCCACACACTTGTCTGGACAGTGGGGCTGTGAAATAAGGTGTCGTTAATTAACCTAGTAGCCTATCCTGTTTAAAATAAGCAGTGAGTGAAGTTATTCTGGTTTTATCCTGAGTTTACCGGATGGTGAATGGGATTCACCAGTGGATGCTCTTCTAAGGGGATCACGGTCAACACACGGCTTGTGGTGTTGCCTTTCATGTTGTCCTTTTCAACAAGTCTGTGTACTTGGTGATGTCTTCTGGAACTTTGCTGTGCCTTCTGCTTTGTGAAAGCCAATGGTGGGCATTAAAATCACCTTGATTTGGGCCAGTAGTGTTTTGTGTACATTAGAAGTCGCTGTAGCAGTCCAGCGTCACCACACTTCTATCGCACAAACTTGCTACAAGTTTTGAAAATGGATTTAAAAAAACCCAACCAAAACCAAAAACCAAACAACAAAAACCAAGCCTCCTCTTGTAGCAAAGATGTGTCCAGAGTTTGAAGACTCCCTTCTGTGAAAATCATGGTTGCAGTTCCTGAGCTTGTCTGTGCATTTACCCGGTCGACTAGATGATTGAGTTTTGTCTGGATTTTGAACTTTGTTCTGACTGTGCATTTTTGCATGCACTCTGGAAATCTGAACTGTCACTATCTACAAGTGCCAAGAGAGAGTGGGACTCCTTGCTCCGTCCGTTTGGATTACAATGAAATAGTTGCGACGTATTCTGCCTGTAGTTGATGAAAAGACTGTGATACTCGACATACAATCTACAGCTGCAGAAGTTCACTAATTTGGGCTGTTTGCCAGAAGTCTGATTTGTGTTCTGTGAAATCCAGAAAAACAAGCATTCAGGAGGTTTGAATGATAAAGCTATTTTTTTAGAAGTTCCTTGAAGTGCTAACGATGGTTTCCTGCTAACTTAAAGTTACTTTCTCAAGTGGGTTTTGAAAGGTTACACTCAGTACGCTAGCGGCAATACTGTCTTGTGGGCTTCTTTTTTCTTCTTTTTTTTTTTTTGCCTTTTTCCAAAGCTTTGATACGCAAACAAGATAACCTAAGGTGTTCCTTTTTTGTGTGATAGACCCACTGCGTTATACTTTGAACTGAGTATCGATTTTCCAGATTAAGTTTTTGTATAAACAAAAAATCCCAAGCCAAATCCCTTGGTGTTTATAGTGGCAACCAAAAAGAGAGGTCTGTATTTCTGGGATTGGTAATCCCTTTATTTAAAAAGCTTAAAATATGTTTTTGTTGTACTAAACTTCTCAGTTTCTTCTTATTACTCCAGGCTCCTGCATCAGAGAAGCTCCCTGTTATGTACCTTATGGATTCCATTGTCAAGAATGTGGGAAGAGAATATCTTACTGCATTTACTAAAAACCTAGTTGCAACATTTATTTGTGTATTTGAAAAGGTATATACACTTTCAGAAAAGTTCTGTATTCTAAGCAAAATTTGTTCCTGGTAAAATAAATACATGCTTTCAGTTTTGGGTTTTCTTGGGCAGTGAACTATACAAATTGATTGTTTTTTATAAATCGCAGTACTGTATCTATACTGTGGAAGATTATTCCTGCTGCTGTCAAGCATGTGAGTTACATGTTAGCTGAAAGATGCAAAGTCTTACTTAATTTAGTTTGGTTCATAAACATCTGTAATTTCCCTATCCAGGCAAGATTTTACTAACAGTATTTTGGTTACCGATTGCTTACCTGGATGGACTTTCTGTGATGTATAGACCAATTAATTATGAACTGTTGGTTTATTTTTAAGATAGTAAATAGTCTTTATACCAAGGATAGACTGAGAATCAATTTCTTGTGGATTTCTCAGAGCTTCTCTCTCCTGTAGATAGAGCTGTCTGATTTACTTAATTCGTGATGTGCAAAATGAGTGCTTAAACTGCGAAGAGTGAATAGCACTGACACCTGATTCTCTCCTGGTGGTCTGTGATTTGAAAAAAAAAAAAATGCTGGTGGGGGGAAGGGTCTTAGAATGTATTGCTATATTACATTACAAATATGTGTTTTAATTTCATTCAACATTGAAAACTGCTGCCATATCTTTTAATTTTTGCTCTTAATCTTTAAACCCAGTGAAGTAATTGTGCTTATTCCTCAGTGAGAAAGGCAAATCAAAGTCCAGTTTTTGAAAGGCTGGACTTTAATGGATTTAAGTTGGATCAGAAATGAAGGGTTAACTTCTGTGGTTTCCTGTATGCTTTAAGAAAGTGGCATCTCTCATGAATGAGATAAATGGAGCTTTTGCGTATTTATCTATCATTACATATCAGCGAGGATCTGAGATTCCAGTATGCCTTATATATGGTTTCCAGATGTAAAATGCATGCTGAAATAAGGAATAGATTGTAATAATGACCATAGAAGACTTAAACTCCTGTATGTAGAGTAGATAGATAGGTAGACACATAACTTGTTTTTTCAATATTAAATTGTGAATGTTCTTTTACTGAGTTGCATTTAATGTTGCAGCTGAAGCTCTGGATAATAACTGATTTTCAGAGTTTTATAGGTTAACTGTCTAGTAAGCTAACTAGAACTATTTAATTAATGTGTATTAATTAAATGTATAAAGTGGCAGGGACTTCTAATAGCTTAATTGGTCGTGTTAAAAGATGCAAGTAGGATTCCAGCACTGACATTGTTACAAATTTTGTTTTATCAGTAAATGGTCACTAAGGTATCTTCAGACACTTGATGAAGTCAGAAACTTTTGCTCAGTCATTTCTGCACCTTTTGCAGTGAACTTCATACCCTCTCATTGAAAACTGTATAGAGGCACCCCCCTAACAGCTAAGTGTGAATTATTTTTGTTGGAAGTTCCTGCTCCTCCCCAAAAGAACCTCCAAACTTTCCGGACTATTCTATGTCTTGCTGTAACATCTTAAAAATAAAACTGCAGCAAAAACCATCTACAATACTTAATGATTGAATTGGGATATTGACATTAGGACAGCTGCATATATTTTGTCCTCAAATGTTTTTCACTTATTGTTTAATTGAACTACTCAAGTTACGAGATGAACTAAATTTTGCTTTGCTGTAAATTTCTAACTTACCTGTCATGACATAATCCAAACTAATTGTTTGTGAAGAGAGAAAATGGGCACTGGTCCTACAAGTACGCTTGATCTGTGGCTCACAGATGGGTCTAATTTTGCAGCTGAACCGAAATATAATTGACTTCATTTTAGCTGATACCCCTTTTGTTGCATTTGTTGGAAAAAAAATCCTTCAGTGACTAAACAGCTGAGCAAAACACCTTTTCTGTTCACAAAGTTTGTTGTTTCCTGATCTGTTTGTCATTGTTATACTCCCATTCAGCACAAACACTTGGATAATGTATTGTCTCAGAGGCTGTTGCCTTTGAATATTTTTGTTACTGTATTTTTTCCACAGAAATTGGGCAAGTAAAATGAGAATTTTGGTAATGGAAAAGTTGAAAGAAAATTCTCAGAGAATGGTAATACACAACAAAACCTTCCAGTGGCCTTGAAACAACAATTCCACATTTGAGCTTCTGTTACTGATTCCGTTGGTATAGATGTATGATCTGCATTGTTTACAAATTCTGTATAGCAAGTTCAATGTGTTAAAATGGCAAACTGTTGATAGGAAATAAATGAAATCTTAAGTTCTACAGAAAAGTTTAAGAAATTGTTTTATATTAACTTAACAAGCCATAGAATTGTTTTATTGTTTTAGGTGGATGAAAATACTAGGAAAAGTTTATTTAAATTACGCTCCACATGGGATGATATTTTTCCTTTGAAGAAACTATATGCACTTGATGTCAGAGTCAACTCATTAGATCCTGCTTGGCCAATTAAACCTCTGCCCCCAAATGTGAATACTTCTAGCATCCATGTGAATCCTAAGTTTTTAAATAAATCGGTAAGTTTTTATGCCTACTGTATGAACAGATGGTAATACGTGTAGTTTTCATTGTTTGTATGCCACTTTTTGACAATTTAGTATATTAAGAATGAAGTATCTGACCTTTGTAGAAAGGTAAGAGGAGTTTCTGAATTCAGAATATTTGATGGGTTTGGTTTTTATATTTCAAAACTGTATTCTAGATTTTGGAACATTGATGAATTTATATTAAATGACGTACACCTGTCACAGCAGGCAAATTCTAGTGGGGCAAAAGTTTAAAATTGTTTTAGTTACATCTTGCATTAAAAATGTGATTTATAACTGCTATACAAACTATGTCCCAGTACTGGATCATGATAACGGTTAAAGGAGATGGAGTTAGTTGATTCTATCAGGATTTTAAATGTAACTTTTTTATTCTGTTTTTAGACAGAGGAATCCACTGCACCTACCTCTGCTGTCACTTCTGGTGCCTCTACTCCTCCAGCTGTTCCTGAAATACAAAAGAACTTGACACAGGAGCAACTGATAAGGCAGCAATTGCTTGCAAAGCAAAAGCAGTTGTTAGAACTTCAGCAAAAAAAATTAGAGCTGGAGCTGGAACAGACTAAAGCGCAGTTGGTGAGTAGGATAGTTGATGAAACTTTTATAGTTGGGTCTCACTTTCTTTTGGACAGTACTGGTAACTGCAGTACATTATTTTTTCCTCACATTAGGTAAATGTAGCTATTTTAGGACTAGAGTAATGCAAGTGGATCTCGGGTTCCTGAACAGTATTTGTTACCTAAAAACCTTAAGAATTACACTCAAAATAGAGGTTAAAAAAAGTGAAATTCTTGTTTGTTTTTTTTTAACTTCTTTCCAAAATGATGCCTGCCTGTGATCCTTGTCTTCCACCTCTTCTTGTGGCTCACAGCAAGCCAGGCTTTTTCAAATACATTTGCTCTTACAGAACAAGGAAGCCTGACTGTTGGAAACAAAGTCAGTTTCCTCATTAGGTCAGGTTGGTTTGATGCCACCATCTGAAGCTGGTGGTTAAGCTGTATTGTTTTACATTCGTAATTGAAAGTCTTGCTATGTTGACAGTTGATGATACTGAAATAAAGGATCTTTGAAGTGTAGAAATAAGAAAATTGGATCAGATACTTGGCAGCTTAGTTGCCTTGAGCATGTGGAATATATAGAAAAACTAATGCTGTAATGAGAACATGTGCCTAAGTTACATATTTTGCAGTACTGACTTAGTACTGATTTTGCATTATATTTGAATTTGATCTTTTGTAATGGTACTGCATTATTTTAATGCTTGTGATTAGCAATTAATGGGTCATTTTCAGTTAAATGGCTGAATCTCATAACTTTCAAGACATTTCTATTTATAGTTTTGGTTTTGAGACAAAATATGACCGTCTCTGGGAATGAGTTGTGTCGTGCAGATTAATGCTCGATTTTTTTCCTATTTCAGGCTGTATCTCTTAGTGTTCAACAAGGATCATCTACTATAGCTTCAGTTCCAGCACCTTCCAAGCAACACATGTCTCCCACACCTCATATGACAGTCAAACCACCTCATCAGACTGCTGTGCAATCCGAAAAAAACAAACCATCCCCAAGTCCTCCACTTCATGATATCAAAATAGTAAATAGGGATCCTCGACTTAATAGGATGGCTCAACACTCTTCTCATGCTAAAGATCAACCTCATAGGAAAGAATTTCCACCAAACACGGCTAGTCAGTCTGATACCAAGGCAAATAAAACAACACAGGCTGAAAAACAAAATTCAACAAAGCAAGAAAAATTGAAAGCAAGTGAAAAAACCCAGAAGAAAGAACTTGACCAGTCAGAAGCAAAATCTAAATCACCATCCCCTTTAAAAAATAAGCTACCCAATACTAAAGATACTAAAACCCAGGAATGTGAAAGCACAAAAGTGTCTGAAATCAATAAGCGGGATCCAAGACTGAAAAGACATCTTCAAGATAAGTCAGAGGGCAAAGAGGAGGAGGTGAAAGAAAAGAGGAGAAGTACAGAGAAAAAAGAAAAAGAGGAACATAAGACATGTGAACATAGACCAGTAGGCAGCAGAAATAAAGTAATTAATGGTGCTGTTCAGAAACAAGACACGACTACAGAGGAGTCAGAAAAACAGGGTGGAAAACAAGGGAGATCAAGTAGTAGAAAACGGTCACGATCACGCTCTCCTAAGGCACGGTCACCATCTACGCATTCTCCAAAAAGACGAGAAAGGAGATCACCTAAAAGAAGACTTAGGAGTTTATCTCCCACTTCATCAACTCCTAAAATTGGAAAGATACGTCAGATAGGCCCTAAGCAGTCTCATGTTGAAGAAGGCACGCAAGCAGCAAGAGATGAAAGAAATTCTAATAAGAGAAATGTTAAACAAGAGGTGCGAGATCCGAGGAGAGTGAAAAAAGCCCAAGAAGACAGGCCCCAAGAAACAGCAAGCCAGCATTCTACAAAAGCTTCTCCTGATCCAAAGGAGAATGCGGAAAACTGGCAAGGATCCAAATCAGGCAAGAGGTGGAAATCTGGTTGGGAAGAAAATAAGAAGTAAGTTACTACCTTTTAAACAACTTTTGTTCGAAGTCAGTGGAAATTCTGTTGCTGACCAGTATAGTCAGCTTTGGGAGGCAATGTTCAGATTGTTAAAATTGATAAGTTTAACTTATTTCTACTAGTGAGATATGGAAATTAAGCACACTTAGATTCTAAGGTGATAGTGATGTTTTGCCATGATCAGTTCTAATAGGAATGTAACAGTTATGTCCTGAATAAAGAAGTAATCTGTATTTTAAATGTATTTTTGCTTTCAGCTCACAGCAGAGTGAAGAACACCAAGCACTTGGTAAATCCCCTCACCAAAGACACAGGGAAAACTGGCCTGCTGGCAAAGGAATTTTATCACCCCGAGCACCAAAGCAGCAGCACCGGTTAAGTGTGGATGCTAATTTACAGATTCCCAAAGAATTGACATCTGCAAGCAAGAGAGAATTACTTAAGAAGGTAATACTAATAAATCTGTCTTCATAGAAGTGTCCTGGATATAGTTTTCTTTTCTTTTCTTTTTAGAAGTCTAAACTTTAACTTTATATTATAGGCCAATGAACGCTTAACATCTGGTGAAATAACACAAGATGAGTTCCTCATGGTAGCTCATCAGATCCGACAACTGTTCCAGTATCAGGAAGGAAAGCACAGATGTAATGTCTGGGATAGCCCTACAGAGGAAAAATGTGGTTTGAAAAAGAAACCTCTTCTATCGGATGCAGAATTAACATACTATGAACATAAGGCTAAACTGAAAAGAACACAAGTTCAGCATTCATTGTCAAGGCTTGATCTTTTAGATCCTGATGATATTTTGGATTATCATTTGCCTGATGCATTGCTTTCTGGAATAGAATGTGAGCAAGCAAAAGCCAAGCGTGGAGTACAGTTTGACAGAAAAGAATCATTTGGAGAAAGATCAAGGAGACACTCTCCTGTAAGTGGCACTAATAGACCTTTTGCCGATAACCTCTCACCGCTTGAAAGTCGACGAAGACTTGAGGAACAGAATGCTACTAAAGGAGCAAGAGGTTCTAAGAACTTTGATCCTTACGATAGCTGGGGAGAATCAGATGAATTTAGAGATGCTCTCAGACAACAGGGGAAAAGCACAACAGAGTTCCAGAAAATAGATGGTGATGCAATCTGCAGATTTGATAATCGTGAAGAAAGACAGCTTCTTGGGCAAGCTGGTATGTGTTCTTGCTTTATTTTACAGCTGTTAAATAATTGGCAACCTTTTAGTCAGTGGTTATCTCGTTTGTCGTGGTTTTTTTAGGTGTTCGAGAGGAACCAAGATCACCATTCAGTGAACGTTTCAAAAGAACTAGGTATGAAGATCCAGAAAAAGCACCGTTTCCGGAAAGTCCAGGATCAAGATTTGGAGGCATTGAAGCAAAGCAGAGGATAAGTGCATTAATGGAAGACAGACCTCTATTTGATGGCTCACCTAGACAGGCTGCTGCAAGGGTTGGGGTAGATGGACAAGGAAGTCCTTTTGTTGATGGTCCTGCTGCTGGTTCAAGTTCCAGAATTGATGGGCCACCTGGGCAGGCTGCTATGAGATTTGAGGGACCTTTGGTGGGGGCAGGTGCATCTCAGTTTGATGGACCACTGGCAGGAGCAGGGGGAGCTGGAGCCCTAAGATTTGATGGGCCACCAGGGCAGCTGGCAGGGGCCCTGAGGTTTGAAGGACCCCCAGGACAGGTTGGTGGAGGAGGTCCACTGAGGTTTGAGGGACCTCTTGGGCAGATAGGTGGGCCTTTGCGGTTTGAGGGGCCTGCAGGGCAGCCTGTAGGTGGTCCTAGATTTGAAGGACCTGGAGTTGGTCTCAGGTTTGAGGGTCCCCGTGGTCAGCCTTCAGGTGGTCTCAGGTTTGAGGGACCTCATGGTCAACCTATGGGGCCTCGAGGTCAACCAGGGGGTGGTCTCAGGTTTGAGGGACCCCATGGTCAGCCCTTGGGGCCTCATGGTCAACCAGGGGGTGGCCTCAGGTTTGAGGGGCCACATTTACAGCCATTGGGGCCCCATGGTCAACCTGGAGGTGGCCTCAGATTTGAGGGGCCACATGGTCAGCCTATGGGGCCACATGGACCATCAGGTGGTGGGCTCAGATTTGAGGGGCCACATGGACCATCAGGTGGTGGACTCAGATTAGAAGGACCACATGGTCAG
Source organism: Aptenodytes forsteri (assembly GCF_000699145.1). Taxonomy (NCBI): domain Eukaryota; kingdom Metazoa; phylum Chordata; class Aves; order Sphenisciformes; family Spheniscidae; genus Aptenodytes; species Aptenodytes forsteri. The sequence continues at coordinate 329,670 of NW_008795486.1, forward strand.
CCAGGTGTAGGTCCTAGGTTGATTGATGGACCAGTGCACCAGGGAGCTGGTGGACTTAGATTTGATGGTCCTCTGGGTCGGGCTGGTCCGAGATTTGATGGTTGTCATGCAGCTGGATTTGATGGTCAGCCTGGACAGCTGTCTCTCCTGCAAAGATTTGATGGAATTCATGGACAGCCTGGTCCAAGATTTGAAAGGGCGCCTGGGCAACAGGCACAACCACGATTTGATACAGCCATACCTCAAAGATTTGATGGACCTCACCAGCCAGCCTCTAGATTTGACTTGCCCCTTGGCCTTCAAGGTGCACGTTTTGAAAATGTAGCTAACCATCCTGCCTCAAGACTAGAAATGTCACCATATGGACAAGGTGGTCCGTTTGTTGAACATCCTGGCCAGGGCTATAATGGACCATCTCATGGGATGCAATTCCAGAGGCCTGATATATTTGATGGTTCACCTGGACCAAATTTCAATGGGCCAGCTGGCCCAGGAGCACAGAATTTCCCATTGAGAGCAGCTGGACATTACTTTGATGAAAAAAGTCTTCAGGGTCCTCAATATGGGAACTTCAATAACATGCCAATGGGAAGTAATCAGGTAAGAATTGATTGCGTTAAATGGTTTGCTTGCAGAAGTATTTTTGTGTAGAGAATTAGCAGTTTTTCTTCCTCTAAAAACTGAAGATTTTTTTGAAGACTTTTAAAAGTCTTTTAAAATTATCTCAGCACCAGCATGCTTTCTGAGTTTAGTTGTCTTCGCTGTTGCCTGTTGGAAATGCTCTCTTCGAAAGGGGAAAGTGATACTGTACATCAGTGGAAAATTATGTCATTTCTTTCAGTAGATTAGAGATTTTAGAGGGCATTTTTCATTTGGGGGATAGTAATTGAACATGGAAGAGTTAACTGATTGAATGAAAGCAGGTAATGTGTTCTGCTAACCTCTAATGGGATAAAATTTTAAACAATTTAAACTTCTTTCTGTAAATCCAGAAAGCAGTCAGTGGGGAAAAAAACCCCACATTTTTATTACAAGTGTGTTATAAAAACTGTTTTTCTATCTGAAGCTTACTGTAGCTGGTTTGCTGAAAAACCCTGCTTTCAAGATGTGTTTTGTATAGTGGATGTGGTTTCAATTCTTAGATAAGAATTAACAGTGGCGTTTGTTAATAGACATTTAAGAGTTTCTCAAATTTCTTTCTGATGAGCCCTGTTTTGGTGAACAGGAGCAATTTAAAAGGAAGTACTGTGTTTGGAAAATGTGACTGAAGGCTCGATAGGTAGAAGAAATTTTTTTTTTTTTAACTTAAATGTTAGGCAAAATGAGTATGTGTTCTGAAATTTTTCTAGTAGGAAAAGAAAAAGAGGGAAATGTTACGTAGTCATTCGTGGACCTTTCAATAACAAACTGATGTGAGTCGCTCCTGGAAGGAGTTTAATATATGTGAAATTATGGAGAAATGTCTAGAAGTTGATAAAATTAGAAAAAGTAAGTTTATAATTGCATTATTATACAAAAAATACTTCAATGTTTCCTTTCACAGGTTTCTCTCATGTCTGCTCAACCAGGGCCTTATGGCCAAGGTCAACAGTATTTGCCAAATCCTGGAGGTTTTGTTCAGAACCCTGCAGGTGTGTAACAAAATAATTAACTTCCTTTTATTTCTTTTGGATTGTTCTGTTTGTTAGTGGCCACAAAAATTACCCTTTTGTAATGTCCTGGTGTACTAGGTCTGTGTGCACTAAGGGAAGCCTCCTCAGTGAGGTGGCCATAGATGTGGTTTCTGTAGTACCTTCATCTCTTCAGGGGTTTCTGTCAAACAGTGAAGGCTTTCCTTAGTTTTCATTAACCATGTGGTTTTGGTATGTAGTTGTGCTAAAAAAAAAAATACTTTGGTGTGCTTTTCTGGAAGGTACCGGTCTGTAGGTCTGCTTTGTGTTTGCCAGGGTGTGTAAACATTCCCAGTATATGAATGGTTAGTAATGAAGAGCTTCTAAAAAGTCATAATGGTTAAAGTAGGTGAGGAAGTAGATTGGTCCTGGTGAAATAGACAAGCATAAAATGAGATAAATACTGCATTTTAATAAACAGTATCCAGTAGAAATCTGCGTATGGGCAGCCAGCTTAGATAGCACTTCAGAATACATTATGAAGGAAGCTGTTGCAGGGGAAGAAACTAGCCAAGGACTAGACATAAAACAAAGAGAGTTGATACGTAATTTGAAGTAAAAAAATGGAAGAAACGGGAAGCAGAAGGAAAAGTGTGTTATAAAATATGCTGATGAAAGTGAAGTAAATTTGAGATGCTAACTTTTTGTCTCCTTGCATGTCGATGTTTTTCTCTAGGAGCCCTTCCACATTCATATCCTGATAACCACCTTGGACAGCTTGATGTCAATGAATTGTTTGCTAAACTGCTGTCAACAGGGATCCTCAAACTGTCAAAAACTGATTCCACTTCAGCACGTATGTAGATCCATTATGTTCTAACTACTCAGTTTATCCACAGCTGAAGTGTAAAGCTAAGTATAAGAACTTCTGTGAACTCCTGCATGTTTTTTTAAACTGAACTTTGTTTTTGGGAAGGAATTTAGTGCGTGTGAAGGAGTAAATTCTCAGTATCTTGTTGAATTTGTACACTTCAGCTATCCAATGCAGTCACTTTTGTCTTTGGTGCTGTGCCTCAGTAACTTGTTCTTGATTATAATCAGACTTTTGTCAGTTTCTGAAATATTTGTGTCTCTCTGAAGACTGACTGAATTTTAATGCCAAAGACTGAGGTGAAATACTGTTTTCCTAAATTGAAATTCTGAGTAACTTACAGTCTCTTGTACGCTTTTTAAAAAGCGTACATCTAAAGATGTTAGAAGATGACTGACTTAGCTATTGCACATGTGTATTTTAGCATAGTCAGGTCGTATTTATTAATATTTGAATAAAAATAACTTTCAGGAGCATGTCATTTCTTTCTGATGGTGTACTGCAATTTTGATAAAATGGTATCTTTATGCTTTCTAGAAGTGAATGAAACATCAGCCCAGCCAGCTGCTGAAGAGGAAGATGATGACCAGAATGAAGATCAAAATGTTCCAGACCTCACTAACTTCACAGTTGAAGAACTTAGACAGTGCGTATAGTAGAATGAGTTTACAGTGCAGTAAGAATAATGACATGGTAGTATCTAGATAGTTAATCCAAGACAGCTGAGAGCTTTTAAAAGACTGTATGTTACTTTGTGACTAAGAGGACCTGCAGTTTTTGATGTTAGCCTTGGAGAATTTGAGGGAGGAAAAAGAGGGAAAATTAACCTGAGAAAACTGTCTTTACACAAGTTGCATGTTGTTACTTCATCAGCAAGGTTGTGATATGTATTGACGTCAGTGTTTCTTCCTTTGTTACTACTAATTTTACCACCTTTGTGGTAGTTTGCAAAGCTGAGCCAAATGCAAGCGTTACCATTTTATGCACTATTAGGTGATGAAGCTGGTAGGCATGAAACACAACACTAGTGTGTTTCTCATGAATAGTTAATATGAGCCCATTGTTTGTTATTTGAATGTTTCAATTGTGTTACGAAAATCAGGAAGAATTCAGATATATTGCATGCTTTAACCTTGCAGTAAATTCATGCTTTTCCTCTATTCTTGTTGGGCATATGAAGCAACTTACTGAGAAACTTCTCACCTATTTCTTTTCAAAGAAATGTTAAGACTTTTTTTTTTTCCCCTTTTTGTAGGCGTTATGATAGTGTTATAAATCGACTGTACACTGGAATTCAGTGTTACTCATGCGGAATGAGATTCACTACTTCACAGACAGATGTTTATGCAGATCATTTAGATTGGCATTATCGTCAGAACCGGACAGAAAAAGATGTTAGCAGAAAAATTACACACAGAAGATGGTACTACAGTTTAACAGTAAGTAATGCATTATGTGTCTTGATAAATTACAGGCCGGATTCTGTGGTTTACTTACGTATGTGCTGTAGGATTACAGTTGAGATTTATATCATCACAGGAGTTGGCCTTTGGTAAACAATGATGTAGATATTTCAAGTAGTCCTCAAATGCCTGTCAAAACACAAAAGGCAATTATATGATGAACAATAAACAGTTTGAAGCTATTGGTACTGTTTTGATCGCACTGGGAATGGAAATTGAAGGATAGTGTTTTTTCTGGAAAAAGCTTTTTTGAAGCGTAGCATTGTGAGAAAGCTTGCACTGTGCTAATACTGCATGCGAGGAGCATTTCAGTTTTAATGAAGTGAGATTTATTAAATATGGTACTTTTGAGATGTCTTTTTTCTTCTTTTTTCCTGAGATGTATTTTTAAAACGTTTCTGGCTATTTGTCAGTGTCTGAGTATGAATGAAAACTTTTTCCTTAGGACTGGATTGAATTTGAAGAAATAGCCGATCTAGAGGAGCGTGCAAAAAGCCAGTTTTTTGAAAAAGCTCATGAAGAGGTTGTGTTGAAGACACAAGAAGCTGCGAAAGAGAAGGAGTTTCAGAGTGTCCCTGCTGGACCAGCTGGAGCAGTTGAGGTAAGTTTCAGCTTGCCTTTATTAGCCCAGATACTGAGGATGATGTAATACTTCAAAGAAGTTTACAGCATTCTTTCATACAGGGGGCTGTATGTAGGCTGAAGTCTTGTTCTTGGACCTCTGTGCAGCCACTTCATAGGTGGTGTGTTTGTGTATGTAATGGTTGTTTCCCAGTGGCAGATAGGAGTATAAATCACCTGTAGTTCAAAAAAAAAAAAAAAATCTACACCCATTGGCATTCCATCGTTTTAGCAAAATTGAAATGGGGACAGTCTGTTAATTTACTGAATGCTTCCACAGAAAGAGTAAATAGAACAAGTGAATTGGAAATGGTCCTTTGTCATTCAAATAATGATTGGGTTTACTGGGTGTTTGATACTTTTACACAGAAATTTCTTTTTCGGTAGAAGGTAGGCATTAGGACAAAGAAGTATCTCAACCTTAAAGTAACCAGTAGATCTGTATTTTGGTAGATGAATTGGTGTAGTAATCAAATACAAATGTTGGTAGAATTACAATTTAGTTTTACATGCTAAGCCTCTAAGAAACTAGCTATCAAGCCATGAAGGCCTTTGTTTTAATTTTAAAAAGTACCTTTTCTGCTTTGTTCTCCAAGTTGATTATTTTGCACAGAAGTACTAAAAATGTTAATACTTCATCTAAAAGTTCTGACTTTTTAATTTGAGACTCCAGGTTAAGGGGAAGAGTGAAGATAATGCCATAAATAAAATCAATTAAACCCCTGTCCTGGATTATCTTACATGACGGTAAAACAGCATTAGATTGTTAAAAAAGCATTTTGCAGAGACTTCCTGGCTAAAAGGGCAAAGCTTGCATTTCTCAAGTGACAACAGTCCTCAAGGCTAGATGATGATTGTTGCTCAGTCTGCAAACTATACTCAAATAATTTCCAATTAAAGTTTTCTAAAGTTATTTTTAAAGTGTGGAGGAAAGATCATGTTGTAGTCTTAACATTTATGTTAGTTTAAAAGAACCTTGTTTGACTGTTACTAGGTTCTTGAAGTTCATATTTTCAGTAAATTGTTGCAATAACCTCATTTATCTCTGTTACTCCAATAACTTTTCAGAGCTGTGAAATTTGCCAAGAGCAATTTGAACAGTATTGGGATGAGGAAGAGGAAGAGTGGCACCTGAAGAATGCTATCAGAGTAGATGAAAAGGTAATCTGATCTTATTTACATGTGATACTTACTTAATTTATAGTAAAAACCCCAAAGAATTGTAGCAAAAAAAAGCTGGGAGAGCCAAGTGCTTTTTCTCTCCGAAGGATTCCCATGGTAGTTTTCCTGGCTTCCAAGTACATGAATCTCAACCTTTGGAAGTGCATGAAGTCCTGGTATCATTAGTATAGGCTCACTAGCCTTCCCTTACACTGCAGTGCTAAAAGAAAAATGAATGTCTCTCTGTATGGGTGTAGATACTGGTTTAGTTCTTTCTGTACGCGGCTGTACACAAATAATTCCCAGCACTTACCAGGCTTCTGTATGATAACTTTTCCTAAATAATCGTACACAAAATCTTTTCCCAGTTACATTTGACACCATACTTGGCCTGCTCATACCATTGTTTTTCTGTACAGATCGTGTGATACGTGTAATCGACACTGTTCTGTTCATAACCTGTGATCCAGCTATAATTTGTTTTTATGTATTTAAATGTATAACAATTCTTTTTCAGATTTACCATCCATCTTGCTACGAAGATTACCAAAATGTAAGTGAATCCTTCCTCATATTTTTTGAAGCATTTTGCTTTCAGTTTGTTTGCTTGATCTCTGACTTTGCAGGGAGCAGATGTGTTCAGAATGTGCTACCCATTTCTCTTGCCTATGACTAGACAAAGACTCGAAGGCGTTGGGCATGGCAAGTTTATAATACAGAGTTAGCTAAGATATACTTCTTCTTGTGACGTACCGTGACAGCTTGTGTGTCATACGCGACTAAAGCGAAACCATGGTTTGAAAACACATCATGCATTTATTGTTGAGTAACATGCGTAATCTTAGGAATTTACAAAAATGGAGTACATGGGTGTTGGTGTGTGTTACATTCTTTAATGCTTTGGGAGTTAGAGTTTCCCTGGGGATAGCAGGGAATAGTTTATGGTAATGTGTTAAGCATTTCATCACTGCTTGGATGATACCTTTTCAAAGTAATTGTGAAAAAGTAATGCTACTAAAGAATAAATGTGTTGGTTTAAGATCTTGGTAAAGTAGAAGTTTGGATTTTGAGTGCCTGACTGTCGACGTGTTTGCATTTTGAAAGAGAGTAAAAGGGATAAAAAGCTAAAAATGGTTATTTTAATGTGTGTTAATGCTACATCGACTTTCACTTTGCAGACATCATCATTTGATTGCACACCATCTCCCAGCAAGACTCCTGCAGAAAATCCACTAAATATAATGTTGAACATTGTTAAACAAGAAACACAAGAGTCCTGTGACTCACCTAAAGTCAAAGAAGAACCTGATGACACCCCTACTGCCTGTGCAGAAGAGAGCACACCTGCATCTACAGATATTAAAACAGAACCCGATGAATCTGTTTAAATAAACTGAGGTATGAATTTTTTTTTACAGAAGAGCTGCTGTGTTAACTCTGGAAGGCAAATACTTTTTATATAAAAATAAAAACGTTCAACTGAGGCAGGGCCTCAACTACTGTTTGGTTAATAAATACATTTTTGTATTTGAATTTCTTATTGCCTGCACAGTTTCAGGTGTCATTGTGTGAAAGTTCTGTAGATGCGTGAAAATTTAATGGAATGAAACGGTATATGTAAAATTGTACAATTTTCACTTGTGGAAATGTAAATTATAAATAAAAGATATTTTTGCTATATATGGAGTGTAATGTTTATGCACACCATCAAATGAAGACAGTGTTTCTGTACTTTCTTCAGTTTAAATGGAATTAAAAAGAACTTTTTGCTCAATAAGATTCAGAAAAATGAAAGCAAATACCTTCCTTCAGTTATCCCATAGGTGGGTTATCAAGGGAAGCAGTGCAGGAACTTCTCAGACAGACAACCCTAGATTTCTTTTCTTTTTAAACTTATTTGAACAAACTTAGATATCCAGATATTTAAAAACAAAACAAAACAAAAAAACCAAAAAACAAACCAAAAACCCAAAAAGACAGTTCTGGGTAGAAGGGGAAAATTTAACAAACCAACCGGAGTGCTTGATTGTGAACACAAGTGCCAACAAACAATTAACAAACCAGGATGCCTGGTAGTTAAGACATTTTTAATGATTTTTTTTTTCCGTTAGTCAAACACATAAGAATTTAATACAGCTGAACAAACTTTTCTTTACGTTACAGGGGGGAATGAATGTAAGAATGCTCATTTGAAACATGGTTAACATTTTTTTTTTTGTTGCTTATGACTGGACTTAGATGGTAAACCAGATATCCTGAGATGTTAATATTTCTTAAATGTAATAAATAAAATTAAGCATATATTTGAGTGTGAGTCTCTTCCTTTCAGTAATGGGTTTGTGTGGCTGGCATGTTTGCAGGATTGGAAAGAAATAATACAATTGTGTGTCTTAGGACAATATGCATTTAATGTTTTATTCACTCTGCCATGTGTATAGTGCATATTTTTAAAGCTGCTGGGAGCAAGACATAAGCACTAAAAGTCAAAGAGCAATGTCACAGTCCTAGTGTATTATTCTTGCAGCGAGGATATTTGGGAGATCAGAATTCACCCTTAGTGTATGATGTAACTAGAAAAAATCAGCTGTGAAGGTGATTTTGCTATTGGCTGCAACACTTCTTCCCATCTTCACAACCAGGCTTCAAGCAGTTCTTAAGATGTGAGTAATTCCTTGACTCTCCTGTTAAGGTTGTAGCTATAGTTGTGCGTGTGCCCTGTTCTAGATGTCAACCTTAAAAATACCTTTCAGTTAGAGAAAGTCCAGAGGAACAAAAATACTTTGGAGATTGATGAGGGCTAAGTCAGCCCTTACGGTGGTGCGTGTGGCTGCTGGCTGTGCTGCGGGGAGTTACTCCTGTGTTACTTGTTGAAACTTCTTCCTGGAACAGGGGATGTAGGCTTGGCCCAATTGATACTTTGTGTCCTGGAATACTGGAAACTTCTCTTAAATGGTACAAATTGAACTTCAGAGGATACTGAGCAGAGATGTGATGTTGTTAAATATGTAGAAGGCTGTTGGAAAAAAGGGAACAAATTACTCTGTCTACTAGGGATAGAACAAAGACCTTTTAAGTTGCAGCAGGAGGATTTATGGCAACTTTCTAATGACAAGGATAGTCAAGCTCTAAATGGACCTTACTTGGTCCATATAGTTACCAATGCACACCTGCAAATCTGACTGGGAAGGGTTTATCCTGCCTGGAAGCAGGACTCTGGAAATGCAGGGTGCTTTCTTTCACCCCATCAAAGGAACCCAGCTTCCCTCCAGGGCACCAGCTGGTTTTGGCTAAGGGGATGAGGAGCAGGACTATGTAACCGCAGGGAAAAAACCATCCCCCTTGTACCCTATGAACATCTTAGTGCAGAGAGAGGGTTAAACATACACATACAGGGACTAGAGTCGGATTATCCTGTGGAGAGAGTGTAAACAGGTTAAATACCTCTTGGTCAATACATCACTGATGGTTTCAGAGATGAGAACATACACTGATTTGTTACGCTTCTCCCTGAGGAATGTCATGAAGACACTAGCTCAGGGCTGCCAAAAAGCACCACCCGGCGTTGCAAGTTCCCCTATGCCATCCCTTCCCTGCTACCCTACCCCTCATGCGCTACAGCCATCCACGGGCAACTTCATTGCAGCTCATACGGATGAACCCTACCTCCAAATTCGCCGGGCAGTCCTCCCTCCGCCGCCCCGGGCCCGCGCTCTCCCCTCGCCCACCGAGGCGCCGTGGTTGCCCCTCGCGCCCGCCCTCGGCGGGGCGGCGCGCCCCCCCCCGCCCCGCGCCCCCCGGCAGC
>NW_008795486.1:341338-375617 GCF_000699145.1 Aptenodytes forsteri
GGAGCGGGCGGCAGCTGCGCCCCCACAGCGGCACCTCTCCCGCCTGAGTCGTGAGGGGAAGGCCCCGCAGGGCGGCGGCGCCATGGCGCGGAGCGGGACGGGGCCCGCCCGCGGCCGTGCTCCCTCGGCTCTGGCACTCCTGGTTTACTTTGCCCGAAGTCCTCAGTCTGTGACATAGGGCTCCGCCGGCACCCACACAAAATACCGAGATTGCTCAATATTCGCCAAACATGCGGGGAAAGGTGGCGTAACGGGGGCGGACACCCCCAGCGTTAGCCGTCCCGGCCTGCCCTTCCCAAGCTGGTGGCGTTACCTCCGCACGGGGCCCAGTAGCTTGGCCTTCACCTGCGGCGTGACTTGGCTGGGGCTGACAGCCTCCCCTTGTCCCCCGGAGCTACTGCCAAGGTGTGCTGCATAGAACTGTTTTTGTGTGTTACAGAAACAATGGAAAACCTAAAATTGTCTCTTGCCCCTATTCTGAGCCATATTCTTCTCCACTTAATTTCTTTGAATTTTGGGCAGGTACTCATCTCAAAATGCTTACTTAATTCTTTCTACAAAGGAGTTTTCTCTTAGAATGTCCAATGAGCATTTGATAACAGTTTTGATAAAAAATTGCACTAAAATTAGGGAACCTGTCCTTCACTTTCAAAATCAATGTGTTTTTTGCAGAATTCATGTTGATACCTGTTTACTGAACTTCAGTCCCAGGGCAGCTGCCTTCGGTGTGTTCGTGGTGGCCTGCGCCAAGAAGCCATGCAGCAGCACTTGGCATTGATCTCCATATGGTTGTAGGTCTCCAGAGGGAGAAGGGAGAAGGGAGACAAAATTCACTCTGCTGGTGGGCCTTGCCATTTGCTTTTCTTCTGGATAAAAAAAAATATGGATTAACTTGAACTTGCTGCAGTGGAGCATTGTGTTAAACACGTTAGTACTTTGGCAAGTAGTGTAATTGGCCAGATCTTCCTCTGATGTAACTCTGTATAATTGCACTGAAGTCTGTAACCCTCACTTGGCATAATGAGAAATGGCTCCCTTGTGGGAAATTATGTCCTGGTGATACTGTCTCTTTAAAAAAACAACTCAAACCACAAAACATACTTAAATATTCTTTGGAAGCATGAACTAGATGACCTCCTGAGGTCCCTTCTAACCTGAATTATTCTGTGTTTCTATGCTGCTGCTGTTCGTTCATACAGTATTTTGCAGGATGGAGTCCCGGTTCCTAACTGAAGCCCCATTGTGCAGGGCAGCGATACAGCCTGCTGAGTTGGGGGGGGTGGAAGTGGAGTGATACACAGCCACAAGATCAAGCGGTGTGTTATCTCATAGGGTGTGTTACTGTCAGCCTGGATTACTGAAACAGCTTCAGCTCTCTTTTCCTCTCTGTGGCAACCCCAAATCTGCCTGAGCACTACTATCACGCTACAGATTACATGAAAATAGGCACTGTAAACTGTGAAGGCTGTCTTTCATCGTATTTAGTGCCTTTTTTTACACACATCACAAAGATTTTCATGCAACCTCTCATTTATATTCTTTAATATTTTTTATCTCAAATTACGTAACAATTTTAACTACTACTGCCATTTCTTCTCCACAGGTGGAGAAGCTGAGGCACTAATACCTTAAGACCTACATTTCCATGGTTGCTTGACTTGCAAAACAGCAGCCCACCTCTTCAAGACTTCTCCTAACAGCGTGAAATGTAATGAAACAGTGTTAGTGCATTTTGGTACTGGAATGATGACTACTCTAGAAGGTGATTACTAATTGTTTTAGGTTCCTCTTATGCGTGACTATCTGAAGTTAGCCCCCTCAGCCATCACTTATTTCTGTTTACAAGTTTTGGCAAGATACCAAGATATTGCAAGGGGGTTTGGATATGTAGCTCTCATTGTTTCCAGTCACGTAGTTAATCAGTGGAAAGGCCTGAAGGAGAACACAGGTTATTTGATCCCGTGGCCTGGTGATGGATTTTTTTTTTGACCCCACTGCTTCTACATGTGGAGTTTGATTCTGTGCCACTGAAGTCAATGAAAATGTAACTGACTTTGGTGGGAGCAAAATATCAGGCTGCTAACAGTGAGCTGTGACAGAGCGGTGCCGTAGTTCTAGCAAGAGAGCAATGCAGCATTACTAACATGATGTATAAAGAACTGTTCTTCTACAGCAGCTTTAATTTTGACATCAGCTTGTCCTGAAGCTGATCCATGTAGCTCAGTCAAGAGCAATTACATGGTATGCTCACTTGATGAAGGCTCTGGTGCCCACCAGTGTGGTATGCAGTGCTGTGCCAAGTCCTTAGGCGGCAGCAGCAGAAGCATGGCCATGTGGAGCACCTGGGAAGTGATGGCTGAGAGCCTGTTTGCCCAAGTGCAAAGCCTCCCTGGTGTCGTACTTGAAAATGTGATTAATGAAAGAGTTTGTGATGCCTGCAGTTTCAGAAGAGAGCCAGTGTGGGGTGGACCTGCTCCAACATTTGCATACATAGATGGAGTAGCTCTGCTTCCTGCTCTTGCTGTGATTCTTGTCATCTTTCTTCTGGATCTTACTCTTTTGGGCCCTTTTCTGGGGCTGGAGCAGGCATGGCTGTCTCTGGTTTTTGCATATTGCTCTGTTTCTGACAAACAGAAGAAGTGACTTAGGATTCCTGCTGATACAAATCTCAATCTCATAGGTTACTCCGAACATTTTGGTTGGTTCCTGTGAAGCTGACACCCTGATGTTTCTTTGATTCATCACTTATTTCCTCTCTCTTAAATGTTGCTGAACTGACTAATGTCCTTTTATTATTCCTCGCTAGCTGTCAAGAAGAAGCAAAATTATGCTAGTGTACATGAGGCAGTGAAAGCTGGTGATGTAGAACAGCTTGCGTCAATGATAAAAAGTGGAGCCGGTATTAATGAGGTGGATTTAGTCCACAAATTGACACCGCTGCACTGTGCTGCACACTCTGGAAGTCTGGAGGTAAAACATTATGTTAGTGTTCAGACACAGCAAGGTTTTTGTAGGTTAGTGTTTTCCTTCTTTGAGAGAGGCTGGACACAAAATTGATAGCTTTGATTAAGCTAAATCAATAATCTCTGCCTGTTTTTCTCATTAAATATATTCACCAAGAGCAGAAGTACAGGGTTTTACTTTTTCATTTTGCCTTTCTGAAGCCCCAGGCGGTTTATATAGTCAACGTTGCCAGATTTTACAAAATCTGTGATTGTCTTACTCTGAGCAAAGTGTACCCCATGGTCTCCCTTCCAGACTCATGATCTTCTTTTGTCCCTATTGGTTTTTTCCCTTCTCTTGGGACACCTAGAAAATCCTGTAAGATGTGTAAAATGTTCTGCAGGTGATTGAAACGGGAGAAGTGACATGAAAACATGTTCATTCTGTTTACCAGTGTCCTGTCCCACGCCTCATTCTCTATAGAAGTAGTCCTAATACATCTTATTTTAATAAATAAAACCGTTGAATATTGATGGAGGAATCAGCAGGTGCATGAATGTTTTGAACTTCCAGGAGGACTGAGCTGCTGTATTCAGCACAACATTCACCTTCTTGTTGCAGCCTCCTTGTACAATCTTTATAGCAATCTAACCTTGAAGCAACAAGGCCATGAATAACCATCTAAAAATTCATGTCCCAAAGGAAAGAATGTAAAGTTCTTGCTAAACTCAAGAAATAGTAAGTGCAGTGCTGTTACTGGAATGTACAGAAACTGTCAAGAAAATGCTGATCATCATGTTGTCAACCCTAAAACCAGATTGCTTATCCACCCTTTTCTGCCTCTATAAATTCTGCCATTTTTCATTTGACTCTCCTACTTTGCAATCAATGTATTAGACTTTATTGAATTACCTGTCATCTATTTGTCGCTAAGCTCCTTTGTGGAAACAGTGGAGGAACCAGAGCTGTAGGCTGGCCTAAAAGAAGATAATAAATCATAATAATATATAATAAAAATTTTTAACTGGTCCTCTAGCTGTTTTTGGATAGTCCATAAAGCTTTCCATTGCAAGCAATGATATCTGCTGGAAAAAGGTGAATAAGCAAAACTAAGCTGTGGAAGGATGAGAAGAGAGATGGGATTGCGTACAGCTAAGGACCCTAATAAATTAAATGAGGCTTTAACTTTGGTTCATGGTATTTTTCCTGCCAGTAATTTTAGCTGGAATTCAAGTGAGTGTGTTTGCATTGTTTTTTCCAATGCTTTTACCTCATGCCATGTGAATACTCTCACAGATTACATTTTAAATCTGGAAGAGTAAAATTAAGAAGCCATACTGTAAAATCAATGCTAGGGTCTGAATTAGTAGGTTATTTGCATTTTTTGTACCGTTGGGTTAAACCTGGAAAGTATAACTTAGCTGTAACTTCCTAATGCTCAAGTATCTGGCTCAGGCGTGCTCTGGGGTGTCATATTTCCATAATGAAGTGTTCTGATACTGTTTTGAAATGTAACATCGACTGATAAATTATAATTAAAATGTGCCTCAGATACATGATAAGAATAGTTAAATAAAAAACTTTGGTTTTGGTTGAGCAGTGCCTTCACTGGTTGCTCTGTCATGGAGCTGATACAACACACGTAACTGTCAGAGGCTGGACAGCAGCTCACCTTGCGGCTATCCGAGGTCAGGATGCTTGCATGCAGGTACGTATAAATATTCACTCTCAGGTGAAAGTAAGTAGGGCAGACCTTCAGTTTGGACAAGTTCATTATGAAGATCAGCTGAGAGAGCTCCTAATGGAGCTATGAGTATCTCATCTTGATGTCTTTACATCTGGAATCAAGTCACTCTTGTTAAAACCTGTGCACTCATTTGCGCTATCTGTGCAAACAGATTTATTTTGTGTAGTGTCATTGCCTTGCGGTCAGCCCAGAGTTATCCTGCTGATCATCTCGAGTCATCCTGCTAGGCGATGTTTGCTTTTTCAGCTGGTGAACCGAACTTCTGCTTTGCATTTCTTTTAGGCTTTGTTAATAAACGGAGCAAACGCAGAAGCTCAGGATGATCGTGGGTGCACTCCGTCACACTTAGCTGCAGCCCATGGGCAGTCTTACACCTTACAAACCGTACTGCGAAGTGGAGCGGTGAGAGACTTTTACCCACAGTTCCCTAGTGAAAAGCCAAAGTCTGTTATCTTTTTCCAAACAAAACTCTCCCTAGATTAAACTGAGATTTAGGACTGTAGATTAATTACTGTTGGTATGTTCTTGTTGGTGAATTTATTTTTAGGGTAAATTTCCATTTTTTTTACTGTAAGATACATTTGGGAAATCATCCAAAAATCTAGAGAGAATCAATAATGTGAGTAAACCACATTCCACTGAGGATGTCATTAAATGAAGATCAGGCGTTGTGGTGGTTTTGATTTTTTGCAATTGTACAAATCTGTTATAGTAAAGGAGACATAAACTTAAAAAAAATCCAGATGCATATTTAAGGAATAATGACCAATGCAGTGATAGAAGTATGTCTAAAAATACGCCTTTTATATGTGTATTATTTAAATAAAACCAAGAACCTGTGAAAAGTGCCTGTCTTGGAATGGGAACTGCATACATGGCATGAACTTTGAAAAAAGCTATTTGATTTGATTTCGGTAATTTAACACAATGAACAGCTGATTCCTATTTATAAAATTTGTCTTGTGTCTAAGATTCATAAATGAATGAATTAACCTGCTGCTTTCATTTTAGAATGTAAATATTTCAGACAGGAATGACTGGAAGCCTGTTCATTATGCTGCTTTTCATGGTCGCTTGGGGTGTTTGCAGCTTCTTGTTAGATGGGGAGCGTGTATAGATGATGTGGATAACAATGGAAACCTTCCAGGTATATCAGGATAAATCATACTTTTTTTAACCTTTGGTTTACAGTTGTTGTGTGATATGATAATTGTAGCAAATTATAAGTAATGCACACCAGCAGCATTTGCTATTTGATTCCATGCAATCAACATAGTTACTCCATTTTTATAATTATGGGGGAATTTATAAATCCAAAGTATTTAGCTGTCGGTGACAGTATCCTATTGACCTCCTGCTGCTGCTGGCAAGGATCAGAGCTCATGGGTGCTGGAATAAGGGAGCAGGCTGAGCCTGGTTGAGAGTGCTGTGTAGGTGGGCAGCATCTGATATGTGTGTGATCGAGCGCATATGCCAGTGGAGGTCACAGGAGGAGAAGGGTACGTGGAGCAGGAGGCAGTTTCAGCTGCTATATGCTCCTCTTTGAATTTGTGCCAGGCTTTAATGGCTGTGCCAGTGTGATCAGATTCTGGCACGTTCATATGTAGGTTTTTGTATCCCACTATTTCTTAACTGATTTGGTAAAATCTTTGTTCTCATTTACCTGTGATTTCTTCATCTTGACTTCTGGAATACTGGTATTCTGTATTATCTGTAATCTGTACTCTTCATAATCATGAGCATAGTCGCTTCAGCACAAAAAATGGGCCGTGTTTATTCCTTGCTCTTCATAGTTTCTCCAGCGTCTGTCTGCCTACCATGCCACTGCCTCAATATCCTCTGTAAGTTGAATGGTATTGTTCATACCCTGTGTTCTCATTGCATCCTTTCCCTTTTAGCATTTTCCTTCTTATGGTCTGTCACATTATTTGTTCCAAATAGCATATTTTTTTTCTCTATAACTTGTTCAGAGTTATCTTTTTAAATCCCTCTTAAAATCTTTTACCCTCCGTTAAGCACCACTTGCCTAGTAAACTGATATCTATGTTCTGTTTTGCAAACCTGGGCCTTGTTAAAGGATGTGAGGCTCTTGCATCCCAGCAGGACATCTGGTGTATTAGCAACAAGGGATCATGATGTTAGACACCCTGGTGGCAGCGTAGAAGGTAGCGTTATTCGCATTTGGGAACACTTCCCTGATAACAGACATTTATGGAGAGGTGGCAAATGCCAGCACAATTCTACTTAAATGCTCTCTATATACTGGTTAGTAGAAAATTGTTTTTGTTGTTATTTTGACATCTACGGAAGCTTGATCCTCCAGCCTTTGTTCTGTTTCATTTGATCATATTATCATCCAAAGGAAAGAAAATGCTTTGGAACATTGCTAGTAAAAGATTAATAAAGTGGTGTGGTGTACAGACCAGCTTTTCCTCAGCTTCTGAAACAGCGAAGTGAACTCAAATCATCTTTGCATGTTTCAGCTTCAAGATTAGCTGGACAGTGCTATCATTTTTCCTAACAGTATACTGAAAGAAATTTACTGAGGTTGTGATGCCATACACCTAAAAGTTGGCTGCACCTTTTGCATGTGTGCGTTATAGTAGAGGCTTTAATTACCTATAGCATGCTAATTTTTGGGAAGGAATGTGGCTCATTCAGTGTACAGAATGGGCTGCGCTCATTAATTCAACATTTTGTTTTCTCACTGTATTTGGTTTTTGGCCATATCCATGTTTCATTTATTGCTCAGTAGTTAACCTGTTCTAAATATAATATTAATTTAATCGTAGCGCAACATCTGAGTTTTTCACAGACGCTGTTTTTTCACTCGCCACTTTGAGAAGAGCGAATAGCATTAGCCTGATTTTGTAAAAGGCATGATGAAACACAGAGAAGTTAGGGTACCAACACCAACTACCCACTGCCTATTTCTGATGCCTGAGACAAGGTTTTTCAAAGTTCTCAGCATTAAGCTGCATATTTTGTGTTAACATCACGGTACTCTTTGGCTTTAGTCTCAACTGCAAGTGCTCAGCGTGACTGAGGCTCATACGGCACAGTTATATGTTGGGCACTAGCTACTAAGAAACACACAGGTTAAAAGCCACCTATGAAAAGTTCATTTATGTGTCTTCCACAGCATCCCACTGAAACTGTGCAAAAAGACATGGATGGAATACAACTCTCTAATCTATTTTCCCCTTGCTGCCTTTGCAGAAAACGTTGAGCTTTTCTGACCGCTTTCTGCACAGGACAGACAACTGATAAAAAAGTTTCATCCCAAAAGGTGAAGTTTTATCCCTGAGATTTTAGGTATCTGAAAGTGGATTCATAAGGGTTGAGTTAGTTTTTCACCAGCTGACTAGTAATCAGTACTTAATTTTAAGATGGTACCTCTTCTTTTCACTTCTCCCTGAGTAACTAACTCACTGAGTAAAATTAAGACAATGGGAAAAACTGCCCTGATTTCAGTGAAGTTCAGATTTTGTTGTGTTAAATTTTAGCAATCATCTGTACCTAAGTATTGTCATCTTGCCATAACACCAATATCCATCACCTTTTAGAACAATTACGCTCTGGAAAGCTGTGGATGGTTTGCAATAGAGAACTTGCATGTGCCAAAAATTAACTTAAGTGACATGGGGTTTTTTGGTCCTGGGTACATTGTTTATTAACTATGAAGATGGAGACAAACTAATCCTTTTGCCTGTAGAACATCAGCCAACTTTTACAGAACATTTTCATGGAGTGGTAACACATAATAAGCATTTATTTGGCAACCTCTTCCCATTAATGGGGCTAGAGAATACTAATAATTTCAAAATAATGAGCATGTGTTTTGTACCTCTTACTTTGTTACAGGCCCAGCACTCTAGTAGTATTAAATAATTATACCTCAGCGTAGCCTAAAGGACAGGGGAGGAAACACTTGACCCCCACAGGGAAGCAGTCACTGCCCTGGTGAGGTGGAGCTGCTCCTGCACACAGCACCTGTCTGCAACAGTTGAAGGAAAGAAATGTACGGCAGAAGTACCGTGAATAGAAGCCTCTGTCATGGGATGTACCTTCAAATACTTTACCCAGTAAAGTGAATGTCACTGTCCTCATTTTATAGGTGGGGTAACTGAGATGCAGAGGTGTGACAAAACTTGTTTGTGGTGGCACAGTAGAGGTGGGACTAAAGCAGAAATGGTCTCAACTCCTAATCAAGGACATCCCTCGCTGGCCCTCTGTAATGAGTATCCCTAAGACAGCAAAGTCAGACAGCTGCCGAGGAGTGAGATTTGTGTTCATGGGGAAGATGAGACCCCAGTGGCACACTCTCCTAGCTAGTGCTCAAAGGTCTCTCAGCAGTGCTCTGCTGTCTCCTGCAATCAGCTCTGCCAGGGAATCTTCTTTGCAGATCTTGTCTTTGACTCTTTTACCTCTTTTGCACAGAGCAGAACTGTGTCCTGGATAGGAGCTGAGCATCCCCTGTCCAGCTGAGGCTGTTCCCACTCGTTGTGCCGTGTTGGACAGCTCAAGTGCTGGTAGACAAGCTAGATCTAACTAGTGGTGAGAACACTGCTTTCTTGGTGGGCAGCAGTGCTCTGCTCTAACATACTTTGTTTTACCTTATTCTATAGCTCATCTGGCAGCAATGGAAGGACACTTGCATTGCTTTAAGTTCTTGGTCAGTAAAATGGCCAGTGTCATGCACACACTGAAAGCCAGGAATGACCAAGGAGAGACTCCAAGGGACTTGGCTGAACGGTTCTATAAAGATAATATTCTGCAATATATTGACAGTATGGAAAAAGAGGAGGAACATCCAGAGACACAGGAAGGTGAGTATGGATCAAGATACTGTTAAAATAGGCATTGTAATTCTATAGAAATGCTTGATTCTGAAAACTTGTATGAGCAGAAGTATAACATTTAAATTACCAATATAAGGAAGAGCTGTTCCTTTCAATACTTACTACACTTACTGATAGCTAAGACTGGGATTCTCAATGTGATTTTATAAATGTCTTAGGTTTACCCATTATTGAAATAAAACATGTCACACTGTGTTGCACTATGAATACCGAGTTATCCATGTCCTTAGACTCCAGTAGACATCCAGACAAGCTGTATAATTTTCGTGAGTTTTCAGATTTGCCTGCTCAGAATCTCTTACTTGCATTGAATAGCAACTTAGCCTGGAAATACCCCACTGAAATTAAGGTTACTTGCTAACCAGCAATACTACTTCAGTCAGAAGAGACAAAGGATACAAGTGTGGCAAGGTCTGCAAGGAGAACCTTCAGCAGAGCAAGGATATAAGAACTGCACCTTCACCTCTCTACTTTTTCCGGGCACTTACTGTCCTCATCTGCTAGTCTTTTGTCATTATACATATATGTATATATGTCAGTACTTCCTGTCTATAAAAAATAACTAGAAAAATCAAATTGTCTGTATGGGTAGTTTTTAAACAAGAAGTAAAATACTTTATATATTTGGTTAGACTATGAAATTCAAAATAGGCAAATGACTCCAGTTACCACCAGTAATACAACATCAACCGTAAAACAAAGGTGTACTTGTTACTTCAGGTTTATGAAATTAATTTCTTAACTGTATAAGGTGCCTGTGCCATAACCAAGACATGTTTAGTCAAGTCTATGATGAACAGTGCTAGTTATGCCGCTGCATTTTAACTGATTAAGGGTGCATTAACCTGGCTAACTACAGCTATGAAGTGCCCATGCATAAGTTTCTATGAGAGCGGGAAGCAGTGAGAGACAAATGAGCATGTTTAGTGGAATTACTGGCATCTGTTTGGAAACCTGTGCATTTCATTTTCAGTTTTAGCTTTCCCAGCCCATGGTGCTGCTTTCAAAGGGGACTTGTTAGTGCTTAGAAGATTAGTGAGAAGTCGCGTAATCAATATTAATGAGCGGGATGATAAGGGATCCACTCTCATGCACAAAGGTCAGTAATTATGATCTGTGTTTCAGCTTGTTACTGTTTGTTGCTGACTTGTTTACTTAGTTTTTCAAGTGGCTGCTCATCAGATAAAGTTCATGAAAAACAGCATCTCATTTCCTGAGGGCTCGAAAGGGTGACCCTGAAAAACATATTTTGTGATGTATGTGTGTGAAGGTATCACTTTAAAAACAAAATAACCGAGCTGCAGTCAAGAAAGAAGAGTTTATATTAAAGAGAAAACAACATCTAAACTGAAAACTAAGTAGTTTTTTTTATCAGGCGAGATGTGACTTTTAGAAACATTGGCTAGCTAGGTATAAGAATGATCTGTATTGTGGCCTGGGCCTTCATTTACTGAACTTATCAATACTGCGGAGATGCGTTATAAAAACCACAACAAAGTCATTTGGTGGTACGCTGTGAAGGAAGCTAAGCTTCTGGTATCTAACACCTTGGTATTTAGTGGAGTGCTAGCATTACAGAAAAATGGTCCTTTTGTGTTTGAGGGTTTCATAGTAATGTCTGAAAGAATAGGAGAGGAAAGAAAGAGGGAGGTATTCTTGTAATATGCTTTTAACACTATTTCCCACATTTCTTTTTGAATAAATACAAATGGTAGAATTTTTAGAAACATAATTAAGGTTCTCATTGTGAAAATTCATATGTATTTATTTTCAAAGTGTTTTCTATATTCTTTCCCACCCTCTTTTCTTGGAATGGTGCTAACCTACAATTGTTTCATCCCCAGTCTTTGCATGCAATGTTGGTGTTATGGGGAAATACTATGTCTGATTGTAATTTCATTTCCTTATCTCAGTAAGAAAACAAATATGGCAAACATCCAAAGGGGGTGCTGTCAAGAAATGGATTTATGCTTCCTTGAGAAAAACAGCTTACAGGTTTCAGCTAGAAATGCCAAATACCATCTTCCATATGTGAGACATCATTCCTGGCACCACGTGGTATGACTAGTAGCCATGCCAGATCATATGACTAGGCAAAGCTGTTGTGTTAGGCTGCAGCTGAGAAGTGTTGCCTTGAGTGTCTGGCCCAAAAAATGATGTACCTATAGTTCCAGCACAAAGCCCTGGCTTCTTTCCTTCTCCGTGAGACAGCACCACACACCACAGATTGGGGCAACCAGCTGTGTCTGATGTATGGGAGCTCAGAGTTGGAGAGAGGTGACACTGCTTTGCTGCAAATTTATGACATAAAGGCCTTACTGCAAGAGAGTGTGAGGCAGCATTATTTGTGTGTCTCATGCTTGGCGCATAAGACTGGGCAAGTTTAGTTTAACTCATGTCCGGGAAGAGTTGCCAGTAAATTACTGGAACTAGAAGGAGGCACAAAACCACACTGCATGATCTTCTCCAAAACTGCGTGTACCCATGTGACTTGAGCATCTTGAAATACAGGCTTCTGTTGAAATAGTATCTCCCCTGTGGTGGGTTAGTGAACCCAACCTCTGGCATGTCAAATAATGACAAGAGGGGGACATTTTAGGTTTGAAACACTTCAGTTGTACATAACTCACTTGTGTGCACCTTCCTTCCCTTAGCTGCTGGACAGGGGCATATCCATTGCTTACAGTGGTTGATTGAAATGGGAGCTGACTGTGACATTACAAATGATGCTGGAGAGACTCCAAAGGATGTAGCCAAGAGGTAGCAGTACTTATCCTGTAGCTCTCTCATTTATTTACTTACTATTTATATATCAATATCATGTCAGCTTTGTTGGAATTAATCCTGATATTCAGTGATGGAGCAAGAACAGATCAGGCCCATGAATTCCAGCTCTGAGTCATAAGCAAAGCTGTATGGTAGCTATAAAAGGTTTTAATTTTCACTTAATTTAATTTAATTTTTTTTTTAGCAAAGTCAGACATAAAAAATGAAAACTAGCTGATCTGCAAAAGGAAAGTTGTGAGCCAGTATGCTCCAGCTGTACAAAGTAAATGAGAACTAGCGAAGACCAGCTGATTTTTGCATTAATTAAAATAATACAGTTACTGATGAGTTTCAATTAAGTAAACCTGCAAAGGAAAAGATACCTCTGATGTGGCAGGGATTGTCATAAGATTTCATTGAGGTAAGATTTCATGAGGCAGAGCTCATTCATTGAGGCAGAGCTCATGCCATCAGAATACTACAAAAAGCAGATTAGCTGCTCATAGTTTGTGTACCAGTGCCTCCTTTAATCCTGAAACCCGCTCCAATAAATGGGAACATAAAGAGTTTCAGAGTTTCTGTCACATGCAGGGAGCATGGCTGCATTTTTCCTGACGATTGGGATATTTCAGTGTAGGTTAACTGTTCTCTGTGCAGGTTTGCCCAACTGGCAGCTGTGGAACTTTTGACACAAAGAACTGGAGACAGTAACTCTAGTGATGAAGAACTAGATGCAGACAACATAAAGTTTTTTGAAAGACATGGTGTGGAAGGGAGTACAGATAGCAAAGAAGATTTAACCCTGGATAAAGCAGAGAAAAGGAACGCACGCAGTAAGCACTGTCTTTCCATCACTCCTTATTTGAAAAAGTTGGTCTCAAGACATTATAGTCCTAGTTGCACAGTTTCTGCCAACTGCCGTGACTTTTTTGTTGTAAGATGAGATAGTTGACAGGATATCTGCACCACTGAGTAGTCAAACAAATTGTGGAAAATTAGAAAGCATAGCAGAGGGCAATCAGAACATAATTGTTACGCTGTTTTAATCCGTGTTGGTGAAACCATATTGGATTGCTACTTGTTTTTGAGATCTGTCTGCTATGTGGGTGTCAGGTGTAGCTCAGTATTTGCTGAGCAGTGTGATTTCTGCTCTGTGTTTGTGAGACTATTTTCCAGACTATTGGATTCCAGCATGACTGTCTTCTCCATGCATTTTACCTACCTGGAGAGCTCTGTCTTACAGTAAGGGCCTATCGCAAGATTCAAGAACTTCAGCAACTTCTAGAAATTGCCTACAGCAACTACAGACAGCTGGGAGGAATAACTGAAGAGGAGAAGAAGATGAAAAAAGAAGAAAGGGAAGTTGAGAAGTAAGGTTAACTTGCCCTGCTAATGTTTAATTCCATGAGGCCCATTTTAAAGCCTTCTTTAACTTACACTCAAGTTGTTTTGGCCATTCTGTCCTTTCCACATACCAACTTTAGCCAGGCCAAAAAGAAACGGACTTCAGCAATTTGTCTGACCATTTCTAGACTTCTACTACCAGGATCAGCCCCACAGCGCAACACAAGTGTTTGATGGGTCCACACTTCTTGTGCAAGATTATCTGTTCGGCCTTCAGGTTTTCCTGCAGCATATGTGCAATAGGTCTGATAAGTCCTGGCTGTTTTGTTTGCATTGAGGATGCCAAATACATGTATGCACTTTAATAAATATGAAAAAAGGCATTAGTCTTAGCATGGCTTGGATGGAAGTGCATATACAGCAGAAATTATTCAATGACCTGCTACTTTTCTGTGTCAAGGGCAATATATTTCTATGCTCAAGAAAGCATTAGCTCATATCCAGACCACAGAAAAAAGAAATCTCAGCAAACCTGCCCTTGCACATGAAACACTTTTCATAATGTCTGTCTAATTCTCAGGATCTCCATTAAATGAAAGGGTTCTGTTAGATTGGTCAGGTGATTTGATGGGCAGACTGTCTAAGTTGCAAAGAAAAGCTCTTCTGTCTATCAAAGATTTAGAGCATAAACAATAATGCAGCATCCAAAAGACAGCCCTGTCTCCACCTCTACCTGTCAAAGATTTGGCTACCCACTGTTCTCGGTCTCTGTAGATAACCATGTCCATTATGAGTTTGGGCCACCCCAAACCACTGTCTTTATTGCGTCACTGGGAGGAGACTGTATCCGGAGGGCTTGTATGCCATCAAGAAGACAGCAGACTTACCAGTCTGTGTAGATCTGGAGCAAGTAATAGGTGTCACAGACTGGAATTAAGTAGTTCATTTCACAACCGTATATGAGCCAAGAAACTGAGGTCGGGATTTCTTTTGGTTCCAGGTCACCCTTTGACTCAGCCCAGCCTGGAAGTCCATCTTCCTTAACTTGATATGTCTGCAATGTCGATATCTGCATCCGAGTTAGTTACCTTGAGCTCCTTTTTAGACTTCTTGAAGAGATGTAGGCACTTTCAGGGCATAATTAGACATGTACTTCAGGACGAGATTCATCACTTCTAGGAGTGTCCCTCCTGGCTTTAAAGGAGGAGGGTGACCAGCTCAGATGTTGATGCCTACACTGGAAGGTCAGAGCAATCTGTTTGTAATGATGAAAAAGTCGCTGTTGACTAATGGCAGAAATTAAGAGTCAATTTTGGATAGAGCAGCTACTCAAAAGCTAGCAGTGTCTATTAGATGGCTCTGATATGGCTTTTTAAGGGATTTTGCTTTCTGTGGCATGTGTGGCTAAACTAGAAATATTGTGAGGATCTCTGAAGGGTCTCTCTCATCTGTGGAGGCCAGAGAGCATCCCTAGCTCCACACTGGCCTTTTGAAATGGAAATAATGCTTCTCAGCATACCTACCTACCCTTCTCAGGGTACCTACCTGTGTATAAACTCCAAGATGCTTGTACCATATGGCAGAAAACCTCATTATTTTAAAATATTTAATGACAACACCATTTTGCTAGATGAAAAGCAGGAGTTGCCACTTGGGAAGGCTACTGTAGCAGATTTTGAAGTTTCCTGCTTTAGGTCATGTTTTCTGTGCAATGCTTTGACAAGGCTGCATTGCACAGAAAAAATTGCCACCATGTGTGTGCCACACAGTTTTAGAGCTGCGTGTCATTAATCTGAAGAAGTCAGCCTGGCCCCTCCGAGCGCTGATTTCCCAGCATAAGCACAGGCCATTCTTACAGTGTCAGTAAGGCTGATACAGCCTGGTAGCTTTGGGCTGCGTGAGTCAGGAATACTTCAGTCTGGAAAATGCGGTAGCTCTTGCTGAGAGCTTTCCTGCCATGCTGTTTGAATCCACAGGGCAGATGTCTCCCTTTTCCTTTTACCAATCTTCCATCTTTGTAGCTGTGCCAATTCATCCTGATACAGAGGAGAGCCAGCTCAACTCCAAATGACTCAGTTGCTGAGGTCAATTGCTGTTATAGTAAGAATACATGTATATGAATTATGTTTCAGCTAACCAGTTCCAGGAATCTCAATTAATTTAGGAGCCATTGTGGGTGTGACTGATGATATCTTGTGCAACTGTGTATCAGCCAGTGCTTCAGTTTCCCTTTAGTAGGTGTCATTCAGGCTGTCATTTGAGTATTCCTCATCTGTGGCTAAGCCAATAAGTAGGAAGGATGTAGAGGCACCAGATGTAAACGAAAAAACTGCCCTTGACCCCTCCAGAATCCCAGTTTTATGCTTTTTCTCTGTTTCATACTAACCTTTTTGCTCCTTGGGCACATCTCCCTCTTCCGCAGCTGGAGATGGACCTGGGTTACAGCCTACCCAAGACCCTAGTGTCTGGCTCAGTGTGTGGGAAGACGTCTCCATCTCGTGGTCAGATTGCGCTGAGCACAGCTGACAGCAAAGAAAGAAAAAAACAGCTGTTTAGAGCTGTTGCAAAGAGTCTTGAGCCAGGAGCACGCTGTAGCTCACACCAGCACAGTTGGTGTGAGGAGTACTGTGCTGCTTTCTGCTGTGACTAACCTGTTCCTTAACAAAGGCACAGGACCACGTGGAGTAGCCAGGGCAGGTTTGGATGCACTTCATGCTCTGCTTGTCTCCTTTGCTTTTGGCAGGGCTGTGAGGGAGCTGGAGGCCCAGCTGGAATACGAGCGAGTCAGGCGGGAGAAGCTGGAGAGCCAGCTGGATGACTACCGTGCTGAGATAAGCCACCTTAGAGAGAGCCTGGAGAAAACCCGTGTCCTCCCTGCTCTCCCCCCAGTGAGTGCTGCATGAACTCCCCCAGAGCGTGGGACATACTGCCCGTTGCTTGTGCATGTTTGTTCTCACTGAGATTCCCGGGCATGGTGCTAGGAAATGCTGGAGTAAATATGCTAGCAGCTTTTAGCTTGGGCCACTGAAGTAAGCAGTAGCCTTTGTCGCGTCCTGACAGTGTCTCTGCTGTGAAAGGATATCAGTTTCTCCTTGTACCCTGGCAGAGAAGCACCGACATTCTTCATCTTCATATTAACAAAAGGGAGTGGACTGGTCCCTGAGTACTTCCACGCTGCATGTGCAGTGACTGACAGTTCATCCTGGCTGGCAGCTGGTACCTGAGACTGCTTCAGGAGAGGTGTTGTCACCACCTAAAGGGTTACCTGGCCTGCGGGTGTGTGGAGATCGCAACCATGGGTTTTAATACACAAGGACACGGGCTTTTATCCTCTAAATTTCTCTACTTTATTACAGATTACCACAAATACCACAAAAATCACCACTAGCAAGTATACCTATGATTATCCTCTAAATTTCTCTACTTTATTACAGATTACCACAAATACCACAAAAATCACCACCAGCAAGTATACTACCACAAAATCACCACTAGCAAGTATACTTGTGATTAACAAAGTGAATATAAATATATATATATATCAAGCAATTACAAAATACTAGTAGCAATCAATAACATAGTATCAATCAACAGTATGGTAGCAATCAATAGTAAAGCAACAATCAAAAGTATAGCAATAACCAAGTAGGTATATACTATTACAAGTTATTACAAACTTAGCATTAGTGAAGCAAACTTATTAACAATATAACAGCTGATGTACTTGATTACCTATAAGGATATATAATATCGGTATGAAGTGAATTAGACAGATTTCAGAAGGGGCCAAACCATCCCAGAGGGAGGACAAACTGATCCCAGAGGGGGACCCAACCATCCCCAAAAGAAGGGAGCACAAACTGAACCCCAAAAGTGGGCCCAGAGAGCGACCAAGAAAATAACAGTCTCACTTCAAAGATGATGCGAGAGATGTCACAGAGTCTGGAGTCAGCCAGGCATCCCTGGTGAGAGTCCAAGATCTCTTAGAAAGTTCATGCGGAGAATTCAGCCTGTTTAGGAAAGGAAAAGTATGTGCAGCACGGGAAGTTCTCAGAGAGAGGGGCTCAATTTTGGATTAAAAATTAAGCCCTTTTTATATCATAGAGACATAAGAGTGGAGGACACCACCACTGCAAGCAGCCAATAGATGCTGATGTTTCTAATTTTCTACTTTTCACCTGTAACAGCCAATAGATGATGAGGTTTCTATTCTTTCAGACCATTTTTTATTTTTCCAGACTATTTTCCACCTTTTCAGACAATACCAGCCAATAATGATGAGGTTTCTATTCTTTCAGACCATTTTTTATTTTTCCAGACTATTTTCCACCTTTTCAGACAATAAGTTGCCTTTACAGTCCCTTGTTTTTGCGCTTATCGGTGGTATCCCAGGATGCCTCTGGTTCTTAGGTACCACAGCTGTACTTCAAAGAGGCCAGCTGCACTTTCCAAGGATGTTTCTGGTTCCCAGCCTCACAGTTCCCAGGCTGGCAGACATATTCTCTGTCAGTATTTTTTAGCAGGCAGTTTCTTCTGTTCAGTAATTTTTCCCCTTCTAACCAGGCTGCCTTTCTGGCTGCTCACATCAGGTATCAACCTGACGTGTCAGCCCCTCACCCCCAGCTGGCGTGGTTTGCAGCAATTGCAGCACTTGTAGGATATTTCTTTTGCTTCACAACTGGTTTGCTTTCCTCCCTTTTATACCAGACTGGGAAGTGAGTTGGTGGAGTAGTGTAGTACACTACTGTATTGCTGTGTGCAGTGGCTGATTTCAGTAAGTGTTGTCGTGTGTCATCTGCTATCATCTTAATTATCAAGCCCGCTGACAGCAAAGAAGAGGCAGATATGAACTATCAATTGGCTTAGCAGGCAAAGACAGAAAAACTGTAGCTTTTTTTAAAAATCAGATCTTGAGGATAGATCAGAAGTTCACATGCTAACTTTGGGGACAAGAGAGCTGGCATTTCAGACCTTTCCCTGCTACGTAACTCCCACAAACTGATGTGACGGTCAAGACCCTGTTTTTGAGATCTTTGCCATCCAGTCAATCAGCAGCCTTGGGTGAGGCATCTAAATTCCTCCTGCTACGGGTTGTGGGAACTGGCGTGCAGTAACATGGCTGGTTCTACCAAGGGTGCAGCCAGTGGAAAAGGCTCATGGCCCTGCCAGCCTGGGCTGTTCATTGCTGTTCTTGGTGCTTCGCTTAACTTCCTCGACCATTGCACTGCCTTGACTGTGTAACTGTTTATAGGGCTCTGCTATAACCAGGCGAGGACTCTAGTCACTGTCAACGTGGTGACTTGGATTTAGCTCCTTTCTCTGCCTAGAGGAGCCCAGAAGACCCATCCCAGGGGGATGCTCTAACCAGCACGATGGCTGCTCTTCTGAGATGGAGCTATATTCATTCCCCTGCTTGCACCTGTGCAGCGTGACCACTGTAATTCAATATTCATTGGTCCAGAGGGAGGGAGGGAAAGACCTTTATAAGCGGATTATTAGGACAGTCATGCAGGAGGGGGGAGCTGGCCTGTGCTTCACATGAAATATTTACATATTTCTTGGAGGCCTAATTGGGTTGCTGGATAAAAGGGGTAACGTTACCGCCTTCTTCAGCCAGGTTTGAATGAGGCCCGGGTGCTTGGTGTCCCTACTAGATAATGGTCCTTTTCTGAGTGTAGTGGGGAAGAATGCTTGACGGATGCTCTGAGCAGGACACAAGCATTTAGAGCTCAATTTTGTTACCATTTCAGCTGTGCGTGGATTTGGCCATTGAAACGCCTAGGGCATTTCAGGCCCCTTGAGAGCAGAGGTGATGCCACCCCTAGGCACCTGGGAGCAGGAGCCATGGACTGCGCTGTGCTGCACATCCGCGGAGAAGGACAGAGGAATTCCCGTCCTAAGGATTTTAGTCTTTCTGTTGCCATCGTCTGATCCCAGGCTAACGTGGCATGGCTGCGTGTGCAGCGTGGCCAGATGGCATTCAATTGTGGCAACTCAAAGCAGCGAGGCCTTCGGGTTGCTATGGTGCCTGCGTCACACACGCGTGCAGGGTGCTGGCTTCACAGTTCACGTTCGAACGTGCCCGTGTGTGCCTGAGCAACGCCACGTAGTCTGGCACAACCACATTGCACAGTTCTTTCCATCTCCCTCTATCCCCCTTCCCCGCTTTCTTCTTCCTGCCCTCCATTGCAGGATTGTTTCTGAACCTTTCCTGCGCCTTTTTTCCCTTTCCTTTAGCCTGTGCCAGCTTTCCCTGCCACCATATACATGCTGTGATGCTCCTACAGCTGTTTGATTCCCACTGCATCCTTGGCACCTATCTTTTCCATGCTGCTGAGACCCGCAGGCCAGCCAGGTGCCTCCACCTTTGAAAGAAAAGCCACTTTCTGCTTCCACAGCTCACTTTAAGACATTACCCATTCTACTCTCCTGGCAGGTTTAAAAATGTAGGACAACTATGGCATAGAGTGCCCCATTTCTAGGGTGGAAGAGTGGCTGTAGTCAGTTTTTTTATCAGCAGCAGTCTGAAAAAGTCCAGTTGGGCATTAGGTTAACTAGCTGGGACTGGAGACAACTTCTGGTAAGGCAGGTTTGTTTTCAAAAACTTCTGCTCTGAGTGACTGCTACAACCAAGGGGCCTTCAAATCTCACCCCGCTGTGACTGTCATCCCATGCCCTGGGACTACGCTCTGCCCTCAGCTTCAGTTTGAACACAGTATTCTGTGGTTACTCAAAGCCGTATATTTTTAAATCCTGTCTTATGAGGTAGCAGGTTTAAGTGATTGCTATTTAATGGCTGCAATGTCCTTTGTTTCAGGAAGCTGAGACCATCTCCAAGTCTTGCAAAGAGAAGAAGAAAGTGAAGAAGAAACCAGCCTGCAGCCCTGGAGGAGTGTTTGTGAGACTGCGCTGAGGAATGAACCTCCGATGAGGGGCAGGCAGACCGAGCAGGTAGAATGGCAGTATTCTAGACAATGCAAAGTGTTTGCATAGCCCAGCTCCACAGACAAGTTGTGGTTCTCTGCATTTCACTGAAGTATTTTTTTAGCGCTCTAGTTCTCTGGGATAGAAAGTATTTTTAAATCACAGCAGCAGTGTTTTTTATTTGAAAAAAAAAAAAGGCAGGAAGACTTCTCTTCCTGTCCAGGTAGTAGTTTAGCAACAGCTTTGCAAATTATTAGGTGACATTTCAAGAGTTGACTGCAGCAATGTCATAGGCCCTCCTACATCTGAGAAAAGTATCTCCATCTACTAGTCTATTTTGTACTACTGCCTTGGGGGGGGGGGAGGGGGGGAACCACCTACCCTCCCAACCTAATCAGACAGGACCTTCAGTGTGGAATACAGTGTCTGGGAGAAGTACTCCTCAGCTGCAGACAGGTGCCCGGCCCCTTGATTTTCATCTTCAAGTCATTCCTAAATAAGCCAGGAAGCTACTCCTTCATGAGGTGCCAGATGAACTGCAGCGGTGGGTCTCCGAGTCTAACTCGGGGCTGAAGAGTTCACTAGGTTATGGGGCACGTTGTGGTTAGAGATGGCAATCCTGACCTCTCCTCCATGCCTAAAAAACATTTTGTGACTTCACATATAAAGATTTTTCTCTCATCTGTGTGCTGTTGTGAAATTCTTTTCCCTTTGGAACCCTCATTGTGCATATTTTCAGAGTTTTGATTTCAGTAAGAAATCCTTGCACTGTAAGGTTAATTTGCTAGTGCTTGAATCCTGATCTGCCCTCTCCTTAGTTACCAAAGGAAACTTAATTGCTGAGAAATTCAAAGGTGCTGAAAAAAAATCAATTTGTTTTCGTGTGCACAGACTGAGGGAGAGGCACGCTGAGTAATGGCATAAGCCTCGTATCAGAGCTAAAGAGGAGAAATCCAGTCTCTAGAGCCCACTTCAGTGTGTAGGGGATGATGGTGGTGAGAAGCTGCAGTAGATGAGCTATTTCCTACATCACCACTGGTGCTAAATTCTCATGTAGGAACAGTGCAAAAGATCAACCTGAGTCGTTCCGTGTCCAAAGGGCAACGAAGCTGGTGAAGGGTCTAGAGCACAAGTCCTCTGAGGAGCGGCTGAGGGAACTGGGGTTGTTCAGCCTGGAGAAAAGGAGGCTGAGGGGAGACCTCATCGTGGGTGTAACTACCTCAATTACCTGAAAGGAGGTTGTAGCGAGGTAACTACCTCAACTACCTGAAAGGAGGGTGTAGCGAGGTGGGTGTCAGTCTCTTCTCCCAAGTAACAAGCGATAGGACAAGAGGAAATGGCCTCAAGTTGCGCCAGGGGAGGTTTAGATCAGATATTAGGAAATATTAGGATATTTCGGTGTCTTCACTGAAAGGGTTGTCAAGCACTGGACCAGGCTGCCCAGGGAAGTGGTGGAGTCACCATCCCTGGAGGTATTTAAAAGACATGTAGATGTGGCACTTAGGGACATGGTTTAGTGGTGGACTTGGCAGTGCTAGGTTAACGGTTGGACTTGATGATCTTAAGGGTCTTTTCTAACCTAAATGACTCTATGATTCAGAGAACCTCAGAAATTGTAGCTTACATGAAGATGGATTTGTACACGTAACAGTTACAACAGACAAGTGGCCGAGATCCTTGCTGCCAGCACCCATGCCTATTTGACAACACATAGACAACAGAAAAAGCAGCCTCAACTCCCAATATAATAGCACTGTGCCTGCTGTATAATAGCACTGTGCCTGTTTACAGTCTGGCAATCTATACTCAAGTCTCTCATAGTCAGATAGCAAATATAAGAAATTAATTTTATTTTCTTAAATGAAGATGATAAATAATTTAATGCACAGAATATAAGAATTGGCAGGATACCAGCAAGTTCAACTGTAAACAGAATAAAACTGCAATAGAAAAAATTGCTGCTATGAGTACTAAATACTCTTTAGCCCATAAGGGACCTGCTCTTACTTAAAAGTTTAATCCAGGAAGATTTTTTTTAATTACTATATTATTAAAAGAATCAAACCAAGCATATGCATTTATACTCAACAAGGTGTAACTGCTTCAGTTTTGGAAGGCATCCACCTGCTATGTCCCATCTCTACAACAAGAGTTGTGAAGTCCTTGCAGAAGGTAGAGGGGTCATCACCAGAAGTTAGGGGAGTCAGTGTGTCCCACGGGATTACAGAACAGTCCAGAGGAGTGTGGAGACGGGAGGATGGCCACCGTCACACTGGCACCACTGAGATGCTGAGTATTTCCATGTTACCAGCCAGATCCTATGCCCGAAAATATGTGAGGGTTTATTGGAAATACTCTGCACTACTTGGAGGAGTTAAGAGCCCTTATCTGCCCCAGGGCTGTACACAGTTGCTGAGAGTGGAGGCATTTCCCCTTGGAAAGACAAAGGGAGAAGTTCTCCCACCCTGTTGTCCTCTGGGGTTATGGAAATTGCAAAAGATACTAAAAAAAAAAAAACCAACTATGGCGGCATTTTAGTTCTACATGAGATTTTAAATTTATGTAAACCAGTTTTCAAGAAAAACAAGAATTCTTTAGTAAAGGCCTTGGAGTGTGTGTTTGTATATAAATAAAAAACCCAAAGTGCCAGGCTTCAATCCATCAGAAAAGAGAGGAACAGACTGAAGGCAAAAATCCAGATCCTATATTTAAGATTAATTTACTTGGATCAGAGTAGATCTGTTGGAATCTGTCATTAGTATTCCCATATTGGGAATACTAACTTGGGAATAGTATTCCCATTTCAAGGGCATATCAAAGTTTAATATTTCCATTTCGAGAGGAGCTGAGAGTGAGAACGTTCCTTGGAGAATATTCCAAAAGAAAACAAAATTAATTCTAAAACACACTAGGAAACACTTTCTGATTTAGCATAAAAGTCCTTTGAAATAAATACAGTATTCAATAGGGGACAATGAAATATTACTATTTGCCTGCTTCCCCCCCAGTTATTTTGATCTTTAGTGTTACATATTCAGAAAACACTTTTAGTGCACGGTAAGAATACCAAAACAAAAAGATACCAAGGTTATCTACAGCGCAAACATGATCGTCTAACTGATGTTGCCTGGGTGGCCTTTTCTCCATCTGTATTTGATGCAGCCATTCCACTTGGATCTATTTCCAGAACCTGTAAAATCCCAGTGCTATTGCTAAGCAAGTGAATACTGAAGCTGTTAAAAAAAAAAAAAAGAAAGGAAATAATTAGCTGAATGCTAAATTGTATCACCTTCTACATTCCGGAAACTAACTGCGAACAGATGGAAGAATGATAACAACTGTAGAGCAGAGCCTCCTAAACTTCCTGAATTGCTGCAGGTGTGACACAGTAATTTTAGAAGACAATGACTTGTCTCAGATGTAATATCCTGCACAGTAGCACTGCCCAGGTGGCGAGATGGGCGGTCGAATTCAGCAGCCGGAGGAACTGTGTTTTCAGGGACACACCTGAATAACTACAACAGGCTACAGTAACTTTTACTATCCTCACCCATCTATTGGAAACTATTACAGGAGAGAAGGCTGCATCAGGTCTTGCGTTAGACGTAATTAGAATGATTTCCCACTGAACAAAATGACAATGAACTAACAATACACGTATCTGAGACAACATTAGGGTATCTAGGCAGCACCTCTGAAGCCTGATGAGTTGTCTTTCAGATTGGTTAAGCTGCTGTTTCAATTTGTGTTAGAATAAAGCTCATTATGTTTCCCTTTGAACTTGTTCTCGCTTCCAAATGTAATGCGTTACTCTCTTTTTATCCAGCTCCAATACAATAAAAATTTCACTGCTCGTGTATATATTGAGAAGACAATCTCAAATCAGACTGAAATTTGTTCTGCTTGGCAGGGGAAGGTACCGGTACCGCCACACTGAAACGATGCGTCTGTGGAGGACTGAACGGGGGGCAGAACTGGTCACTCTCAGACTAGTCCTGAGTATCAGCAAGCTTTCAGGGGAACTTAAATAAGCACAGGAGAACTGTTGGAGCAACTCGGCCACATAAATGGCTGCCCTGCACCAAGCAGAGGTACCGTCAGACTAGGCAAGGTATTTAGGCTTCTCTCCTACTCCTCCTAATCCCTGTTCTGAGCGCAATCCTTGTCCCGCTGCAGCATTGTCTGCATGTTCCCACCTCTTCCGGGTTCTCTGTCACATTTCTTTCAACTGGGGAGGGTCCCATCCCCCCAGTCCCGGTTATCTGCTGTTACACAACTGACTTCTTGAATTCACTTCGCATATATTCTTGAATAACATTTTATACATCCAAAATACAATACTGGTACTCACCTCCTTGCCTACCACATACCTGCCAAATAACGTATCGTATCGAGTTTATTTGATTCCATGAGCGTTTTTAAGGAAGCTATTTCAGTGTCAATTTTATTACTGATTTCTGAGATAACACTGTTGGTACTTGAATCCTGGAACATTAAAAGATAGCACCTATTTGACAATGATCTCTAGCCCTTTCAGCTTTGCAAAGCCAAACAAGAATACCAGGCTACCAACAAGAAAGAGAAACAAATTTTCAGCCTATCACTGAAGTAAAATACGGAACTGGTAAGAGACCTTAGAAGACACAGAACAGCATTTAATACAATCCAGGAAGAATATTAAAGAGGGAGACAGAAAAAGAGAAAAAACAGATCATACAGATTTTTGTCCCTGATATGCCAGTGCTTCCTAAAGGAGGCATTCCCCAGCACACAGGTAATATCCCTAAATTTTTGCAAAACAAAGGCTTAAGCATTCACAAGCCATATCCAGAAAAGGGAGGAGACGCTGAAGACGGGACACGTCCATCTTTAGCCTCTCAGTCTTCAGCGCCCGCTAGCAGCTTTGAGGACTTCCAGCCCTTGAAATACTTGCTTGGCTGTAGGTGCCTGACCCCTCCCTCTGGTACAGCTGCTCAGCTGAGCTGTTAATGTTGGGAAGGGCAGCACGGCAGTGCACACCCCACCTACAACAGCCTGCACGTAAGATACTCGGGGAGCGAGAGACAAGGCTCGTATGCCTCCTTCTGCCCGAACGGTGCTTGCTGCAAATCCCACAGACCTGGGCAATAAACACGTGCAACAGACGCGAGTGACAGAGCCCAGCCTTCTGCTTTACCACATTCAAAAATCTATTAACTTTCACGGAAGTTTGGGGTTTACGCAACATGCAACACATAACTATATCCTGCTCGATATAAAGTGAGCTTTGTTCAGTACTTACTTTTTTATGAAACTCTGTAGTTGCTTCCATCAGTTTCCTCTCCTGATCTGTAAACTGTGGATAAAAGATAAATTACAATTGTCGTAAGGGAAAACCAGAGACAGCACTGATGAGGGTATCTTCATAGGTCAGCTTACCATATCTGTCACTCTGCTCCTTTCCAGGTTTATGTCTAGCTTGCTGTCAGCTCGGATTTTACCGGTTTCATTCTTCAAAGCAAATAAAGATTATGAAAATAACTGTTTACTTTCCCTAATAGGAGTGTGTAGGTACTTGCTGTTTACTTACCATTAGCTGCTGTTTAACTTGATCTAATTCAATTTTCATTTTCTAAGTGCAGAGGAGAAAAAAAAAATGATTTTACAAATTCAGAAAACTGCTGACCAAGTTAATCAGTCACGTGTTACCACCGCATGCAAGCAATCTTTCTTCCATAATTTTTCTCCCAATGGGGCAATTTGTTCTTGATTAAATATCCTAACTGGTGTGTTCAATTTGTATAGCCTTATATGATCGGCTGGGAATTCTGCTCAAAATAAAGGGATTATTTTGTAACGATGATGATCTTGTTATTCTGAGACTAAAGACAGCAGAAAAATACCAAAATGCTGCCAAGCAAAAGCAAAATGTGTCTCAATCACCAGTTTAATCAAATTGCTGCAAAGAAACGGCTGACTACTCTCCCTGCATCGTACGGTTAATGGTGACAAGACTCTACCAGAACCACCCTTAAATAAAAATACAGAAGACGAATCTAAGATGTGTAGATTATTTTTTTTTCTTTGCAGAACTGGGCAAGTCTTATCACGTGAAATACATTTTTCTGTGATCACAGAAGTTGTGATCTACAAACACTTCAACTCTGATAAAGTATCCATAATTACTTTTACATTCATATTTTGTTCCACAAAAATGTACAACAGGTATAACGCAACGTCTTACAATTTAACTGCTTAATTAAAACTGTTAGTACCTCATTCTCCGCTCTCAAGTTTGCAAATTCACTTTTCTCCAAGATGACCATATCTTTTCGAATGGAGTCCAAATGTGCCATTATCTGCTGTAAAGTTATTTCCTTAGAAACAATAAAACGTCATTGATTAAGTTGCACACTTTCTGGCAGGTAAAGGAAAGTAAAGATTTTTAGATCTGAAATTACGAAATTAGCTACTGCAAAGCACAAAAATGGGGAGACTCTCCAACAAGAAAGTGACCGAAACACAGAATTTGATAGCTGCAATTTCTTTGGAAGACTCAAGAGGTTTTGGGTTTGTGCTTTTTCTGTTGCTTTAATACACCAGCTCTGAATTTAAGCAAAAAAGCCAGAGGTATTAGTCCAAGTAGCTCTGAAATGAAACAGACCCGAAACTACAGGTTAGTCCGTTTTCGGTGAACGTTCAGTAGCCTACGAAGCATTCATTGTTGGTCTGAACCCGGTTCCTAAGCAAGCACTTCCATTTCTTGCCCACAAAATCATCAAAAGCCAAAGCCTCAATGATCTGGGTATCACACTGTCCTCTCAGCGTTAAGTGTGAGGCACACTAGTAAAACATTGCTGGAGAGCAATGAAAAACGGCCTTCCTGGTGTTTGGGCTATCAGGTTCAGAGTTCAACTGCCGTTTATAAACTACAGAGTTTAAAAAAAAAAAAAGAAAATAAAGGAAGAAACTTTGTATTTTAGAATCTTGAAAACGATAGTCCTTTAGTTAGCGTAAGGAAGTTACCCTACTATTTAGCATGGAAAATGACGTATCTCCGTGGGATTCTGCTTTTCAAGCCGAGCGTCAGCAAAACGAAGAGCTCTCATTCGGACTGCGAGCAAACAGTATTTCTCAGATCCTGTGCTGAACTAAATTCATTAAAATATGCCCTGACCCAACTTCCACTGAAGTCCGACTACTTTGTTGAACACAATGAAGTTTTTACAATTCCTGGGAAAACTTCAGTTGCGTTTACACCGAGGAGCTAATTTGCCTCATTCCATCTTAAAACATTCAGCCTCAACACTGACTACATTATAAAAACCAGTGTTTCTGCCTAATACAATTCCATGCAAATTATATTTGGGATACTGACTTTCTTTACGTATAATAGGATATCCAAAAAGAAAGATTTCCATTTTGGTGAAAAAAACAGAGAGACAAAAGTTCTTGTCTTCTTCTGAGATTTATAGAAGAAAGTTAGGTAACTTTTACTGAGAATAAATGCCAGCAAGATAAACATCCGTTGGAAGTAAGGCTGAGCAGTTTAAATAAAATAGCAATGAATGCGTAAATGCATTAACTCATTGAAGAAGAATGGCACGTAATTTCAGCTTGCACAGCCTTCCTGAGTAATTATTAAAACCATTACTGTGCATCAGAGCTTTATTATCCTGGCCCAGATGTCTAGCCTACAAGAAAAACTAAAGTTCTTTTTATTTTGGCAATTTGTTAAAACGAATCTTGTCACCACCTCCATTATCAACAGACAGACCAGCCACGCTACTTAACTGATTCACTGCCTCCAGATGTGTCCACAAACATGAACCTGAGTATCTACGCGAAGGAGACACCTCGATGCTTTGCTGCAGTGCAGGCTGAGGTGTTGACCAGTGCAAACAGGTGGGTTTATACCAACAACTGAGTAATTCAGAGCCCACTTCTGTCCCCGAGGGCACGCGACACACCACAGATTACGTCCAGATGGCTAAAATCTCCTCCTAAACCAGGATGGCTCTGTCCGTCCCGCCTGGCGGGAACAGTTCCTGGCCCTATACTTTCGTGTGAACTGTGCCCAGGTCAGGGAGACGGAGAGCTGGCACAGGTCAAAATCAAACCAAGGCACCGCAGTGGCTCTGGACAGCCGTGCGGCGGTGTTCGTGCCCATGCCCTAGCCGTGTTTAGCTTTTGCTACAGATGTAGCTTTAGAGAGTGAAATGCAGAGTAAAATCACAAAATAGTTTTAATAGTAGTTTTTAGTTTATGAATAGGAAAATAGGGCAAATACAGTGTATCTCAGAACAGAGTTCACATCTTTACTGAAGTTCAGTAAAAACACTGACAATTTTCTGATATTTTAGGTGGTCTTGTTATGTCCCAGGAACCCCTCCTGAATCTCTCTGCTGCCCTCAACTGTTGTAAAGCACAGTTAAAAGTCTGGTTTCACCACGGAGCTTTTCAGCAGCAAATGAAGGAATCTCTGCATTACATTTCTATATCGTGGCTGCGTTTGGAAAGCACTCCTGTGAGATGAAAGGTGTAAGAGATTACTACTCTTAATACCACCCTGAAACTTAGGAAAACCTATCTCAGTGAAGCATTTACAGTACTACAGAGAGTTGCTCACTTGTCTTTCAAATACGAGCCCTTACAGCTACACAATGCTGTATAGGTACACCTTAGCTCACGTTTTACCTGCTGAGCCTGCGTAACCATGTCCTTATAGACTGTGTCTAAGCTGACATTCGACAGGGTTATTAATGCCGATACGATGGTCTCCGCTTGCTCCTTCCCAAAGCCTAGAAGACAGTTGAAGGATGACAAGTTCAGGTCATATTAGAAAGCTGGGTGAAGAGAAGAGCAAGAGGTACATCATAAACTGGGACACTCAAGTGCTGTACCTAACTACAGTGGCAAATGGGAAGTCACAGTTACTGAAAACTGACAGCGAGGAGCCAGTCACTCTGACTTTTAACTAGAAAAAACACGGACTTAATGCTGCGAAAACCTGAAGCACGTTAACTTTCAATATACTGAAACAGCCTATGCATGCAGCTGACAGGAGGACCAAATTTCTGTACAATGTTTAACTGTTCATGCACTATAAAAATAATCCAGCAAAATTTTACTTTATAAGGAACTTTCACAAATTCTGTTAAAACCAAACTTACCTTGAGCTACAAAGCATGCATCCTATAGAATAATAAAATTAAAAAGTAAGTCTGCATATATTGAAATTGCTCTGCACAGATATGAACACATGCAAAACTGATTTTAAAACTGCTGCATCCATTGCATGCAGAATGAATTCAAATGGGGATTTTTGCTTTCTGATGATAAAAATTACACTTTTTCCATAGCTTGGTGCAATTTTGAAGCGTTAAAGATGATGTGTGGTGAATAGTGAAAAAAAACCCACAGCTGTCATTTTCGCCATATCCGATCTAGTGCCAAGAGCTTTGGCCCTAAGGATTTATTTCCAGCAGTCTCGCTGACGTGTTGTATTTCAATTGTCCTGTTTTATGAAGTTGGATCAATTAACTTTTTGTTGACAAATGCTTCCAGGGCAAATTATGTAGAGAAATATGCCACTGCTCCTTTCTAAAATACTGGTACTGTCAAGCTGCATCATTGGTTTACATTACTAAAAAAGCTGTGCATGCTTTATGACAGTTTGCTTCGACTAAGAGGTGTGACAGTATTGCTTCGGTTCCTCTGAATTTTCAGGGTTACTTAGGTTTTTGCCAATCCATTATTTTGTTCTTCCTCTATAGCAGGAACCGTCCTCGTTGCATGGAAGTTTAGAAAACATGGAGAAATTCATGTAAGTAAGAGAATGGAGCCTGAAAACTGCCTGCAGCAAGTCTGAGAAAAACTAAACGCCTCTCTCACTTCTGTGATAGGTATAGGTTTTACCTATAGAGCCCTGTCACTGTAGTACTGAAGCATTTGTAGAAGTTATGGAACAAATTAAACTGAGTAACACCACAGCGTACCAGCACCGGACAGACTTCAGCCCATGAGTTCTAAAGGAACTCGAAGAAGAAATAGCTGAATCAGTACTGGGGACAAGTAACATCTCACAGCCTACCTCGGTTACCCGAGGACTGGAAAATGGCAAACACAATGCCAGTTTTTAAGAACAGTTCCAGAAGAGATGTAGGGAACTACAGGCTGTCAAGTCTGACATGCATGAAAAAAATAAACATTGTTAGTGGACTATTAGGAGTCTTCTAACTACTAATACACATCATCATTAGACCCAAAGGGTGGAAAAAATCCTAACCTCCGATTGGATAGAGTTCCTACTGTCACTTAGGAGAAAGATCTTGGGATTTTAAAAGATAGTTGCGAGTCTGATGAAGGTATCAGTTCAATGCTTAGTAGGGATCAATAAAGCAAACCAAACCCTGAGGAATATCTAAGAAAAGAAGCAGAGAACAAAATAGATGCAACATTATGTCACTGTTCAAATCCACGGGACATTCAGTTGTCAAATAGTGCCAGCAGCTCTGTTCCCTCCCCTTTGAAACAGGATGCGATAGAAGTGGAAAAGATTCACAGAAGGGCATCATGAATGATCAAGAGTATGGAAAAGCTACTGCTCAAGGAAAAAATTCAACAAGCTAGGAGTCTTCTGTTTGGAAAAGAATGACGGGGGAATATGACAGAAGTTTACATAATCATGAGTGACAAGAGAGATCAAACATTCATTCCCTCTTCCCACAAAAGAGCTGAGCAGGCATCAAATTAACCTTGTAGAAGCCAGATTCTGCATAAACAAACGGAGTGTATGTCTGAAACTCCATGAGAAAGGATGTTTGGGGTACTAATCAGTTTATAGAGGTGCAGGGACTGAATAAGCTTATGAAAAGGTTTCCGCTGAAGGTTACCAAAACTCACACCTGACTCAAAATACCTCCAGGGTGAAAACAATTGGAGGCTTACAAAGTACAGAAGGATGCGTCACATACATCTGCCCCGTTTTAACACTCTTCTGCAGGCACTGGCTCACAGCTGCTGTCAGGAGACAGAACCCAGGGCTAGAAGGACCTCTCATCTGACCTCAAACAGCCACACTCACAACACGGCACTGTGCAGCTGCAAATATTTCTAGTTAGAAAAAAACCTTATTAGCAGGCTAGTAGAAAGAATTTCTATTAAAGCTTCATTTTTGCTAGAAAACAGTTCTTTAACCGTTATTGTTATTTACATTTATTAACTGTGTTATGTTCCTTGGCTGGAAGACACTATATAAACTTGCCTACAGCTACAAATAAGGTAAATCTAACGTAATAGTTATTTGTATGGTTACAGAGGCATCAAACAGATGCCTCTCCTTCACCAGCCTCCTCGAGAGGCTGCCAAAACATTTTATAACACCAAGTATTGGTACTTTGGGAAAACCGACAGCACTCAAAGTTATCGTACTTAAACTAAAAGTTTTCCTTTGAATTATTTATCAGATATCACTTACCGTGGGCTTCCAGATCCTGCACTAAAGCATGGGTATCAAAAGTTACCTTCCTCTGCTCCAGGGGAGTGATTTCAACTCTTCTGACATCATATGACTTCCTAATGAGTGTGGCAGCAAAACCTGGAAGTGACAACATGCACTTTAAACTTAACGCAATTGGTTTATCATGCAATACAGTAATTTTAATTTCTTTCGTCATAGCAAAGCTGCACAGAAGTTGCAACAAAAAGCTGGGTCCTTTTGATAGCTTGGTTACAGCACACGTCAGAAACCATCAATCCCTTTTCCATAGGAAACCTATACTAACTAGGACTCATATATCAATCTCAATTGCATCTGTATAACTAGGAAGCTGTGCAACAGACAAGCGTCCCGATACACCAAAGATAAAACCACCACAGCCAATTGTTTTATAAAATTTGAGAAACATCACTTAAATCATTTTCCTACTTTTAAAACATCAGCAGTTCCAACACACTGCTGATCTCTGCTGGTCACAGTTAACAGCCTTCATTTTGTTCTTCACAGAATCCCTCAGCCACGTTCTTTTTACACTTTCTTCTACGACTATCCATTCCAGCAAGGAGAGTCCCATGCGTAAAGATAAAGCTACAGATTTTCTTTAGAAAGTTATGCGAATCTAATGTTCAGAATTAATTTCTTGATTCACCAGTAAAGTAATTGGGAAACAAAGCAATACGATGTTTGTACTCAAGACCTCCGAGATAGGTATTAGTTGAAGAGCCACCCTATTTATTACATGAATGCCTTCCCACAAGGTGTTTCACTGCTTCTCCTACTTTATTTCAAGCATATTTTTCCCTTCATCTTATCTTTGTGGGGCCTTGCATGTTACAGATTCAGTTCTGATAGATTCTTTGTTATCTAAAAAGCCCTGTTACTTCTAAATCCAGGCTTACTTGAAACTTTCTCGCTGCTGGCTCTCTGCCTTAACCAAAATGTCGTTCTTTATCTTCTCTAGATCTTTACTCAAAAGCTTTATATCATTTAAACAACAGGGAAGTTGTATTGTGCCACTGCTGGATAAATCAAGTCATGTGCTACCTTGTATCTACTCCAAAGAAATAACTATAA
This sequence comes from Aptenodytes forsteri, assembly GCF_000699145.1. Lineage (NCBI taxonomy): Eukaryota > Metazoa > Chordata > Aves > Sphenisciformes > Spheniscidae > Aptenodytes > Aptenodytes forsteri. Next base: position 374,478 of record NW_008795486.1, read on the forward strand.
CTAAGCCAGCTGTAGTATCCAAACCAAAGTCTGTGTAAGATTTAAGATTAAAGAGGCAAAGGAAAGATTTGTGTTTAAGTGCATGAACACTGAATACTACGTACAAATATTTTAAAATAACTCTAATTTACTGTAGAATAAAACATTCTTTTTTCACTGAGCTATAACAGCTTTTAACCACACAGCTCTTTGTCCTCTAAATGCATTAGTGGATTTTTTTTCATTGGATTGAACATATATATTGTAGAGACATTCACTCAGAAAAGCTGATATTACAGCAGGAAGCTTTTGGTTGCCTAGACATGCTGCTCTTTTTCCTCCCGCTTCACTCCTGTATTGACTCAATCATAGAATTGTAGAATCATTTAGGTTGGAAAAGACCCTTAAGATCATCAAGTCCAACTGTTAACCTAGCACTGCCAAGTCCAACGCTAAACCATGACCCTGAGCACCACATCTACACGTCTTTTAAATACCTCCAGGGATGGGGACTCAACCACTTCCCTGAGCCATTTCTTCTTGTCCTATTGCTTGTTACTTGGGAGAAGAGACCGACACCCACCTCGCTACAACCTCCTTTCAGGGAGTTGTAGAGAGTGATGAGGTCTCCCCTCAGCCTCCTCTTCTCCAGGCTAAACAACCCCAGTTCCCTCAGCCGCTCCTCAGAGGACTTGTGCTCTAGACCCTTCACCAGCTTTGACACACGGCTCTCAGCCCAAAGCTGCCCTCAAAACTCACTTATGTTTTCAGAGAACGTACCTGAAACACCGTTTTGTGATGACTTTCTGCACCCCTTGGCTATCTCCCGCTGCTCCTCCCGTCTCAAACATTCTCTGTCAGTCCCCACGATCTACTGAATCCACTGCTCTTGCCCGCCTAGCACACCCCTTGCCTCGGACTTGTTACAGCCCCGAAGGAAGGCGTTTTGTGCTCCCTCACACCCCGCCCCAGGGACAGGCCCCCACGATCGCGCTCAGGCAACCAGCCCCGCCCGCCAAACGCCCTGCGCAGCCTCCAACGCGACTCAACAGACCCCGAGGCCCAGGTTACTCCCCACCACGGCAGGCAGCCTTGTGCCCCCTCCTGCCGCTTTCGCTCCTCGCCCCCCGGAGGGGCTGGGAGCCGCCTGCCTGCCCGGCG
>NW_008795486.1:376032-393412 GCF_000699145.1 Aptenodytes forsteri
GGCGCCGCGCCGCCGTGCGGAGGGGAGGAGCGACAGCGCCCGCTGCGCATGCGCGCGCCGCCGCCTCTGCCGGCGGGGCAGCGCTGCGGTCGCCATGTTTGTTTCTCGGCGAGCGGCCGCGGGTCCTTCCTCGTCGTTCCTAAGCTCAAATTGCTGCCAGCAACCTGGCTGCATCAGCCCACCAGCGTTTCTCGTAGCTGGGCTAAGGCTTGGTGATGTGCGAGAGGCTGATCTGCAGCAAATCAGCTGCAGCTGACCCAGTCTGGGGTCAGTTGGGATTTCAGGCCGGTGGTGGCAGCGAGCGGTCAGGTCTCTGGCACTACAGAGTCTGTAAAAGGTGTTGGTGCCTGTTGAGAGCCAAGATGAACAGGCAGCGTTAAAACACCCACAGAACACAGCGGGTAGAGGGGGAGATAGGGAAAAAATCTGCAGACTGCTCTTGCTTGGAAAATGTACAGAGAAGGGATGTCTAGAGAGAGGCCTGTGTCAGGGGGCTGGTCCAGGGGCTCAGAGGTAAGCAGTGCTCTTGACACAGCCCAGACATGGAAAAACATCCTGGGTATCGTGCTGCAAATTGGAATAAAGGACACCTCACTTTGCTGCTGGGCGGCGTGTGCGCCCTGGGGAAGTTTATCGTAACGGATCTGGCTGAAACAACCCGTGAAGGAGCGGTGGCTGTATCTGTGCTATGCTGTCGAGCAGCAGCTAGGCAGCCTTGGGCCCAGCTGAGTTGCTTGTGTGTGTTGTCAGCCTGATGGAGCATCCTTGAGGTGTACGTGGGGCTCAAGGAAGGTGTGCCCAGCGTTTTGAGCATTCCCCAGCGAGTGCTTAAACCGAAGTTTGAGTATGATGTCCTTCTTAATTGAGCCGAGCACAGGAGATCTTGTGAAAGACCTTCCTTGTAAGAGCCCTGACGTTGCTTGCCTTCAGGACAGAATGATTTCTGGGCAGGCAGAGTCCAGAGAAAAAGCAGGTGGCCTACAATAGACCATACAGAATTCAGAGCAATTCAGATCTGGATAGGTGCAGGCGTGGAGCATCCATGCAAATAGTGCGAACAGGCAAATTCAGCTCTGGAGGCTGCAAACCTACTGACCAAAAATGCAAGGTCTAGTGACATGAGGGCCAAGCATTCACTGCACACACACAATCCCAAGACGGACTTTGGGAAAAGAAAACAGCCCTGAGTTTCTCATACATACGATCTTTCATGCCTGTATACAGAGTTAGAATAGATTTGTGATGGAGAGGACCGTGCAGAGTCTAAGGGGCCCTATTTTCTCCCAGCTCTATTTGGATGATGTGAACTGCTCCTGATTTAGCCTGGTTTCCCCTTACTCTCTGTCCTGAACTTACTCTAGCCTCAGACAACTGCCATAGGTGAACCTCTCTAAGCCTGGCTCTGCGTATGTCCAAATATCCACGACTTTAAATGCAAAACCAGCCTTGGCTCCAGTTCTGAAAGGATCCTGGATCCTTGTGATTTTGAACTCTGAAGCTTTCAAACTGCAACCTGTTTTCATTTTACTCCCTATCAGAGCAAAATGCAGATTTCACAGCCTCAGAGTATTTTTGCAAAATTGAATTCTTGCTTTTCAGTTTGTGCTAGTTACAGTAAAATACATCAGGCTCTCTCAGACATCGGTTTCACTGTAGAAGTCCAGGGATGCAGAAGTTACATCTGAAAATAAAAGTGCAGACCAAAAAAGAAGATTGCTAGTGGTACTTTTTAGAAAAAGTTCTAACTGAAATAGCAAAGTTTGAGAGCCATGATACAAGACTGTGACGGATGCGCTCGACCCCTGACCGGACGCGCTCGACCCCTGACCAGATTGGTGGTGGTTTGATGCAGGCTCCAGAAGGGGTAAAGGTCTGAGCTGTAGCCGGGCATGAACTCCCGTGGTTTCAATCTGTTCTCTGAAAACCCACAAAGGAGCAGAGTGACCCAGTGAGCATCGATGCGTATGAGCTTGGAACACCGATCATGTGATCGACACGTGTATAGCGGGTGGCTTTTCCAAGATTCATTTATCAAGGAACAAAGAAAGTTGTGGGTGCCAGGAGGCTCATGCATACCTTTTCCATCGCATGTAATTTGGCTACGAGCCAACCACTTTATCCCGTAAGTGTGACAGCCTAGGTGAGCTGCCTTTGAGCTCTCCCTGCTAGGCACATGGCTGCATGGCGGTGATCTCCCCTTGAGCTGCGACACCTCTCAAGGTTGCTCCTCGAGGTTGAGAGACCTTTTACCAATGACAGATCTTTGGTAAGTGACCGATATCATGCATAACCTTGTATTATGGTAACTTTAATTTTGTCTTGGTAACTTTGCATGCTGAATTGATGCTAATGAAACATTGCATGTACAATCCCTTAGGTGTAAACCGTTGACCAAGTCTGAGACTAGGTTTGGAGCTAGCCACACTTAGACTCCTCTCTGAGGAGGAGTTTAGAAAGCAAGCGGGTCCACTCTGAACCTCGTGACTCAAAGGGGGGGTCCTCCTTACTCTTTTGTGTCTCTGGTCTCTCTGCGAATCATTCTAACTCAAGTGTAACTCAATTTTCCTTTGTATGTTTCTTCCATGCAGTAATTAATAGAGTGAATCTTGCCATCGAACTTTGTTAAGTTGCACTTTTACAACAGCATATTAAAACCACTTTTGCTAATACCTTTGACGGTGATTCTTTAAGCGATCTAAATCACTCATTCTGCAACAAAGACATCTGTGAGTAAAAAAGATGCATTTTTCAGCAGTTACCAGCAGCTGCAGGTTGTCTGAACTCGCCCCTCTGTGCTCTTCCCAGAGGCCTGCTTCTCTCGCAGCTAGTATGTTGCAATGCTTTAAGCTGAGCACATAAAAATTAAGACTTTCAGAGCAGAAAAGTCTCCTTGGTAATAAAACCCCCTTGATTTTCAGTTACTTGAAGGTCCCTTCTGCTGCCAGGTTGGCTTCATCCTTCATGAACTGCTCCTCGCCATTCAGTGGAAGGGGCTGTCATTTCAGTGGACTCGCTTATGTGGAGCTTCAGTCCTGCCTCGTTTCCGTCTGTTCACAAGAGCCAGCTGGCGGAATCTTAATTTGTTCAGAGGCATTTCCTCTTTCAGGGCAAGACTTTCATTCAGAGGACTTCTAGGATGAGAACGAAGGTGGGAGTAAGATGTGTACAGGATATTTGGGGGAAGAAGCACTGCTACCAGTGGCAGTTGTCTGAACCAGGGTGATAAAGAAGGCAAGCAGCCGAGGAACTCAGTAGAAGGGCGCTGGCAGGAAAGCAAGCGCCTGGTACCTGTGCTGAGGTTTAGCTTCACAGTTCTGCCATGGTAACAGATGCAGGATTCAGCAGAAACGCTCAAACAAGCCTAGCCTTATTTAAAGCACTGAGTTTCCAAGTCAACAACTTCTGTGTTGCCAAGATACAGACATTAGGAAAAAACCCCAACAATAGCAACAAAAAGCTGTCACTAAGGGAGAAAAGCCCCGAATCTGTGCCCTCTCTGTGGGGACATTGTTGTTGTCACATGCAGGCTCAGGATGGCAATTGCTCCTTGAGCGACATGCAGTCCTTTCCAACCACAAAGGCTTCCCTCGCAGGACAGAAAGGCTGAGTGCCCCAGGGTGCTGAGTTTTTACTTCAGACAGACAGTGAATCGGCAAACTAGGTTTCAGAAGCTGTAATTTCTGGCAGCTGGTACCAGCAACTGAACTCGGTTCATCTTAGTAATACAGAGAGCTGCTCTGGAGACAAGGGCGGCTGTCCCAGCTTGCCGTAGGAGGGCAGCAGCCTACAGCCAGACAGGGTCTGACGATGGGACTGTGTATTCTGATCAACTCACCCTTCCGCTCTGTTTTATTTATTGTCATTTATACAAATACAGTGGAGGGCAGCTATTTCTGTGCTCTCAGCCAGCCATCCTACAGCTTTTGCCTGCACACAAGTAACACATCTCTATATTGTCTGTTCATCCATCTGGATGAGGGCCTGCAGCAGGGATTACTTTGTGCTGCCATACTCAGCAAAGATGCTGTAGGGTAGAAGGCACTCTTCTCAAACAGATAAAAATAAGGAGGCAAGCAGATGTGGACCCCTGATAGAAAAATGTTGAAACCAATGAGGTGGTTGGAAAGAGGGAAACTAACGAGACAAGATAACTAATTTTTTAACCTTCCCCCCTGTTTTTCATACAGTATATATTTTTCACTATCTGGCATCCTTCATGGGAGCTGCCTGTTATCTCCCTTGACTTCAGGATACAGATCAAGGTTTTAGTATTGTCGATGGTGCTATCTGGTCGTTGGTATGCAGGGCTGGAATGGACCATCTGTCTTGACTCCACTCCTTCTGCAAACAATGAGCACACATACCTCCTTTTTTCTCCCTGTTTTCTTTGAGCCCTTTCCCAGCCTAGGGTTGATTTTCCCACTGAATCACTAGCAAGTTCCTTTCTTGAGTTTAGGTGAACCAAAGATTTTCAAAGCTAGGTATCCCCTGAACTGCGTTTAGAAACCTAAACTGCTGCTAGATTTTGAGAAATGTTGAGTACCGAATGCCCTTTCTCTCTGCTCTCTCGTTTCTGAATATTTCTGAGTCTCCCACCCTTAGAAGAGGCTTGGGCTATGGCAACCTCTATATTGGCCGTGTTAGTGAGCACAGGTCCCTGAATTCAGCCCTTGCAAAACTCTTCTGGGGTCTGACCAGTGTCAAACAGAGTACAAACAGCTACAGCAAAGCAGGATACTATTTAATCTCAACAAATGGAACAGAGTATAAGAGAATGAGGAGTTTAAAATGGTAAAAGTGATTGTTTACACGCCGTAAGTTGTACCTCCCTGTCAAAGCTAGGGCTGATGGGCAGGGGCCTCATGTAGATTTTATTTCCATGGATGCTCAGGCAGAATCCATCCCGTGTTAGTCCATTCTCTGCTGTCAGCCTCTTGTCAGTCTCTGGTGGTCAGATACTGGTCAGACAGCTTTTGCTGAAGTCTGGAAGCATCACGTTCTCTGCTAAAAGATAGTTCCAGTATTGTCTTTTCATGGTGCCCACCCTGCTTCTCCAGAGCTCTTTCTGGTCATTTGGGTAGTTTTGTAGGAGTCCTGCTGCTAAGTGAACCAGCACGGCAAGGGATAGTCAAGGAGACAGGGAACTTCGGTAGCAGTGGTGGGTGATGCCTGTCTCCTTGAGTCCTTCAGGACTCCACCTCAGTCCTGAAACTGGAAAAAGGGAGCATCACGCCACCACCAAATGTTGCAGCACCACTGAGCCTTGGGGGAAAGAGGCCAGACGGGGACTTCTGGAGAAGGTTGCCTTCATACATGCTAAAATCTCTGCTGGGGCTCAACCTGTGAAATTTGCCATGATAGAAAGTGGCCAAATGTCTTGAGTGCAGCACAAGTCCCTCATCCTCTACCTGGTGTTGGGACCATCCATCTATCATCCCTGCCCCAATGTACACCTGCATACCCTCCCCAACCCTGTTCTCCTACACCTCATGGGGTAAGAGGGAGAGGATTGCTGGGGGTTGTGCCACAGGAAGCAGAACTGGCTCTGATGGCTCCCTCACCACACTGCTGAGACAAAGCCAAAGTGCAAGATACAGCTTGGGAGGCAAAGGTGAGTGAGGTCCAACAGCCTGGAGTGGGACAGAAGACAGCTGGTGTCTAGAAGACACTTGCTATTAATCATAGTATTGTCCTATAATAATTTCAGCACTGGTTGGGATTGTATATATTTAGGACCATGAGACCTCCGCAGTGCAACTCTCTTTTTCCCATCACTACTCGGGTCAAAGTGTCGCACGCTGGCTCTCTTCTGTGTTACAAAGGCAGCCTGTACCACTGCTGGCTACTCAACAGGCTGTTGTGCTTCAGCATTTTGCTAGCAAACATCTGTCAGAATTTCACTCTCATTTGCCAAAGGTACCTTGCAGGCAGGATGTTGTTGCCCAGCAGCTCTCTGAAGTTGCTTAAGCTCTTTACAGAAAACCCAGAGGGAAGGGCTGGTGCATTCCACTCAGTTTTGAACTGATTGGAGCTTAGGAGCTTAACTGTGCTTCAGGAATATATTGAGACAAAGAGCAGGGAGCAGGTGAATAATTCCAGTGCAGATCAACAACAAAATAGATTCTATACTCCTCATATAAAGGAATTCACCAAGCCATGCTTTCTGGAAAGCTTTCTTCCTTCTGGAGTATCTATCACAGTCTGTTTTCCAGCTAGATAAGCACATTTGCAGCAAATTAGATTACCTTTGAAATAAATGTGCAGGGTGGGGCACAGGAGCCTGTGGTAGAATAGGTGCTCTGCATGATTAATTTAGTTACATCAGGCTCAGATAAATCTTACCAGATTTAATTTAGATGGAGTATGGGCAGTGGACAGACAGAGTTTGAAGCTGTGGTTGGTATTAATGACACTCTGTTGACTTTTTTCCTTGTCAGTGTCTTGAATAACATTGTTTGAGACCCCAGTGGGAAGGAAAAAATAGGATAGTGAAATAAAATGCGTGATCACACATGTATGCGATTAAGTCTTGTCTAAGTCAATGAGGTTGCTGTAGTCAATGTAGCCATGCTGACTTGTATCAGCAGAAGCTATTGCTTGTTCTTTGTAATCCTGTAGTACTGAGAAGCCCAAATCCTCTGTCAGCATCTCACCATTGTGAAATCTCAATATGTAGATTCTGTGTGTGGCTGAAGACAATAAAATTCTAGTATGGAAATTAGTTAGGGAAAGAAGACTTCAGCGCTGGGTTGCCTGATGCTCCTCTTGCCTATCTTCTGAATTATCTTCTCTCTGCCCTCCATAGCGCTGCCATCTACCACCCGTGTGATAGCTTCAGTGGTCAGGTCTGCCCCTTGATCATGAGCCCATCTGTATGTTGCATCTCTCCCTAGATGTCCTGATGTTTCATGGGCTCACCAAGCTACATATAACTCACCCTTACATTGCCAGTCTAGGTCACTCCAGAAATCCAGATGGGTTCTGCTCCCTTGTACTCTGATGGCATTAGGGTACACTGTGCACCAGTGTCCACCAAAGCCGCCTGCTCCTGTGGATCCCATGTGCCAGGCCACCGAATCCACACCGTCCAGTAAATCTGTTTGTCCCTTTCCTCTGCCTGGCCAGAGACAGGGACCCTCTATTCCTGGTTGGAGTATTCACTATCTGAGTCCTGCCGTTTCAGACCAGAAGTTTCTTCACCAAGGCCAGGAGGAGGAGCTCTTCTGCGTCTGGGGCATTGCTGTCTTCCACTATGTCAGTGGCAACTGCAGCATCAGCCTTCCTGGATGGGTGCTTCTTACTGACAGTCTTCCCCGCAGTCCATGTATGTGGGCTTCTAGATTTGAGGTGGGCACATTGTTCCACTTCTTCATGTCCTCCTCCTGGTCGTGCAGGAGGAACCACAGGGTGGCATGATGTGCGCCTGGCACCCCCTTTCCCTCTGGCAGGGGGAAGCTGACTCCATGGGGCACCCCCGACAGCCAAGACATAGGCCCATGGTGAGGGGGAGGAGAGGAGGTTCTCTTTGAACCCCTGGAGCCCTTGGGACAGTCACTCCACAGTTAATGGCTCAGAGTCTGGCCAGTGCATCAGCACCAGGGTGTTGGCACACGACAGCGGTGAGTTATGTACCACCTTCTGCCACGTGGACTGGGTGCATTGGATGGCATCCGGGTCTTTGGTGATCTGGTTGTTTCCAACTTGCTATAGGCTGCCTCCACCATTGCTAGTCCCCTCAAGTGTTGGATACCTTCCTCAGTGGTGGTCCACTTGCCCAGGCAGCATACCAGATTGTCCTTGAGGGTGTAATTGGCTTTCACAATCAACAGGAACCACGTCCAAAGGCTGTGGGTTCCAGTTCCCTTTCCAATCACTTTGTCAATCCAGTGTCCCTACTTAGGGATCCCAGCTGCCTGGCTGGCCTGCCATCTGACTCCTGGCAGTGGACCCCACTATCCCAACACTGGAGCAACCAGGCAGCAATCCACTCGCCAGACTTGTGGTTGTAATTTTTCCATAGATCTTGCAGCTTCTTTAAAACCTCGGAGTTTAGGGCCCAAGAGTTTTGCCCCTCCTTGGTGACTTTGTCACTTCCTCATCCTGCTTCCTCTGATGCTGCTGGACAGAGGCTCAGTAGGCACAGGCCAAGCCCCAAAACATTGCTAGAAGTTGCTGGGTCTCACTGGGTTAGGCAAGGCACCCTTCCTTCAAGTGGTGTGCCAATTCATCAGGATTATGTGCCTGTTCAGGTGTAAAATCACAGGCAATCGGAGGTGATAGGCACCTGCCCAAATCCGCCCACAAACCCTGCCACCACCGATTGACCACCTTGGGGCACATTTCTGTCACCTCACCAATAAGTTGTTTACTCTTATGCCAGGACCAAGCCAGGTTCCACACACCCAACAACAAGCCAATGATATTAGATAACATGATCAAACAGCTTACATTAGAATGTACAAGAAACTTGGGAGCCCATGCAGCAGAGCGGGATACATCCATCCTGGAGGAGCAGAGGGAGATGTAATCCCTCATTCTCTCCACAAGGTAGCTCACATAGCACAAGAACAGCATCAATGCCAGGGCCATATGCCAGCCCTGGCGCACGGCCATTGCTTTTATCAAAATGTGTCCAGGCACAGTGGAGTAAAGTGATAAGCACCACAGCAAACAGCAAAAGCAACCACTGACAAGCCCTGGACTCTAATAGACAGTAAAGCAAGCAAGCTCCATGACCAGCACAGGACCCTGCCGGTTAACAACTATAACTGCTATAGCACACTCAAATCAAAACTGTTGTTATCTCGAGCCCCATGCTGTGCTTGAAAAAGGACTGTTGTGGGTTGACCCTGGCTAACAGCCAGACACCCACCCAGTTGCTCGCTCACTCCCCTCTCTCGTGGGATGGAGAGAAAACAGAAGGAAGGTGAGGAGACTTGTGGTTTGAGGTAATGACAGTTTAATTGGCAGAGCAAAAGCTGCATGCACAGGCAAAGCGAAAAAAAAAAAGGAATTTATTCACTACTTCCCATTGGTGGGCCGATGTTTAGCCACTTCTTGGTGAGGAGGACCTCAGCATTCGTAACACTTGCTTGGGAGGACAAACGCCGTAACCATGAACATGCCCCCTTCCTCCTCCTTTCCCTGAGCTTTTATTGCTGAGCATGACGTCACATGGTATGGAATCCCCCTTTCGTCAGCTGGGGTCCTCTGTCCGGGCTGGGTCCCCTCCCAGCCCCTTGCCTACCCCCTGCCTACTTGCTGGGTGGGGTGGACAGAGTAGGAAAGAGAGAAAGCCTTGATGCTGTGCAAGCTCTGTTCAGCAATAACCAAAACACTGGTGTGTTATCAACACCATTTCAGCCACAAATCCGAAGCATAGCTCCATACGGGCTGTTAGGAAGAAAGTTAACTCCATCCCAGCCAGACCCAGTACACCTGTCTAGCAAAGATCCAGAAGGACCCAGATGTACTGGAGAAGCTGGCACAAGTTCATAAACAAGTTCATAAAAGTCACTGTGATCTTATTTACAATTTGTTATGGAAATGGCTGACAGCTCCCGAGGAGACAGTTTTTCGTGGCTCCTGAAACTGCTCAGAAATTCTGATGGAGTCCAAATACTTTGCCTTGGATTACACAGTGCACTTTTAGTGTTTTGAGACCACATAGACATCGATGCATTTCCATGTAGGCACAAACAGCACCCACTTAACCACAGCGCTCTGTATCATGGGAACAGCTTGCAGGCCATTCTTTTCACAGATCTTGCTTGAATAGATTATACCAGGACTAAGAGCTTATCACAAAGTGGTCAAGTATTTATGAGCCTGGAAACAGAGCAAATATATTTCTTTGCAAGTTAATATAAATCCAGCTGGGATCTTAAAAAAATTAACAGGTGAGCTTCAGAAAGGTATACTGCTTGCTTCAAGACAAGTGGAGATGTGACGACATCTCCATTTAGAGCTCCCTCAACACGCAGAGGGTACAGTCATCCTGGATTGGCGAGGCTGTGTCAAGGGAGACATGTCACTGTAGCAGCTGCTCATTTCTAGGTGCTCATTTCACCCATCTGCCCTGCAAGTCATTGTGCTGTTAACGACATTTGCCTGTAAGGACATTTGTCTTCTCAGCAATGCCGTAATGGTTAGATACGCTACAGCCAACTGCAAAATGCCACAGACCTTCAGAAATGACTGCAGCGAGTCATACGTACCGTTGCATAACAGAGTTAAATGAGGTAATTTTTCTCCCCTGTTCCAGGTACAGCTGGAACACTGAAGAGCTCTGTCATCTTACACAAATGTTAATTAAACATGAAGTGTCTAAACCACCAAAATAAGAGAGCCTACGCCCGACCTTCAGTCCCCAGGAGCCAGTCTTACTCAGTAGATGAATGAGTTACGGAGTTGCTGACTTTATGATGCAAACACACGCACATTTAGGTAAATTCAGTTCCATTAGCATGGCTATAAATTAGGAGTGGATTTACTGCAAAACTTTTAAACTCATTTGGTAGCAATCTCCAGGGGGCGTTATGCTAGTTGAAATTCAGTTGAAACCAAATCTCTGCTGATGTCATTCAAGTTCTGCTCATTTTCCCCAACAGGAAATTTGGCTCCTGCTTTGTTGCAGTGCATGAATAAAAAGTCTTGTTCCTGGCCAAGAGCACACAAACCATGTGAGCAAAGGCTTTCTGCATCGGTGACCTCCAGGTTGGTTTGCTGCAGTGATTGTAAATGGGGATGAATAAGCAAATACTACAGACTTGTTTTTTATTCTACTAAAGGAGCAGAAGTTCATTGCTCCAATGTTATGCTGGTTCCCCAGCAATCAATCCAATTTAAGGTTATAATGCTCCTTTTTGACAGTTTTACTGACTCTAGGTAACACTTATGCAGAAACTGTAAGCCATCTCCCTGATGAGGTTGTTCTGCTGTTTCTCACATTAGGGGCAATAGGTTTGTCCCAGCAAGGGGTAAGATTTATGGGAGCTAATGATGTCTTTTTAATAACCAGGTTTTGGCTATTTCAGCTTCCCTCTCCAGGCCAAATTAAAGCTTGAGTGTTAGAAACGCAAATGTACAGTCATCTCCCCTTTCTGGTTCTTGGAGTTGTGTGATGTATTTGCAATCTCGGCTCCTTCTAAAATGAAAAAATACAGTTTTTGGAGCTGTGAAGAAGAGCTTGAAGCTATGAAGCACATGGTAACTGCTGTCTCAATTTACAGAATACATGAAGCGGTTACTTTGAGAAACGTGCACAACAAATTCCATATCAACACCATCTACGTATGTCCAAGGGCATGAGGAACACATCCAACCATGAAGAAACAGGCCTCCCAGCCACCAGTACAAAGTTAGAGCTGAATCAGAGTTTCAGACTCCCTTAAGATATCTCTATTCCCTTCCTCAGAAATTAAATGCTTCTCAGTATCTACAGGTGACGTGCAAAACTGAACTCTCTCCCACCACAACAGACAACTCTAATTAAAACTTCAAGGTGTTCGTCATTGGAGGTGTTCAAGGTCAGGTTGGACGGGGCTCTGAGCAACCTGCTCTAGTTAAAGATGTCCCTGCCCATGGCAGGGGGGTTGGGCTAGACGATCTTTAAAGGTCCCTTCCAACCCAAACCATTCTATGATTCGATGATAAACCTCCCAACCCAAACTATCTATGATTCGATGATAAACCTCCCAGGTTTGATGTGGTGGGAGAATTACTTCTGAATAAATGTTTGGTAGATCATCAGTTCCAGCCCAAGTCTATGAGAGGGGAAATGATGCTCAAGATCAAAAGAGCAAAAAGATCAGATAAGGGGTTGCCAAGGCAAAGCTGACTTGGGGAGGGCTTGAGGTGGAATTCGGACTCCTTTACAGTAAAATCAGAACATTGGGAAGGTTTGATGTGGTGGGAGAATTACTTCTGAATAAATGTTTGGTAGATCATCAGTTCCAGCCCAAGTCTATGAGAGGGGAAATGATGCTCAAGATCAAAAGAGCAAAAAGATCAGATAAGGGGTTGCCAAGGCAAAGCTGACTTGGGGAGGGCTTGAGGTGGAATTCGGACTCCTTTACAGTAAAATCAGAACATTGGGAAGGAGAGAGCATGGCTCTGTACAACAGATGAGGCCTTTTATTAGAAGTAGAGTGGAAATGCTGCCTGCTTGTACCATTTATGGAGAGAACAACTGAGGAAACAAGGGCTCAGAGGTCGGTAGTTGCTCAGCAGCAAAGACAAGAGTAGCACAGAGGCCTTCTGGCTCCAGTGCCAGGGTCTGGTCACTTCCTGGTATGAAATCTTTTTCCTTACTACAATTTAATCATTTGGGCTGAAATTTGCCAAATTGGAAATTCTATTCATGGCTGAATTTGAAAACTTAAGGCAGAACGGTTCAGGTCTTTCTGAGCAGGAAGCTCTGGTATTCCCACACCTTGAAGCAACGTGGGAATTTTGGCAGGGCATTAGCTTGGGTCAAAGCCTTTGCTGTCTCCATTATCTGTATATTGTATAACGAAGAGACTAGAAGATGCTACAAGTTCATCACAGTAGTGCAAGTGGGGGGTTAACCCACACTTCTGTGAACCACAGAGGTACATGCTTAAGCACTAAATGAACAGAGGTCTTAAGGAAAATAGCATGTGATCGTGTCGTTTACAACTGAGTCATAACACATGCACGACATGAGCATGGGTAACCTTAAATCTGGCATTATGATACTTGCGTACGCTTGGTTTTGCAGTTTTAATGGTATATGTGTAATATATATTTATGCGTGTGTGTATCTATATACACACAACATATATATTTAAGCTTTGCTGTTGAAAAGCAGCCAAACTCTGTTTCAATAGCAGTTGGAAACAAATTATACAGAACACTGAAATAAAGCTGAAGAAAGGGTTGTTTTGATCTGAGATATTATTTCTGTTCTGATTCCCCTTTTCTTTTCCTCCTTTGCTTTAATCAAAACTATTAACCCGAGATCATACCTCAGAGCTAAGACAAGCCCATGGGGAATTTCTGAAATATCTAGAAGGAGTGCAAAGAAGCAATTTTGCTTTATTTTGCTAGCTATGATTGTAGATGTTCTGTGCCAGGTCTGGTCTCTCCTGTATGCTCAGGAAAATTACTTACACAATCCTAATTGATGAACAGCAATTAACTGGCATAGGTAAACTAGCATTAGCATGCCATCCCCGCCATGCATGAGATTATCCACCCCCCGGAACAGACCCCACCTAGAAATTGTGCTGCTCTGGGAGCTGTAATAAAATGAATTGAGTTTCTACATTTTAAAGTAACTCTTCATCTCAGTGCTGGAGATGAAGAGATGATGGAGATGATGCTGGACGTGGCTAGCAGCAACAATCCTGCTTGTAATAGGATTAAATTAAGGAGTAATAGGTTTAAGTTAAGGAATGGAAAATGAAACTTCTATAACAAATTTCCTGATGATGAGACTCGGATAACCTGACAAGTAAAGCTCATCACCTGACATTGAATCTCTTAGGAAATATACAGTACGGAAATTTGATATGGGAAGGGATTAAATCTAATGCTTCCTCTCCATCTCAGAGTTTTAATGATTCCTGTCTTCTTTGCAGACTTGTGTAATTTAGCATGAAGAAAACAAAAAGAACGAACGCTGTTGCAAGTTTGCTTTTATAAATCTCCCCTCTGGAGAGAAGGGGGGCTTCTCCTGTCATTGACTCTGAACAAAATGATCATGGTTTGAAAGAGAGGTTGGAGCAAAGCATAGTCTGAATGCTCATGTGAGTCACTCACATTTACAAAGGTGAAAGGAAGAGGTCCTAGACTTCCAAGGATTTCAGGCTGCTATTCTATAAACCTACTTTCAACCAAGGCAAATCCTTTTTATTTATTTCAAATGCCTTTGAAATATCTTTAGTTATTTAGAATCATAGAATAGTTTGGGTTGGAAGGGACCTTTAAAAGTCATCTAGTCCAACCCCCCTGCCGTGGGCAGGGACATCTTCAACTGGATCAGGTTGCTCAGAGCCCCATCCAACCTGACCTGGAATGTTTCCAGGGATGGGGCATCCACCACCTCTCTGGGCAACCTGTTCTCCCATTTGCACCCATTTGCACATTGCTTCCTTGAAAAAGAGAAAAGATACATGTATGTGGATGATTCAGCTGAAAAAAAATCTTTTAAATGGGCATTCTCATGTTCCTGATACAGAGAGAGCATTTTGTTGCTGTTTGTTTGCATTACAGAAGTTCCAGCTGAAATTATCTCCCTCGGTAGCTAGACAAGATACTCGCTCAGGAAAAGGTTAATCTGGGTCTAGGAATGTAAGTCCTAAATCAGAATTGTACCCAGCTGGCAGTGCATCGGATATTTCCCTCCTGTCTGCCAACTTTCTCCCTAGAGGAGCTAAGGACTAGGCTTACAGACAGCAGACACAGATGGAGAAGCTGAAGAATTCCTTTTGTCCTCAGAAACGCCTGGAGAGCAAGATAAAATGCAGGGTGCATCCTCACTTACGCACCGTGCTGTCTGCTTTGTGCACAGTAGGTCGGCAGCCTGTGTCTCACATAATGCCTAGGGCACTTACAGGCACCTAAACGATGAGGAAAGATGTGCATGGGCTTTCACTAACAAGTAGACCAGGCTAAACCTTTTTTATTTCAGAATGTGCTGGAAACTGATACCTGAGAGTGAATTTCGTATTGAAATAGTTTGGATTCAAGGAGAGCATGGGCTCAGGCTATCAATTAGACACAGCCAGGATGGTTATGTGGCTTGAACTGAAATCTCTTAAAACCTGGACCAGTATCTTAACCAGAGATCCTATTTCCCTTTTGGGTCAGTGGGATTTTATCCACGAGGGCCAAGAATCACATTATTCAATGGTAAATGTATAAGCAGAACCTACTACAGTTTTTACTAGCTTAAGGCCACGACTTTTTCCTTCCTTGAAATTGGGTTGGTGATGGGGAGAAGCATAGAGTTGAAACAGTTATAGCTTCCTTCTTCTCTGCTTTCTCTCCCTTTTTGGGAGGAAAGGAAGGGCCTCTCCTTTTGTAGGCTGAAATTATCACCTGCCTTCTTCAGGAAGCCTTTGACACACTGGGGGCACTAGGAGAGGCATATGGACATTGTTGTTTCAAGGGATGCCTTTGTGAGGCTGGACATGACGGCCGCTGCCTGGTCCCGGGGCAGGTCAGCCACACAGAGAGATCAGCTGTGAGCCTGATCAGCAGCAGCAAGGAGGCAGCTTTAGGAGGCAGTGAGCAATTCAAAAGGATGCAATGAACTTCCTAGTGCTGTTTTAGAGCCAAACATTTCTTCAGCCGCTCCTGTGTTAGGCATAGATAATAGGTTTGAAAAGCAGATGCAACATGGGCAAAATTGGTTAAAAACTTCCATTTCTCCATGAATCTGTCAGAAACCACTTTCCAAAGCGTTTCCTAGCCTAGGAGGTCTTGGTACCTTCTGGTCTCTGAGACCAGTATGTCAGCAGAGCCCTGTCTGCTTGACAAACAGACCTAGTGTGATTTCAATTTATATCAACCGAAGACCAAATCCGTGTGTTCTAGCTTTGCAGATATGAAGGCCAGGTAGGTAACTAGCTTGAATCCAGAGCAACTCTGCAGGCAGAACTATAAGTGTTGCATCGTAAAACAATTTCCTAAGTCACCAATAGCAACTAAATTTGAACAGCTTCTTTATGCTGCCAGGGAAATCCAGGAGAGTAACGTGGCAAGGCAGTGGAGTGAGAGAAAAATCAATTTTCATTTAACTCTGGTAGGAGTTAACTGGAGTGTGAAAATTTGGTGGTCAATTCCTGCTATACAAGGAAACCGTTCTCATTGTCCTGAGGGGCAGAATTGTGGAAACAGCTGATTTTTTGTATTCACGGCCTGAGTGAAAAACACAAAAATTAATTTATTTGGGCTTGATCCAAAGGAAAAAAACCCAACAGTAAAAGCAAACAGATTTCATGTCAATTGCAACAGGTCATTTTGTTTTTTAACAGTTGAAAAACTACATTTAGGTAAAACGTAGGTCTCAAAACTTTGTTTCTGTAACAAAAAATGCCAAGTGTTCCATTAAAAAAAAAGTGGAAACAAGACTTGAAACTTTTAGTAGCTGAGAATATCTGAATTTGTAATTTATGACAATTAAACTATCTGACCCAAACATTTCATGCCAGTCTGCTCAAGGAAGTCTGGTAGCAGAGCTACAAGCTGCACAGGGGCATGTTTCTGTATGCCAGAGCAGACACAGTTAAACAATCCTTCCGCCCCACAAGAGAAACAGGAAAATGGTCACTCAAGTGAAAGCTCCAGTACAAAGGAGACAGAGGCCTATAAAAGATGAATGAGCACTGGCAGCATGGTGCTTTCCTCGTGACGTAGGTAGTCCATGCGGTGGTACTCGCAGGGAGGACTGAAGAGCAAGTCTGCCCCAGGGATGTCAGGTTTTGCCTTCATGTTTAAAGCAAGCTGATGTGAATGGAGCGGCTCTCTTGGGTGTGGAGGGCTGCGGCTTGCACTGTGCTGCATGCACAGCACGTGTTGTGCTGCATGAATCCCTAACGTAGCCAGCTCACTGTAACGGAGGAGCCTGCAGGCAGTTCTCGGTATCGGTGATTACACCACCTGCATGGCCTTGCCTTTACTAAAAAGTGCAGCAAGAACTTCTCATGCAAACATCTTTCCTGTTTGACAGTAGAAATGATGAATGGAGTTGTTTCCTTGTGAGAAAATCCTGTAGTAGCTCAAATGACCAAAATGGGAGAATCTCTTTTTATGGATAGGATCTGCACAGTGTGCTGTGCGTGGATCGGAGGGCTGTTTGACGCTATACCACTCAGGGTTCCCAGCATCTCAAAGGGTGTAAGGTTATCTGTACTATTCTCTCTTTCTTTATAGTCTTAGTTTTAATAAATAACGTCTTAAGTGATACTTCACAGAGTCTGAATGCCCCAACATTTAAAAAGGATGTTCAGGTCCTTGAATGCATCCAGAGGAGGGTGTGCTGGTTTTGGCTGGGGTAGAGTTAATTTTTTTCATAGTAGCTGGTATGGGGCTATATTTTGGATTTGTACTGAAAACAGTGTTGATAACACCGGGATGTTTTCGTTATTGCTGAGCAGTGCTTACACAGAGTCAAGGCCTTTGCTGCTCCTCACCCCACCCCACCAGCGAGGAGGCTGGGGGTGCACAAGAAGTTGGGAGGGGACACAGCCGGGACAGCTGACCCCAACTGACCAAAGGGATATCCCACACCATATGACGTCATGCTCAGCATATAGAGCTGGGGGAACAAGAAGGAAGGGGGGGACGTTCGGAGTTACAGCATTTGTCTTCCCAAGTAACCATTATGCATGATGGAGCCCTGCTTTCCTGG
>NW_008795486.1:393888-400843 GCF_000699145.1 Aptenodytes forsteri
GCGGACCCCACAGGCAGCTCCCACCCAGTACCTGCGATTATGCCACCTGCATGGCCTTGCCTTTATCGAACAGTGCAGTAACACATTCTCATGCGAACATTGTTTCTGTTTGACTCTAGACATGATAAATAAAGCTGTTTCCTTCTCTTCTTAGAGTGTTAGCTCTAATAAATAGCATTTTTAATGATACCTTACAGAATGCGAGTGTCTATTCTTAATGGATCATAATGGACCAGCACCTCCTGGTATATGTAGGTTGTTTCAGTGTAAGAGCTGGTAGTTTCAAATGCAGGAAGGCAGCAAGAAGAACTTGCCCCTGCACTGTGAGGCTCAGAGAAGGCTTCAGAAGAGACTTTGACGAGTTCTGCGATGAGGGTGGTGAGACACCGGAACAGGTTGCCCAGGGAAGTTGTGGATGCCCCATCATTGGAAGTGTTCAAGGTCAGGTTTGGTGGGGCTTTGAGCAACCTGATCTAGGGAAAGATGTCCCTGCCCATGGCAGGGTGCTTGGACTAGATGATCTTTAAACTCCCTTCCAACCAAAACCATTCTGTGATTCTATGATCTAGGCACTTCTGTACACATTGCTGCCTTTTAGCTTCAAAATACCATCACTATCCTTTATAGAGGAACAAACTATGGAGCTTTACTGTGGGCATGCTTTCTCACCACCGTCCCCAGTCCATCCAGAGCACAAGCTAGAGCTTATGTGCAAAGTGCGCCTTCAACTGTCCCCAAGCTCTCTGCCTGCTTAGCCCCACTGGGAGCTCTGGAGCTGGATCTACACCTGCACCAGAGCATGTCCTGCATAAACAGCACGCCGAGAACAGCAGGGAGAGTAGAAGGTGAAGTAGATGCACTGGACTCATGAACAGGCTGTGATAAAGAGAAGTAATTTACTGGGAGATTGCAGGTGTGCTTGCAATGATGTCTTGTTGCGGATGGTGTGAGAGTGCACTTCACTCATAAGAGAGAAGTGAAAATATACTTTATTGATATAAAACAGTGAGTTAACAAAGTTCAATGGTAAATGCAACAGCGGTTTAACAAGATTTGATGGCAAGGTACACTTGATTATTTACTGCGTAGAGGACAGGGTCAGACAAAACTGTCAGGGTGATCCTCCCGTTGAGTCATGAGGTTCAGAAAGAACCCCCTTGCTTTCTAGACTCCTTCTCAGAGAGGAGTCTAGGTGCGGCTGGATTCAATCCTAGTCCCAGACTTGGTCAGCGGTTTATGTCTAAAGGATTATATATGCGCAATCAATCCTTTATATCACTTAGCTAAGATTTCAAAGTTTAGCATGCTATTAGTCACTTACCGAGGATCTGTTGCAGCAAGGAATCTCTCAACCTCGAGGAGTAACCTTGAGAGGCATCCCTACTCAAGGGGAGATCCGGCCGTGCAGCCTGCTACTGTGCAGGAGAGCTCAACAGGCCCTGGGTTGTCCACTATTTATAGAGTAGGATGATTGACTTATTATAGTCATATTTGCATACCAGCAAGATGTTTGGGTCACTGCACTGTGTTGCCATCCGTCCCCAAAGTCCAGCATAAGCTGGGTGCAGCCGTCACGATCCCCACCACTGGTGGTCATTGCTTACCCGGGGTGAGGGGGGGAGCACACCACCACATGTCTACACCTGGATTGGGTGAGACTCCCCAAGCTGCTGTTCTGCTGAATTCCTGTATTCCTATATCCACTTGGTTAACGGTCCTACGGGACCCCTCCAGCACAAGAATGATTCCTTACTACTGATTATCTTAAACTATGTACAAAATATCTCAGGACTAGCTTAACTATGCACAGAAGACTGTCCCAAGTGGCCATTTTTGCACCTGCAGGCACAGTTACTACTGTATACTTATCTACGTATCTTATCTATGTACGGTTAGGTCAGTTCTGTAGCAGGAACTGCCTGGGAAGTCTCTGGGATGGCCAGATTCACCACCCCAGGATGTGACTCAGCACATTGCGACAAACAAATTGGTCTAGGAGCTGCCAGGAAGAGTCTCTGAAATTGAGTTAGTCAAGAGTTTAGTTGCAAGGGTCTCTAGGAGGGCAGTAAATCACCTTGTCTCAGGTCAGGCTGTTGTCTCAAGCCAGTCCATTATCTCATCCCTGCAGATAATGAGCTCAGGATTTTCTGGACAACCAGGGAATTAATGACTCTGATGCACTAGGTGTGCACATAGGCACAGCCTTGATACCCTGTTACACCACAGTTATAACTGTAGGACAAACCTGAGTTTCACACTTACGACTTAAATGCTCTAGCTCTTGCCATAAAGTCTGCACTCCAGGTGCCTCTAACTCGCATGTGAGGTTACACTGGGGTAATGAGAGGTTTGCTTGGTGACTTTGCTGCCATTTATCTCACAGGTCTCATGAGGAGGAGGCTGCTGATTGGGCTGTCCATTGACACTGTATTTAACATTTACGGGAAACGTCTCCTGGGTGCCCTCTATTCCCTTACAGTAGCCAGTAGGGCTTCTTGTGTCTTCCTCAGAAGCCTGTGAATGTTAGGAAAAAGATCCTGGACTAGGTAAATTATTCCTCTGATCAAATACGGCAGTTCCACTATTCCTTGTCTGTACCTACGTATGTGAGTTATCACAGGGTCACAGGGTAACGGAAGCTGGAAGGAACCTCAGGAGGTCTCTAGGGAACCTTCTTGTTCACAGCAAGGTCAGCTATGAGATCAGACCAGGTTGCTCAGGGCTTTATCCAGTCAGGTCTTGAAAACCTGGAAGAGTAGAGGCTGTCCAGTCTCTCTGGGTTACTTGTCACAGTACTTGACTGTCCTCATGGGGAAGGTTTTTCCTTATATCCAGTGTGAACTTCTCTTCCTTCAATTTACATCCATTGTCTGTCATCCTCCTGCCATGCACTGCAGTGGAGAGTTTGGCTCTGTCTCCTTCATGACCTCCTGTTAAACACTGGGGGCTACTGTTAGGCCCCCTGAAGTCTTCCCTTTTCCGCACAGAACAAACCCAGCTCTCCCCATTCTCTCCCCAACCGTCTTGGTGTCCCTCCCCTGAATTTCCTCCAATTTATCAATGTCTTCCCTGTATTCCTTGTATCACCCCAAAACTGGATGCGGTACCTACGTGTGGTCCAATGAGTGCTGAGCAGAGGGGGATAATGACCTCCCTGGATCTTCTGGCTCTGCTCCTGTTCAGATGGCTCAGGAGGCTGTTGGTGTCATTGCTGCCAGTACACATGGCTGGCCTGTGCCCAGCTTGCGGCCTGCCAGGACCCCCAGGGACTTTTCTACAGAGCTGCTCCCCAGCCTGCCAGTCCTTTACTTGTGTTGTTGCCAGGGGCTCTTCCTCCCAGGGGCAGGACTTTGTATTTGTCCTTGTTGAATTTCATGAGGTTCCTGTTGTTCCCTTCCTCCAGCCTGTCTAGGTCCCTCTGAATGGCAGCCCTGCTCTCCCCAGTGTGGTGAAAAGAGAAGGTGGATGAAGAAATAGGGA
Source organism: Aptenodytes forsteri (assembly GCF_000699145.1). NCBI lineage: Eukaryota > Metazoa > Chordata > Aves > Sphenisciformes > Spheniscidae > Aptenodytes > Aptenodytes forsteri. Next base: position 397,369 of record NW_008795486.1, read on the forward strand.
TGTGGTTGCTTCTGCCTCTCCCTTTTGTTCTTTCAGCTGCAAAGGGGTTTCTTTGGGGGACAAAATCAAGAAGCATTTACTAAAAGGGTATAACTCGGGAGAAAACTGATCAGTAAGCTCCACTTGAGTAAGTAGATAAGCAACAATAAGTCTGTGCTTAAAAAGTCAGCTCTGGACAGGAAAAAAAGGATGCAAAATTTTAAAGAGCTTTCACTGAATGTTAAACGATGTCAGCCTTCTGTAAATAATATTCAATTTATGAAATATTTTTTTAAAAAAACCTGTAATCTAAACGTCATGGACAGTTGGACTGAAGCTTGTTTTCTCCACTCAAAATGTAAGCAGAGCTGTGCAGCACCCAGGAGTGATGAGATCAGCGTCCCTGGCTCACTTCATACAGAATTACACTAAACTAGCGAACCAAATAAAGGCAGAGAGTTGTGATGTCAAAAGCCCTAAGTCTGGCTAATTTTAACAGCCTGACACAAGCATGCAGTTGGTCTACCCTGAAGATATGCTGGTGCCTACTAATCATCTCATTTTGGGATGTCTGAACTTGGGCGGTAGCTGCTCCAAGCTGACTCTGAAATGGGTGCTGAGCCAAATGAATGAACTCAGCAGCAGTTAGGCTCACACTTGATGAGATAAATGATGGCATAACAGTGTTCAGCTCCTGAACTGGGAAAGACTGGCATTTTGCAGTAGGGAACACGTGTTGCATCTTTTTTCCAATGCCGTCACTTTGGGACAAATGCAGTTTGAATGTCGACTTGTTAAGAATCAGTAATACCCATTCATAAAGAGTTCCAATGGAGGTGTTGCTACGTATGGGAGGAGAAAAAAAGCATGCTCCTTGAATAGAGGATCTATTTCTTTCTATTGGAATAGAAAGCATTACCAAATGAGAGCTCTCTCCCATTCGCATGAGACTAGTTTTCTCAGATCCACTTTATATCAGGATAAATAACCGCACAAAAATTCTTAAGCAGTGCAAAAGGGACAGGCAGGCTCAGGGACTTTGTGTCTGCATATTTGGCTGTACAGAACGCTTGGAGTTCATCCCTGAATAGATCTGGACACAGTAAACCATTCATTTTCATGTGGAATTATCTGTTCAGAAGACTTGAACACAGGACCAGTGTGTCTGGCTCTGAGGTGCCAAGGTAGGGTATGCATCAGGAGGGATAGCAAGGCTATCCTTACATCCCAGCACAACAGCCTGGCTTCTGCTGCAGAAGACGACTGTCTTCCCTGTGTCCGACCACTCCCTCTTGTTTTGGCTTCTTTGGAGCTACTGGATGCTGGAATTTATAGGAGTTTTCAGCCGTCAGTAAATTAACTGAGTGCACATCTGGTCTATAATTGTAGGATTACAAAAGTGACATTTATACAATTTTCATTGTGTGCTCTTAGAATAAAGCTGAAGATTGGGTCTGCAGGCTCTCTCTGCCTCCTTTGAGCCTGTGGAGACAATGTGACAACACACACCGTACTTTCTGCTTATTTAATACAGGTGCAGCTTGTAGCCGTCACCACTGCTAGCGAATGTGGAGTATAACATAGCTTAAGCCCTATGTACTGATTGCATCAAGGGCTTTCAAGGAGCAACTCTAAGATCAACTGATACCCTCATTATTTCACCGAGCAGTTTTCAGCAGGAGCAGCTCAGCAGCCTTTGTAACCATTGACAGGAAGGTTTCTTCCTGCTTGCGGGGAAGAATATAAAATAATGCATTATTTTCCAATGTAAAAGCTAGATTTTTTTTTCACATTATGAAGCTGTAAGTATGACATGATTTAAGTCAGCCTCAGGAATGCTGATTAAATGCCAATAAAGGAGAGAAGGATATATTCTGTGCAACCCCTACTTATATATATTGCTAATACAGTTTGTGCTGAGAATTTCAATGCGAGAGTAGCTATGGTTCATCTACCAGCCGTAACTTTTAACTGTGACTGTAACTTTCCCCTTGCAAATGTGTATATTTCTCATAAGCTGGAAGCTTCTATGCTAAAGACCATTAAATTGATGTGCTGATATACACACGCAAAAGGTTCAAGTTCCAGTTGCTGCATAATTGAAATAGTCGTTATACATATACAGTCAGAGTTAGACGTAATGGCAAATACTGCATTTATTGATGTATAACCATCGTATTACTATTCAACTTACGCCTTGACTCTGGGAAAAGCCTATAGATGTGGAACAAATTTGCTTGGCTAAATGGTTGATGTTGTAAAGATCGATTTGAAATTGAGGTGGAGGAGGATGGAGTGGGGAAAAAAAGCATAAAAAAAACCCAACAGCAACAACAAAACACAGAAGACACACTCCTGAATGTATAACTGTGAACGAAAGTGTAAAGCACATCTTCAGTGTTGCTGGGTGTGATTCTCTTTCACTTTCTTTTGTTTGGGGATGGCCCATGGCTACAGGAGATATTCAACTCCCCAGTAGAAGAGCAGTCTGGGAAAAAGGATGAAAAGGGCTGAGACAAATCATTATAATATGCATGAATTTATCGTTACCGGGTGGATTAGTCTGTATGATGTGTATCGTTTGAGGTTCTCTCTATCTCATTGAAATCACAAAATTATTCAGGTTGGAAGAGACTTTGGGAAGTCTCTAGTTCAACCTCCTGCTCAAAGCATGGTCGCCCAGGCGTCGGACCAGGTTTCTCAGGGCTTTTTCCATTTGAGACTTCAAAAACTCCAAGAACAGTGACAGCACAACCTCTCTGGGCAGCCTGTCTCAGGGCTTAGCTGTCCTCATGGGGAATTTTTTTTTTTCCTTTATCAATGTCTTTCTTGTATTGGGGATGTGTGTATGTGCAAAACTGGACACTATGTTTTAGATATGATCTACAAGTGCTATCTAGAAGGGGGATGATCACTTCCCTGCATCTTCTGGCTCTGCTCCTGTTCATTCAACCGAGGAGGCTGTTGGTCTCTTTGCTTGTCATCTGCCATCTAAGGCCTTTTCAGCAGAGCTAGTCCCCAACCCATTGGTCTCCAGTTCATCCTTCAAAGGGCAGGACTTAGGCTTTGCTTTTTTTTTTTTTTTTTAATTTCATAAGATTCTTGTGCGCCCCTTCCTCCAGCCTGTCTAGGTCTCTCTGGATGACAGCTCTGCCTTCAAGAGTTTCAGCGGCTCCTCCCAATGGGTATGAGACTATTGTGGGAGAAAGTGATGAAAGCCTTGCTAGAATTGAGGTAAATGATATCCACTGCTCCCCCTCATCCACAGATCCAGTCATTTTATCCTAGAAGGCAGTCAGGTTGGTCAGGTGTGATTTACCCTTGGTCAATCCATGCTGACTGTTCCCACTCATCTTCTTCTCCTTCATTTGTCTGGACATGGCTTCAAAGGGGACTTGCTCCAAGACGACTTGCTCCATGAATTTTCCAGGGATTGAAGTTGTGGTTTAACCCCAGCTGGCAACTAAGCCCCACACAGCCGCTCGCTCACTGCCCC
>NW_008795486.1:401191-415566 GCF_000699145.1 Aptenodytes forsteri
TGTGTAAGCACTGCTCAGCAGTAACGAAAACATCCCGGTGTTATCAACACTGTTTTCAGTACAAATCCAAAATATAGGCCCATACCAGCTACTATGGAAAAAATTAACTCTATCCCACAACTTCTATGCCACAACCAGCACAGAAGTGAAGCTGACTGGCCTGCTGTTCCCCAAATCATCCTTCTGGCCTTTTTTAAGATAGGTGCAATAGATTTGTCATTGGCCAGTCAACAGGGACCTCTCTTAATCTCTGGAGACTTTCAAAGATGATTATGACTGTGGCTGTGGCATCGGCCAGTTCTCTCAGCCCCCTTGGATGAAGCCTGTCAGGTCTCTGCTATCTCATGGTAAGTAGAGCCAGGCATGCCAATGATCATTGCGTCCCCAGCCAGCCCTTCTGTGGCAGTGATCAGCAGATCCAGCTGTGTGTCACCCCTGACTGGCCCATCCGCTACCTCTATTAAGAAGGAGTAATCCCCAGTACACTCCAGAGATCTCATGGCCCATCCCAACCATGTCGCTCTTCCAGCAGATATCAGAGAGGTTAAAGTCCCCGATGGGAACAAGGGCATGTGATCCAGAGCTGTTTAGAGAAGGCTTGTCCACTTCCTTACTGTGAGTGGTGGTCTGTAACACACTCCCACCACAATGTTGCCCTTACTAGCCTCTTTTCCGCACCTGACCCATACGCTCCCAACCTGACTGTTGTCCATCCTGTAGAGAAGCTCCCTGCATGTGTCTGAGCTGCTCCTTCACATGGGTGACCCTCCTCCTCACTGCTCCTGCCCGTCCTTTCTGAAGAGCTTGTGTTTGTCCACGGCAGCAGTCCCATTGTGTAAGCAGTCTCACCAAGTCTCCGTTGCTCTTACAATGACATAGTTTTGTGACCACATGTGTGGCTTTAGATGCTTTGTTTACCAAAGTCATGGTGAACCTTTGTGCACATAGATATCTTTATGATTTTTCTTTTTCTTAGAAAAATATAACTACTTTTTCTCCAGGTGACTGATTCTTATCTATTCAGGTCACCTCCATGTTAGCTTAGGATCCCACTTGAGCTGAGACTCTGGGACATGCTGGGAATCAAAGGGTTTAATAGCAGAGAAAGAACAAAAAAAGTGAAATAAACAACCAAAAAATCCCACCCTAGTCCTGCAAATATAAAAGGGTGCAAGGAGGTTTTTATTGATTCCCTCAGACCACAAACTTTATAGCATGTGTGAAACAAGTTCTTTCTAAATGGTCATTGCTGCCATTTTTCTTTGTTGACAGCCAAAACGATCAAGGGAAGCTTATATATTTATATGTTGGCCATAGCCCAGGAGTTATTGGGAAGGCACACTCAGACATCTATGCATATAAATGACTTTCCGTGTAAGAGTTATTGCAAGGATGATCCTCCAGTAGTGATAAACAGATTAGCTTATCTCATATATTATAAAAGCAAGACACTGAGTAAGAACAACCAGATTCAATAAGACAGGAGATTGAAATATTAGTCGTATTTCTTCTCCCATAATGAACAAAGTCTAGGCAGCATTACAGAGGCTCCAGTTTTCCTTTTCTTCTTGACCACTTTGTTAGAAATTAGTAGCTAATAGATAAGCTATAGGATAATAATTTTTTTTTTAAATTAGGTTTGTCCTCAGCAGTCCTATGGCAATATGGGAAAAATAGGCACATGCACAGTAAAAACTAGATACAGGTTTAGCACTAGCATCAAGTAAGCACATTAACCAAGCAAAACCCTTGCAGTTATTATACTCACACTCCCAAATGACAAATGTCAGAGATCTCGTCTTGGGCAATCAGTTCTCTCTTTCTAAGCTTTTAAGAATATTGTTTTTATCCCTAAACCATACATTTTACATATAAATTTGTAGGATACAGCCAATAGTTATATACTCCATTGTGTAGTGCAGTGTAGTCTGTTCTCTGAATATCATATTGCAATAGCTATTAGTATACTTACATTCATCCTTTGTTACAATCCTTAGCACCAGTCACAAGTGCAAGTAGTTGTACGCTTCAGTGTCTGGCGAGCACATCTTAATCTAAAATACCCTTGTGATTTAGTGTAGAGACATTTTAAACCCTGACGTATTAATGTCTACAGTAATGCTGTCATTAACACTAATGGTCCTATTACTCAATCAAGAAAAATATATGCTTTCTTATTATGCCCTTATGTTCAAGGTCTTAACATTTATTTCTGTTCTGCCAAAGTTTTGTGCATGTGATGTATACCTCCACAATCAGTAATGGGAAAAGAACTAGTCTTGTTAAAGAAGAGATATTGATGACCTTTCTTAGCATAGCTGAAGGGTTAATGAGGTTGCCCAGGATGCAGGAGATCTGCGTTCAGGTCAGCCAAAGGGACTCAAAAAACACACCTCGTGAGAGAGTGGTTTTCCCAGCCTAATCAGGGCAGGTGTTTTGGGGTCTCTCACACCTCAGGTGAATGCAGTAGCATGAAGCTGCAATATAAAATGTAAGAAATACGCTGACATTGGCCCTCTTTCCTCCTCTGTTTTAAACAGTTACATCTGTTTAAATGTAGTTTATGAAGAGGCTGTCGGGGTGTTAGGCGTGCTGTGAGAGCACATGCTGATCTGATCAGGCCTCTCGGATCTGCGTGCTCCCTCGCCTAATTTTTGGGTCTGGCTTGAGTAGAAATAGGTGCCGAACTACTGAGAGGGGGCATGTGCAGAGCTCTGTGCACCTGGGGAACTTCACAATCCAAACAGACCAGATGAGCTGCATCTCTCCAATACAGTCATAACGAGAACTGCCCTGTCAGGAATTATAAGATGATTTTGGGAAAGACAGCACTAACGCTGGTTGGAAACTGTTTCTCACTTTAGCTTTACAGTGGGGCTAGTCATTGTGCAATATTGCTCACTACTGGAACATTGACATTTGCATTTATGAAATTTGATTGGAGTATCTCTTCACTTGGAAGACATCTAAATGCCTCTTTTCAACACTCAGGAACATAACTCCGAAGAGTGATCAGGGAGCAATAGCAACTATTGTCCAATAGTTGGTGGGAAAAGGCGTGCGTTGGTCCGCCCTGAACATTTCCAGAGACGTCAAGAGTAACTCTGAGAAGGGAAAATATCCCTGCTGTTGCACTGCACTTTAGATGCCTGTTGAAGACTGTGTTACACAAAGGGTCCTCCTTGGGGTGGCTCTGGTGACAGGGAGCTCCCAAATCCAGCTCTTGGGGATTGCCTGGTAGCATAGCATACAGTGAAAGGACATGAGGGTTGTCTTGACGCATGCTAGCATGGGCTGGATTCAGTCAGAAGTCCAGGATCCAGGGCATCGTGGTCTTTAGAGTTTCGTATAAATTATGGGAGTCTGGTATGACGGGCAGGGAAGGACACTCCAAAGCCGTTTGTCAAACTAAAATATCTCCTCACCGCTGTGCACAGCCAATAAATCATCACAGCTTTCACCAGCTATGCATCCCCTGAAAAGGTCCACTAGTTTTTTAGGGGAAATGCTGTTAAAGAGATTCTTCACACCAGCAGCACTGTGGCCAGGCCTTAGCTGGGGACCTGAGGTGGCTTCTAACTATGTCGGATGTGTTGTCTCCTATGCGCTCCCCTCCTAGGGAAAAACTCAAAGTGATTTCTCTTATATGAGCTGATCCAGAAACTGCACGAGAACGTCTTCTTGAGGTCAAGGGCTAGCTGGCCATGGTCAAAAGCAAGCCTGAGACTGTGCAAACATGTGCAGATGATGTCGTTGCACTGCCCACAGCCTATGTGGTCTTCACCCATGCAGAATACCTGAGGATAAGCAGAGATGTCCTGACTCTGAGACCGGACCAGAGCCCACGCAGTGTGGCTAACCCCACCAGTGGCGGTACGGCACCTTCTCCAGTTTGCAGCATGTGCAATGAAAGAAAGATCTTGTTGCTTCCATTTAAGGTTCTTGCTGAATTAAGCACTCCTTTGCACCCACAAAGGTTAAAAGAGTAGTACTAGTTGTCCCGTCTAATAGTAAAGGCAAGATGAAATTTTTTACAGAATTACAGGAGAAGTCGGTGCAGATATCTGATTTTCATTGAAAAACAAGAGCTGTAAGACTTTCCTACTCACCTTTGAAAACTCTCTCCTTAAATTTTAGCTGAATGTATTTTTCAGGCATTCATAATATGCTTTAACTAAAATGCAGAATTGTTATTTGGACAGCAGTTTATTCAACAATTAAACTTGTAATTGTTCATTTTAGTGCAGTTACAGATAAAGAAATCCTAACCCACACACTTGCTGACTCAACAGATCTGTCCACCTGTGCTGACGTATTTCAAATTGGTAAATCAAGTCCTGAAGTTTAATTCTGTTAATTTCCATGGAAAATTCATACACTACAGGAGAATGCATTGAAATCTATTTTAGGTTTTGTATCACAAAATCATTATTACTAGTGGGTGATTTGCAAGTCAATAAAAACCAACCAACTTGACTTCCCAATCCTCTGCTGAATATGCTGTCAGTTAGGAATAAGACCCAATCAATTTTACTTGCAAATTGGAAAAATTTGATGTGGAGTCATTGATCAAGTACAGAGGCTCCAAGAGTTGTTTTTTTTAAGAGAGGAATTATATTTGAAAGTTAATTATGGCTTTTAAAACATGCACTCATCATTGCATTGCAAATATATAAGCAACTATAACATTACCTGGATGTTTCTTGTCTGAACTCTTGGTAAATAAAAGGTGGAAGAAGTGATTTTAAGAAATGCTCAGCACACATTCTGTGTTACACCCTGGACAGCATAGCATGCGACACACAGCTGCTTATTTTCTGTGACTAAAGCATTTTTGTACAGAAAGGGCCATGTCTTTGCTGCAAGCACATTATCTAGAAATCTGGCTTCCAGGTTGCTGCTGGCAGCAAGCTTCTGTTTTATTCTGTGAGCTGGTAGCTTAAGAGGCTGAGCTTAGTGAAAAACAACGGCGCTTATCTGTACTGTGGACTCCAGGGGACTCTTAACATTAAGGCTTTCATTGCTGGCAGCACAAAAGGAGTTGCTTTAATGAGCTTTAAAATCACATTGGAATGCAATAAAAATCAAAGTTCTCACAAAGCATTCTTAGCAAGATCTGCTCCCTGGATAGACCCGTGGTTAAGAAACTCCAAAATGGGTTTCAGGTAAAAAATCTTTTATCCTAAAGTTCCTCACTAATTATTTCCAATTTCCAACTACTCATCCCTGGCATTATAATAGTGCTGAGCAAGAAATTAGTCGGGAATGATTTATTCAGTGGACTTTACTGGTTTTACGTGCTGGTTGCTCACAATTTTCTCAGAGTTCATCCCTTATTTAAAATTGGTAGATGAGTAATTCCAGAGTGATATTTGGTCTGTAATTAGTTGGCAAAGAGCTCATTGTGCCTCCTGGATGTGACTGATGGATGAGAGTTTAAACAGATGTGTATGGCATGTGGTTGGCTTATTCTTTCATTGGATGTATTTAATAGGATAATTGAGTTCTGGTATAAAAAAATTGCATTTAATTTAAAGATTATAGCAGAGTCCTCTGAATCAGCTACAATGGGAAACATCCATGTCAGTGGGGCTGTGTCCTGCATGATTAAATTTGACTGTGCTACAAATAAATAGCCCCCTGGTTTCACATTTTCCGTTACCTTCACTTCAGGCAGGTCAAGACTTCACTGTCAGTCTTAAAATTGGCTTTTTGAAATGTGCAGCTCTAGTCTGGTTAAAGGGAAGAGGCCAATGAAAGACGAAGCCCCCCAGAGAGGGTGTCAGGGCTTTGCCCTTCCTGCCTCTTGCTCAGGAGGAAGAAATCGAGAGTGGAGGTTGCTGGCAGAGGGAGCTGACCTTGCACACAAGCCTTGCGGGCACCGAGGCATGCTGGGAGAACTGCAGGAGAAACTTCATTTCAGAAGGCTTTTAAAAGTTGCGCTTTGAGACTCCCGAGTTGACCTGTGTTGCCCCAGTGAGTGGTGTGCGGGTGAATGGTGCGTGGGCAGAAATGTGTCCCATCAGAATACACAGCTTGCAGCCGCTATTTTTGGAACAGTCCAAAACCATCGAGGAAGCAGCTCTTCCCAGCTGGTCCCTGAGATGTTATTTTACATCCCGTAGTGCACCGAGAAACCAGCTGTGGAGAGGCTGCGGACACCTCCAGGGTGGAAGAAACGAACATTTTTGGCTTTTTAAATAATAATGTAGGAAAAATAACACAACATTTCAATTCTTTTTAAGAGACCAGGACATGCACCCCATCTTGAAGCCATTATTGGTCTAAGCAACATTGCTGATGCCAGGTTGCTGACATTGCACGTGGAGTAGAGGCACGTGTTTTTTCTTGGGCTCTTCGTAGTCTCCCTGCCTGCCCTTCTCCCATGCCATTCCCCCATACCTCACACACACTCCTTGTCCATACACAGAGCAAATCAGTCAATAATACTTGACTTGTAGGCTTGGCAATTTATTCAAAATAAGAGTCATCCCCACACCAAAGCCCAGGACGACATACAAACCTCTTTAATTGTATTTCAAGGATCTCAGATCATGCACGGTTTTCCCAAACTTCCTCCTGTGGAACAGACCTAGAACGACCAACAGCACAGACCTGTATCACACACCCCACGACCGAACCGGTGAGCTGTTGTCCGGGGTCTGTGATGATCCATGCTTTCAGGTAGCAGTTGGGAGAGCAAAGCAATGGCAAGTGAGAAGGAAGGTCCGAGTGATAAGCTTGGGGCTGCAGAGCTGTGCCGTGCACCGTGGCTGCTTCCCCAGCGCTCTTGCAGATGGCGTCACGTAGGTGTCATTTCATCTGCTCCTAATTCCCATTAATACATTGTACCAGCCACAGCGCACCTGATGTCATGAATGCCGGGAGCCGGCCCATGTTTCGTTGTACTTCACAGCCTGCTGATTTCGGCACAGCCCAGTGGGTGCCGGGCAGCCTGCCCTGGCAGATACAGGAGTCTGAGCAGTTGGGGGTGCTGTGTTCAGCAAGAGGACCACTTGCCGTGTTGGGAAGAGGGGCGTTTGCTGCTGAGGGGCTGCCTTGCCTGGGCTTGCCAGGGAGCGTTGTGCTGAGTTCATCCTCCAGACAGGAGTGGAGGAGATGGTAGGTGCAGATAGCAGCCAGGGACCCAGATTAGATAGGAAAATAAGAGGAAAAGTATTCAACTTGCTGTAGAAAGAATATGAGCTGGGGCAAGTAAGGGACAGTTAAGAAAGAAAAAAATGTTTAAACATGTAAATATGTAGACTGATGGCAAATAGGATTCTCAGAGAACCCAGCTCAGTGCTACTGAGTATAGTAGAAATTGGATCTTTCCATCTGTCATTATCTAAATACCTTAAAAACTCATTAACTGAGTTGCCACTATATGTGTCAGGGTTGAATTCAATTCTTTGCCCTGAGTTAAGTTTTCCTCCTGTTGTTTATGTGACTGAAAACATTCAGCTCAACATGACATCAGCTCTCATTCCCCAACGACTGCACGAAGATTTATGACAGTGTTTCCAGCAGCATGTTTCTCCTGCTATTAAAGAAGAGACAGAGAAGATGAGCACATCAAAGACATGCCCTCATCTAGCACAAGGCAATGAACTTTCCATAAAGCAGCACATCATTTTTGTCTTCCATTTGCCACTGAAGTGTTCAGTAATGTGGCAGCAGCTGTGACAGGAGCAGTGAAGGTTCCTGACCCGTAACCTCCAGTCAGTGCTGGCGAATGCAGCTGAGAGGCTGTGGGACGATGGACATGCAGTCTCTTCAGGCAAAAAGTTATGCTCAGGAAAACCCTACTTACAGGGTTTAATTTGGCTGCATAGGCAAGGGACTTCCACATAGCTGGGGTACTGCCAGCTGTCCTTTCTCTCACTTGGGTGAAGGACCTTCATTTACTTTCACAATGGTATCTGTGTCTCTAGTATATCTTCCTCACGCTTTTCCTTGTGCTGCCCCACAGCGGCTTGCTGATGTTCTCCTTTGTCTGACCCTCTGCACCAGATAGCTGCAAGTTAGGTGACTTCATGCATGGATCTTTTCAGCCATGCATGAAATGTAAAACCCATGTTCCAGAGAGGAGATGAGATCACTGCAGTAGAGAACCGATTTGTCCCAAAGTGTGACTCTAGATAAGGAGAAAGTATTCAAATTTGGTGTTACAAGAATCAGAAAATAAGGATGGAGTGAGAGAGTTCAGTGCAAAGTCAACTCTAGTGGTGGTGGAATTCATAATTAGGTGAAGTCAAAGCAAACGATGAGGCAGTAAAGAAAAAACTCCACCTTATGGCTTGAAGGCCATCAAGTCAAGGATATGGCAAATGAGAGGAGGGAAGGAGGTGTTTGAAGACAGTAAATAGAGATCAGAGGGGAAATTCAGAGACAGACTTCACATCCTGCTGAAATACAGTCAGTGTAATTGCTCAAGTTGGAAGTGGGCTGATCATCATGACTTGGTGGGGCTAACAAATGATCACAATTTGTTTCTCCTTATTTTTAAGAAAGCACAAGACTTCCTCAGCAGAAAGATGAGGCATATGTAGGTGTGAGGGAAGAATGCCATCTTTCAAAGCTAAACTACTGCTTCCACTAAATAGGTCTTCTGTCCAGCTCCTGATAAGATAATGATTTTGATTTGCTAAACTCCTAAGCTATAAAAAAGATCACACTCCAACATGATATGGCTTCATATTCAAGGAATAATTAGAGCTACTCTCTTAATCAGCACCCCACACAGGGCAGAACTGTGGAACTCCCCAGTGACTGCCAGGGGTCGAAGGGATCCAAACATATTTATTTTGTGTTTCTTTTAGTTCTTTGACTTATTTACAGTGTTCTTTAAATCAAAGTCATCAGTTATTTCCACACACATGTCAAAAAAGTCTATCCGTATTTAGATGCTTTGTCATCAAGCATCTTTCAGTTTACTCTGTTTTGGAAATGATGAAAAAGAAACATCACATTTCAATATTAGGCATGTTATGACAATTATTCTTTCTTCCATGTTCCCTATGACAGCTCTTCAGGCAAGCATCAATCAATAGATATTTTCCAACTTCAAAGGCAGTGTTTGGCCTATGACATCTCAGAGTTGCTCATCAATCAAGATATATTTGAGAGGCAAGGTAGCATTTAGATACTATGAGTGCCCTGGTAAGCATACTTGTTCAATAAACAATACAAGTAAATAGCATCGTGCTTGGAGCTTCCAAAAAGCCAAAACTATAAATTACTAGTAACCTTTGGCAAAGCTTAATTTATGCATTGCCATTCATGCAACAATCATGTCTGACTGGATCTGTTTACGAGTGATGTCAGACTAATTTCTTCTTTAATTCCACTGATGCGTGCAGTAATACTCTGTATTTTTGCTAGTGCGTGTATAAAGTGAATCAGCTCCACATTATTCTCAATCTTCCCTCCTACTCTTGGCTTAATTATGTACTAGAGGGAGATGAAGGTAGGAACTGGGACTGAACCGAAGCATTTCATTCCCAGCTTCAGGTAGGGATAGTCTGATACATTCCTTGAAAAGCAAATTTATACCACTTTTTCCTCACAATGTTGCAAAAGATCAAAATGATAGTGAAGAAAGCTTGAGATGAGGAAGAGAACTAATCACCCATGTTACTTACTCCCACGTTGTCTTTTCCATGGAAAATCAATGGTTAGGACTTTTTAGAAAGGAAAAATTAATGGAAGTTGGAGGCCCCTGCCAAGTTAAGCGGTTGGAGATCTTGGTCTCTACCCCCACAGTATCCCCAGGATAAGAGAGATCCAGATAACAATAAAAGCAAGACATTTATCTAAGAACCTTCCAGGGTGGGTCACACAGGACTTTTCCTGTATAACTCTTCCAATTATTGCAATTGTAATCCATTTTAATCTTCTGGTTAATAGAGTAAGATGCATCCTTTTACCCTAAATCTTATCTGAATTAAAATGTAGGGACCTGGTTAAAATAAGGGAGAGCCACTCCTAGCAAGAGGTGAACGTGGTTAGCGAGAGCAGGACTGTTCTGGGTGTGTTGAGCTTACCATTCTTTGGGTTTGCTGGATTCTCTTCAACAGCACTGCAAGGGCCGGGCTGTAGGTTGCTGATCCGGTGCCAAATTTGGGGCAAGATTTTTCCCTTGTCATTTCTCATCTGTAACTCTTAGCTGGAGAGTAGGGAGAAGAGATGAAACTCTGGGATCACTCTGAACATGTCACACTGTGCCATATATTTGAACAGGGAAAGTCTACAGAAAATTTCTAAGAGTTGTAGGATTTTGTCCTCTGCCGGTAATACGGTTGCCTTAACCACCCTGGGTCTAGCTGTGCAAGCCATTGAGGGAGTGATAATTTATAACTAACACATTTTAAAAACCCATGAAAAAAGGCCTAAAATAGAAATTCCATCTACAATGCCACATTTTTAGTGTCAAAGTGTTAGAAGGAATTGATTAGTTCCCTGCTGGAGAGCTGGAATCTCATTTTTCTGGTCCAGTAGAATCACAAGATATTAAACCTTATGTTGTCAGTGATGCAGGACTTCTTCCTACATCCGTTATCTCCAGCACAGTGTAAGAGGTGGTTGGGCTGGATGTTTGAGGCTACTCAGTAGTTTTATATGGTGGCCATATAGAGTACCTGAAGCTACATGCCCATCACTGACTCTTACCCACTGAATTGCATTTCTGAACTGTTTTAGGATTTGTAATTCTTTGGTCTTGGCTATTCTTGACCCTGGAATGGAACTGAGGAGGATGCAGCAAACCTCCCTTGCATCTCGTATTAGCATCTTGCCAGCTGTATAAGTGAGGCAGCAGATATGTATGCCTGGAGAAGTTGAATGGTGGGTTGGTGGAACAAACTGCCCAAAAATTCTTGCATTTGTACGGAGAAATGTTTTGACTGATGCTTCCTGGTGAAGGACAACTTAGACTGCTCCCCATACTAATGAGTTAGTCAGTGTTATAGATTCAAACAAGTTCGCTACCGTTAACTTCTCCACAATCCCTTTTCAAAAATAATGTTAAAAGGTGGGCCTCATCTGACCAAATGGAGACACCTACACATACGATCTCATAATCTAATCTACTTTTATAATCAGTGAGAGAGTAATGGGCACTTCAGCTCATTCTAAAATAGATACTGAAAATATGCCAGATGTGTCACAACTTACAAGTGACTGTTCCTCCCTGTTGAGTAGAAAGAGAGCCTATGGGGAGTATTTCAGATATAGATATGGATACTGTGGATGTTTAAGGCTAGATTAAGACCCTGGGACCTGTCCTGGCAATGTTTGGCAAGACCTTTGGAACTGAGATTTGCTGCTTAGGTTTCTTTTCATGTTTTTCTTATGTGCTCTGAAATTGCTGTCATGAACTTTTCATAAAGGGATGCATTTTTCTTCCAAACACAAAAGAGATTAAAACACTTTTGGCACAGAAGTTGCATAATACTAGTATACTAATGGCTATAATGGTTTATAATTAACCTCTCCACTATGTAGTTTCAATAATATCTACTGTATTCATTGTAGTGCATGCACCACCAGCTAAATAGTGTCTATAGACATATTTCCTTCACCACCTTCTCTGTGATTTAGCAATCTTCGCAAAACAACACGAGACACGGCAGATAACATTCTCCTTATAATTTGCTTGGTGCTGGTGTACACTAAGTAGGGGGTAACAAGAATAAAAGTGATAGAATTAGGCTCTTTTTATTTCTTCTGAGCTGATAGGCCCTAATTAGGCAAGTTCTTCTGCAGTAATACTGGTGGGCATGGTATTGAGGATTGGCTAAATTACTCGGTAGCTTTCTTACCAGCACCCTTACTTCTTGGATCTACTGAAGATAATGTTAATCAATATACTTTCCTGCATTTACTGTAATAACCCTTTTATACTAAAAAATTCTTCTTACTCAGAAATGTCAGCAGGTAATAATGTCCATTAGTGAGCTATGTCTTTGAAAACCGAAAGAAGAGGAGAGCTTAACAACACAACAGGGCAGACATGGGACTTTGAATAAAATCCAACTTTTCCTTCCAAGCTAATGTTCTGTTTATTATCTGGAGCAGCAAGTGCTTGGAAATCTTTTGCAGACACCCAAACTGAAAAGCAGAAGAATGATTCAGACATCGGAGGACGCACAATACAACAGCAAATACTGATACACTAATTGCTGTGCTGCTCTTGGGTTAATTGAAAAAAACTGTCACTATTTATTCTCCTAAGACTAACATCTAGTTTACAGGCAAGCTCTATTAGTGTCTGCTTTAAAAATTAATTGACCATATCACAGCGTTGAGAAAAAGCTGCACTCAAAAGAGTTGCATGAAATCTCTCATTGTATTTCTCTGCAAAACCGACAAGGCTAAGTCCCTAAAGGACTCTTAAGCCTTTTTACAAGTCAACTGCATTCGGAATAGAAATACATAGAAACACAATACCATTTAGTGCGGTGACATGTTGTTCATACAAATTCTTACAATACAAACAGCTACAGCGTTTTATGACCATAAAAGTCCTAGTCAGACCAGGAACCAAAATGTTGGGTGATCTGAAGATCCATAGAAAAACGGTCCCTCCCTTTTGCAACCTTTAGCCGCCAGGCCTGACCTGGTTGTGTGTAAACGATGCCTTCCTTTGTAGAGGACATGCTTCTGACTGGCTCAGGTAGATATTGCTTCTTCCATCTCCTCCTTTTTTAAGCATCTGCTTCATGGTTTGAGGCACCTCTTGAGTCCTGCAATCTGAAGGCTGAGTTAGCGAAGCGCAGCCCTCCTGTGCCTGCCAAGCCCTCTGCGATTCAGAGCAGCATCAGGCTGCAATGGCTTTAGGGGAAGGGTTATGCAAACCAGTAAATTCCGTATACGGGCAAAGATGTGAATGTAAGGGCTAACCTAGCATCGCCCCTGGGCTCCAGTACCTAAGTATTGTGCTTTTTCATAGAGGCGTGTGGATTCTTCTGGAACTCGGAGAGCCAAGCAAACAGGAAAACATGCCGAATCATAACAAACAAAGCTCAGGGGACCACAACAGAAGAACAGTTAAAGCCATCTATGAAGGTTATTATTCTGCTTCTTGTTCATGCTGCTCACTCAAATATGCAGCAAATAGAAGACACCCTGTTAATTCTGGGTTTACACCAGCAAATATAGCAACTCCTGGGAGATTTTCAAAGACGCTTATGATATGGGTCCCTCCACCAGTAAAAGTCAAGTGTTTGAGTTTGTGTATATTTTATGTCACTGAAAGTTTGCTGTGCTGATTTTTCATGTGTAAGATAGACTTTCATCCAGCAAACTCCTCGAAGATTTGCTCCAGCTTCCTCTGAGGTGCAAACAATATCAGGAACATGCAAGTTACAGCTGGGCTCTTGATAGTTCAAGAAAAATCAATTGTCATATCAAAAAGAAATTAGCCATTTGAATGGTTTCAGCTCTGCTAATGTTTCTCTAATCTAAGCCATAATAGCAATCTTTTAAGTAACTCAATACCTTAGAAAGCGGAGCTAAATGATCTCAGATCTATCTTGTATGTTACACTGATCCAGTTCAAAAGCAGTTATTCTCATTAACAGAAATAAAATTATTAATTTGAATGTTTTCCCTTGTGAAATATCCCTTCTGATATATCCCAATCTTCATCTATAGGAAAGGAAAGAAGAATTCCTAATTAAAGTGGCCTGGTCAGAACAGTCAATAGCAACAGTCCAATTAATGGCAAGAGAGACAATACTGGATTAAGACCCTTTGAGAGACCAATAGATTCAGCAGAAATTTGGGTCATGTCACCCACTCATTCCTACCAGTCTGTTTTAGAATTTTTAAGCAGTCACTGTCATTCTTTTACTGATTAGATAACACATTTAAAGTGAAAATAGAAGTCTGTTTGATATCCAGTCAATGGAGGGAAATTGTCTAGGTATTAAAGCAGGAGAGTCAAGACTCGTCCTGTTTTGGAGTCTCCAGATGCCCTTTTGCTGTCCTTGCTCTGCTTCAGCTTTTCTGTCTTTACTATGGGAATAATATTTAGTCATGTTTCAGGAGTGTTGTGCTTTCCAGCCGGTTGGCCCCCAGCAAGTACTGGTGCCTGGGACTCTCCCACCCCAGGGACAGGACTTTCTGTTTCCCTGTGTTAAACTTTATGAGGTTTCTGTTGTCCCATTTGCCCAGCCTGTCAAGGTCCCTCTATGAATGGCGGTGCAGCTGTTGGTATTATCAACAACTCCTCCCACTTCATCATCTGCAAACGTGCTCAGGGTGCAGCCTGTCCCATCATCCAGGTCATTGATGAAGATGTTAAACTGTACTATTATTATTAATAATATAAATAAACTGTAATATGTATACTAATATAGAATATATAATAA
>NW_008795486.1:417376-433886 GCF_000699145.1 Aptenodytes forsteri
GGTGGATGCCCCATCCCTGGAAGTGTTCAAGGTCAGGTTGGACGGGGCTCTGAGCAACCTGCTCTAGTTGAAGATGTCCCTGCCTGTGGCAGGGGGGTTGGACTAGATGACCTTTAGAGGTCCCTTCCAACCCAAACTAGTCTATGATTCTATGATTCTATGATTATCCCCAGTGCTGGTCCCTGGGGTACACCACTGGTGACTGGCCTCCAGTTGGACTTTGTGCTGCTGATCAGAACCCCCTGAACCCAGTTGTTCAGCCAGTTTTCCGTCTACCTCACCATCCATTTATCTAGCCTGTACTTCATCTGTTTGTCTATGAGTATGTTATGAGAGACAGTGTCAAAAGTCTAACTAAAGTCGAGATTAAACAATGTCAACTCCTTCTCCCCATCCACCACGCTAGTTGTTTCATCATAGGAGGCTGTCAGATTTGTCAAGCATGATTTCGTCTTCCTAAATCCATCCTGACTACTCCCAATCACATTCTTGTCATTCATATATATGTTTGGAAGTGGTTTCCAAGAATATGATGTACTTGTTACTATTCCATCACAGTACATGCTTGATGAATGTGAAGTTTTCCTCTATAATGTGTATATATGTGTATGCATATACACACATCTATACACATAAGGGTGAATCAGCACACAAAAATCTGCAAAGCCATAGGTGGTAAAAAGTACAAAATAGTCACAGAAAGAGTTAGAAAGTAGGAATTTGTAAGAGAAAATTGCTGATGCTCACACAAGGCTATAAGGTGCTATGTATAATTAGTCTCCTGTTAAAATTTACATGGCTCTATTTGTTCTATATTCTGTTGTGTTAGACAAACTCGAGGTGTTTGAGAGTCATCTCCTGACAACAGCTTTCCGTTCTCTGGAGAGGCCCATGGCTGAAAACTATCCTGCTCACATATCTTGACACTGAAGTATTTCTACTTAAAGGAGAGAATAACAGCTGCAAGTTCTGTCTTTCTTCCTGTCCTCAGCACAAGATTCCTTCAGCAGTGTATTTTTTCCCCTTGTCTGATCGATGAACTCCCCTATCTATTATCCGTGGTCTTTACCCATTAATCTCCTATCTAGTAAATCAGTTTGATTTTGACATTCTCTGTCTTTTGAACAAATCCTCCAGGGTGGAATCAGAGCTTTGCTTTCTAATTCTGGAAATTAGGCAAATAGAAAGGTTCTTCTAACACGTATGACAATTTTGGGACTGTCTGCATGGAACTTCTTTATTCTTTTGGACATAGGGGATTTTTTTCCCATGTCTGTGGCATACTGCATAGCCGCATTTGGTGCACAGGGCTGTCTGTTGCCCTCATGCCTCCTATGTTGGGCTGAAACTCCAAGGAATTGTAAACTTGATAATCTTCTGTCTGCCAAAGACAGAAATTTGATACTTTGGACTTGATAAGGTGGTAACTCAGCAGCATATCTCCTGGTGGATTTAAAATTTAAATTCAGTAGGGTCCAACAGTTTGATGGGATGGTAGTGTTACATTTAGGAGTGGCACACAGTACTGTGTACGATGGTATTCCTGAAAAGCATGAAAAGAGCTTTTGATCTCTCAGGATCTATTGCTACTGCAGATTTCTGAGCTGTCATGCAAGCTAGAGGAGCTCCTTCCCCCAGCCTTACCTCTGCATTGTGCTGGCAATTATTTGTGGAGCCACAAAACTTCAGCGGTGGGAGTTCAGCTCACTGGCTGGATTTCCCAGACAGCCCTTACTTGGTGTATTGACACAAATGAAGAGGTGTCTTGGAGACATGAATGAGGAGTCAGGGTCAGACTGTGCTTAGACCAGCCATGACACTGAGGAAAAAAACCGACATGGGATTGTCTCCACTAAGGCATTGAGAGGAAAAACAATTATCTCATTCTGCGTAGCATGCAGTGTTTTTAAAGGTCACCAGGATGCAGCTTGAATGGAGGCAACTCCCGAATAGGAAAAAAGTTCCAAATAAACAAAATCAAACCAACCTGCTTAGTGCAAGGCTGCACTTTAGAAAAATCAATCGGCTCCAGAAATTCACTGACTCAGAAGGCAGGGTGACCTTGTGAGCAAGGCATGAAAGCCAAACACGTCAAATCACGGTCTCCTTATATAATAGCAGACAAGTGGGAGCCACAGCTTCCATCTGCGAAGGGTGACCATCCTGTGTTCCAGCTCTTTAGATCTGGGTTGTGGGCTGTGACACCTCTGCAGATCACCCAATGGCATGAGTAAAGCTTAAAGGAACTCACCAGGCAAATGGTATGGCTAAACAAATCCCCAAATTGGCGAAGTCACTCCTCATAGAAATTTGGGTTTAGATAAGTGGCTTTCTGGTTTTAAGAGAGTGGCATGAGTGGCTCTCCCGCTGTGCTGGTGCAGTGCCAGCTGTGGCAGCTGAGACCAGCAGCACTCCCTCCCTGTCAGAGGGAAGCAGCAATGGCCCTGCTGATTCCTTACAGAAATCTTCCACAGGTGGAGTCTACCTGTTTCCTACACGGAATGCGATCAGTAAACCTTGCACCGTTTTTGATAGCACTTGTAACCAGTGTTGCCAGCCCAGTTGTGAAGCTGCCCTGTCCCAAGAGCTGCTGTATGGCTGGAGCCCACCCGTTGTAGTGGTGTAGTGAGCTGGAACATGTGAAGCCACGTGCACCAGCCTTTATTTTTGTTGGTCTCTTGTGATCTCTCCATTGACTGCTCCCACCTTGCCTGAAGTGAGATGGCTTGGGCTAGGTTTTTTGGGAACAGTTTTCCCCTGGGGTAGTTCTCCTCTCCTGACTCTTTGTCTCCAGTATTTCTCAGCTGTGTGTGCATGTGCACAACTGGAGAAACAGTGGTGTCTCTACAAATTAATTCTCTCATATTTATTCTTCTAGAGTAATGTATTTATAGTTACCTGAGCTGCTTCTGACATTGCGGGCTAGTGTGAAGTCAATCACTCACTGCCACCTTTCATCATGCTGCTTTATCAGTGGATTGCTTCAAATGCACTTATCTTGCAAATTGCACAACAAGAATTCACTCTTCCTTAAGGGTCGTTTTAAAAATAGTTTCCAAGAAGCTAATTGCCTCTATTCTTTTTCAAATAAAGGAATACTGCCTACAATGGATGAGCACACATGAAAATCCCGAATCCAAACATATTTGGATTTCAGGCTGTTTCAAGTCCGCATCCAAACTAGCTGGCTAGAGCTTCTTTTTCATTTTCCTTCACTCCCTTTAAGAGTCATACATTTTCCTGAGGCTTATTCATTGGCAGTAAACAGAAGAAAAATGTACTCTCATACAAGGGAGGGAACCTTTTAGTGAGTAATTCACATTGGGAATAATCCAATTATAAGAATTATTTAAAAAAAAATGGATTCTGAGCTACCTTTTTGCACAGCCAGTACTAACTTTGAAGAAATAGAGAAATCTATGTAAATCATAAATCTGTTGTGTTCTATGGCTGGTGCTTAGCATACTGAATAGCAGATGTCATTTATTTAAGCACAGAATGGGTTAGTCCTTTTCTTACCAAAAATAAAACTATCTGTATAAGCAACAAGCCAGTTCCAAGAGATAATTGCCCCACAGGAAGAAAGCATTAGGAACATTCACCCCCACCTAATAATTATGGAAATGATTAGCGCATGATAGCTGATAGTCTGTGCCTTATCATGTACTGGAGACTGATGGACAGCGAGCTCACACTCCTAGTGAGCTCTGCCTTCTCCTTAGGCTTTGCAAGCTCACGGTGGCTCTTTGGTAAGCCTGGAGGTCTACATTTCTGCTGAATATAGTCGCCAAGGTTTTGGACTTCTGTATTCATGACCGAATCCTTCATTAAGGTGAGCCAGCAGGAAAGCTCACTTGTCTCTAGGACTCACTGTGCCAGGATAGCTCTGCTGGTGTGGACCTTTCAATTTTCGCACAGCAATTCACTTAGCAGAATAGGAAACAAAGCTGTTGTTCTGCCTCCCTTTCCCTCACCCTGACCACTAGATAAAATCCCACTTGAGATTAATCATAGCTATTTCTAAGCAGTTCAGCTTGCCTTTCTAGCTCAGTCTGGCAGCTGAATTTGCTGCCAGAGCTGAAGGACTCCAGCAAGCAATTTAAGAAGTAGCTCATAGTTCATTAGCAGTCTTCCATCTTCATATCTCTTCACGCTATTGCCAAATCATTTCATTTATTTTTGTGGGACACAAACAACCCTGAACTGCCCATCTTGTTTAGCAGATACATTTATTTATTCCTCATTATCGTCCGTAGCGTTTTGTGGAGACGGGTGCCATCTACACAGCAGTTATGGCCTAAACTTCTACCAGTCCTTGTAATAACCTTCTTTGTCCACCTAATCAGTCAGCCTGTATTCACTGGGGGCTTTTTATGCTTGCTACATGCCACTGCGTAGCACAAAACAAAATGAGAGAGGAAGAGGTGACAAAGGAAATGAAGCGCGGCAATGGTCCAGTATAATATGTATGCATTAAGTAACAAACAGTGCAGAATATGATTTTGCATTGTTTCTTACTTAATGCCATGCTGGAAGAGAGGCATTAATATTCACACTCTCCTGCAAACTCTCAACCTTGTATTTTTAGCTCTGAAACATCTGCAAAATGTATCTTTGGTGGTCTTAGTGACCATTGGAGACCTCGGAGGTCAGGAAGACCTTTGAAGATGACCCCAGTGCTCCAGAGTTATTGGATCTGAAATACAAGCATGTGTTGCAGCCAACAGCTGACTCCACCTAGGCTGCCTGCACCATGATCCCAGTTTTAAAAGCCAAGGAGCCCTGTGTGACACCAGCTTGGGTCCAGCAGGTGTATTAATGCCAACTGTGGACCACAAGGAAGCAGATACACCAAAACCAGCCTTTATTGCTGCGGAGCAATGTCTGAGCTAATACGTACTCTTCAACGTACCCTGGCTTGCCATCCATGGCATGGATAACATGCAGCCCAGATGGTCCAGCAATGGGTAATTCAGAAACGCCTCTGTAAGTGCAAAAGACTCCAGAACTGGTCAGTGTTGCTCAAGGACAGAAAGCGATGGGAGTGGTGTGGGGTACACTTCAGTGGCAATGTGTTGCACATCTTGCCAAAACAGACAGGAACCTACTGGGGGAGGCCGTACTAAAATTTCCACCACACATAGCTGAATCTGTTATGCAGTCAAGTAACATGGAAACATGTAGAGCATAAATATCATGTGTCCTCTTTTCCCTTCCCATCCTGAAAAAACACACTCCATTTTTCTCCTAGGCTCCCAGAATTGTTGCTGGCTTCACATAGTTTCATTCACATCAAGTCCTTTCTGAAACATCTTTAAGTGAAACAAAACTGATTAATCTGACTTGGCACTTTTGGTGATTTTTGGAAAACATTGCTCATGGGCTGATCAATCTGCTGTATTATTTACGCTTTTGTTACTCTGAGATGCAGAGATCTTTCGCCCTCTCTTTCTCATCCAAATTGCTGAATATTTTCTACAGACTGCTAAAATAGATAGCACTATGCTATTACTAATCCAGTGTCTAAGTTCTTCAGAGCACATAAGAGATTTGCCACAGCCTTCAGGAAGAGTGGGGTTGCCAGCTGATGTTTATGCATTTACCTGAAGGCAGCTCTCTGATACTGCGTGGATACCGTGATGCAAAGTTTATGAATTTCCTAATCCTTCTGATTTTAGTAGCCCCTGCAACGAGCTAAAGATAGGTGCTGTAATCAAATGTGATCTGATTTGCGCTATTATCACCCTCAGACAGCAGCCGTGTGTGTTTGAAGGCAGGAGCTTTAAAGCAGTGTCACCACTGTCTGGTAACAATGACAACACATCACAGAAAGAGTTGATGCTGAATGAGGAGCTCTGCTAGAGTAAGAAACGTCTTGTCATTGTAATAGCCACTTTGTGAGTGTATGCCTCTGTGTAGAGGTTTTGCCTGGAGTCTTTGCCAACCATTTGCATACAAATTTAAACGAATATAACCTGTTTGTTTAAGCCTAAACCTGTAACTCGCCCATCCTCACTGCAAATTCTCGCTGCTCGAGGACTCATGGCTCCCAGGAGGACAAACTGGCTGAGTAAAGGCATCCTGAGGAAGAACCAGGTTATAAAACAGGCTCAAAATTTTAGTGGCTGTCTACAGGAGATACATTTTAGAGACAGCAGGGATGGTTTAAAACAGGGCCAGGGACAGAGGCAATAACTAAGCAGTGGGGAGGATCCAGGGTTCAGTGTTTGAGTTGTCTCCCTGACCCTTTTTTATTTAGCATTTGTGAGGAACTACATGATTTTCTCGGGTGGATGCAGTGTTTAATCACAACTATGTCTCAAGAGTCTTCCTGAGATCAGGCATATCTTGCTAGGCAGCACATACCGATGGCCAGTCTCAACCCCCAAAGAACTTACATTGAAAAAGACAAGGCAGAGGAGGAGATAGGAAAGAGAGAGGAGGCAGCACTGACAAGGAGAAGGTTAGATCACCTGCAAGGGAAAAAATAAGGTCAAGCTAGACTTCACTTTATACGTTTTCTTGTACTTAATGTTATATGCAGCAGCTCTGAAAAGGCAGGTAAGCTCAAAGAAAAGTGCTCCTCTGTGCACTGCAGTGCCTCTCCTCGTGGCTGGACTAGAAAAGGCGACACTGGTTTCAGCCCCTGGGACTCTGCACTGTCTCTCTAAGGTGATGAATGCGGGAGATGCCGCAGAGGTTACCACAGCAAAAAGCAGCTTTTGAAGCCTCCAGCATAACAATTAACTACTCAACCACCTGAAGATGTAAGACAGCGAGAGAGGAGGTCGCCAAGAGGCTGTGATTAGATTATCTAAAAGACAAGAAGAGGAAACAGAAGGATGAGCCAGGCTATGGAGGTACTTGGGAGTTAAGATTAAACCCTCTAAGTTGTGATTTGGGAGTCCAGAACATCACACGTGGGCAGACTACTGAACCTTGGTACCCTCTTACTTGTAGAAGGGATTTTATGGTGTGGTTGCATGGTTATGCAGTGGAGTAAAGGTAGATAAATGGCAGCACCAATTAAGGAAAGGATCCAGGAGCCAGGCTAGCTGCTGTGCTGCCCACAGAACTGTGTTTTTTCCATGCTACTGAGAGAAGGACCCTCAAAAAGGAGCAGGTTGGGTGGGGTGTGTGTCAGAGGGGATAGGAACTGGGAGAGCAGAAGAGGAGCTGAGATGGGCAGGTGAGAGAAGACATGAAGGCTGGGGAGGATCAGTTTGGCCAGGATGAGGGGAAGAGCACTGGAGCTCAGAAAGCCTGTGCAGCCCCCAAGGAGCTGCACAAAGAGCAGCACAGCCAAGCTGGTGGCTCCCATTGAAGGAAGGAAAACCCTGGTGGAAAGGCCACCCTGCTCCTGGAGCTCTCACAATACAGCCCCAGACAGCATCTCTCACTGTGTTCTTGCCCTATCTCAGAAAGATCAAGTTTGGGGTTTCCAGCCGAGGTGGTTGACTTTCAAACATTCATACGCCATCCATTCCTGAAAGCCCTGTGGCACAGGGTTGGTAGGATGGGATGGGGTGGGATGGGACTTTTCTCCCTACTGCAGCCTCTGCTGACACAAAGCTGCATGATCAGTTAAAGCAGCGGACTTCAGAGAGGAACTGTTCTTTGGGTGCCTTTCAGGCCTATAATACAAAATTCAGTGATTAAAAGAAAAAAGGAGCTTCTCTGTTTTGTCATTTGATCACAGCTATGCTTGCTTCCTGCCAGCTTGTCAAAGCTTAGTGACAGCAGAAGGATCCTGCCCGTCTTGCTGCCAGTTCCTCTAATAGCAGCTCTCGACAAATCCTTCTTTATGTTTTCCCCCAAATGGACCTGAACCAGAACCCTGGATCTGAACATCTCCAAAGGTGATGAGGGAGGACTGTTAGTCCAAATCAGAATCGAGTTCTGCTTGATCGTGGGTTGGAACTAGTCTCAAAATGTAGAGTGAGCCATCAGGGGACTTTGGGATGTCCAATACCCAGAGCCAGGTCTGGATTTGCACAATGTGCCTAGTCTGTCATAAGGCAGTGGGTGACTGATTTGCCAAGATATTGCGCATCTGATTAGCTGCAGAAAATGTGTACTTTCAGGCCATTGTGAATGGGAAATAAATTCCCTTAGCAGAAATCTCCTGCTTTTATGTAAGAAAACACTGTCACAGTGGTTGAAACAAGCACTTTTAACTTCATATTTTCTAATGGGCTGAGAGCCCTCCATCAGTCTATGACTGAGTCATGAGCAGCAGCTCATTATGCATCAGTATCTTGATTGCTTCTTGCTTTGACAAGTGTTGCTGCTTGCACTTTGATATACCGATAGGCTGTATTTCCAGTGACAATTGCTTTTAGCTTTCTTACTATAATTATTACTGCTGCTAATTGCTGTCTGGTGGCTCTCTGAAGTGGCCCCATCCAAAAAGTCAGAAAGGCTTTACCTGGGAGCTGAAACCTAAGGAACGATGCTGCTCATCCACCGCATCTGTGCATGGAAGTATGGTGACACAGGTCACAGCTCAGAAGCACAGCGATGACAAGGCTGATTGGCGCTGTTCTGTCCATAGGATGGGCAGTGCTGTCCCTATGTGAGAAGCAACTGCGATTTGCAGGGGCAGAAGTGTGAGGTCTTTAGGAGTCCTGGTGCCCTGGGGAGGGAGGAGTGTGGGCAGATTTGCTCTTGCTGAGCTTCCAGATAGCAGAGCAGAGCTATGCAACGGTTGTTTTGAGCACAGCTCATTGCAATTGAAGAAATCACCATGGATGAAGGGTTCTTTTCTATGCCTGTGTGGGTATCCTGTGTACGGCTGCTTTTGTGTAGAAAAGGATTGTACACAGAGAGGCTCAGGTAGTACAGAAAAATGATTGCTGAAAGCTACATCTCAAATGGCACCACAGCTAACGGCCCAGCATTGTCTTCTACAGCCAAGCTTGATGGTGTATTTTAATAGTACTGACCCTGCACATTGTCATTACTTTCTTCTGGAAGAAAAATTCTTCTTATCACTGAAATCCATTGTTGGAAAACATGGAAATAATTGCTCGATACCCTGATTTCCACCTAATCTTTTCATCCAGAGAGAGGCTTGTACCCTAATTGGGTAAGATCTCTTTTCTTCTACTTTTATTTTATTACTTATTTTAACTTTTAATTCCTTTTAATTTATTTCTATTTTTATCTTCTATCCTTCTATTTTTAATTTTATAATTTAACATAAGTGTGGGTATTGTGATTGATAGCATATGAAAATCCTGATAGGCTGTTTCTCCCGGGATATTTAGCTTTAACTACTTTTGTTTTGTACCACTAGCAGCCCATTCCTCAGTTGTGCTCCATAAATGTCATCAGACATTCCCTTGTTCCAGTTTATGGCACTCTGGAGATAAATTTACCTGCTCGAGTCTGAGTCATCGTTTCATCTACATCATGTTGTGTACACACTCTCTTCTCCCTAACCCAGCCATCCCAATCTTCTCAGCTCTCTTCCTACGTGCCATTAAGCATTTGCATTGCTTGTCCCCAGTTGCTCTGCTTTCCACTGCATTCTCTGCAATGGCAGAGCTGGAAAAGAACAGAGTGTTTCAGGTGAGGATGTGCATCAGGTTATATAAAGGAAATTATAGATTTTTCTGCTATTTTTTGACTCAGTTGAATATTTTGTTTGCTGCTTTTTTTGACTACTGCAAGGCACCGGGCGAAGTATCTGCAGCAACATACTTTCAAGTGAAACTGAAAACGTGGCAGAGTAATAACCCAGCAGTATAATTCAGATCACTCATTTGCTTGTGAAGTCCCCAGCCTTAGTCAGCATTGCACTTTGGCTGCCTGTTCCCAGCACTCCCCGCCCATCCATTCAGCGGGATGTTTAATTGCTTTGCTCCTGAGCCGGCCGATTCCTGCCCCCAAGCCTTGTCCCCCATGCCCAGCAGGAGTCTTCACGCTCTCCCCTTTCTGCTGTATGAGCGGTTTGCTGACAGCCACCATCCTCCGCTGGATGGAAGAGCCTCATTTCGTCCCAGCGCAGTGTCACATCTCCAAACTATGAGGTCTTTTCTTACCCAAGACTAAAGGTGACCTGTAGCCCCCTGACAGCACCTCCCAGCTTCCTGCTTCGTGGTCATTGCCATGACATTCGTCTCTGGTTTCATGCCATTATTCTATGAGATCCTCCTTTTTCTTGTAATGAGACTATACCCTCAAGTCTCATTATCCTTTTACCCAGAGGAAGAAGGTCTAGGCTGTTTCGAAAGCAAACAATTTACAGCAGTGGGCAGGTGCTCACAGTATCTAATTTACAATTCATTAACACCAGTAGAGTTTTACTGGGAGGTTAGTTCATCTTGTACAGATACTATCTCTCTGACAATAATTATTAAAACCTCCTTTTGGTTAGAACGTTATAATTTCCTTGCCAGTACAGGGAGGCTTTATATTTGAGGTTAATAAAATGTAACGTTTCATTCCAGAGATCACAGTTTGTGTCTCATGCTGTAATACTCTTTGCTTAGAAACATTTTCCTCTGGGGTGGAAAATGGCTAGATGAAAGCGTTACCCAGAAACACTGCTTTAGAGCTGTCCATGTCTATATTTGCTTTCATGCAGAGCCAAAAAGGGGACTCCTAGGCTTAGAAAGCTGCAAAGCTTTAAGAATTACACCGAGCTAATACAACTGGACAAAAATTGTCAGAAAAAAACCCCTTTTCAAACAGTGACAAAAGAAAGTTTCTTTTATTCTTAAAAAGTTGCTTCCAGTTCAGAGACATTCTGATTTCGGTATAGGGGGAGATGCTCTGTGGCATCTACTCTGCTGTGAACTTTAAACCATTGACTAAAGGAGTCAGTTTGCTGTCTGAGTCCTCACCCAAAAAAGCAGGGTGCTCCTTGACTGCAGTTAGATGAACACAGAAAATACGGATGCACATAGAAATCTTCTGCCCTATTGGGAGAGTGAGACTGATAGCAGTAAAATGCGTTTTTCTCCCAGTTGAGGAGGAAAATAAGGGATAATGTGGGTAGCAGAGGCAAGGTCAAGCAGCTCAGAGGTCAAGCTTGGAGATGGATATGGAAGAAACAGCTACCCCTTTTTGAGATTATTTACTGCTTTTAAAATGTGTAAGGCAGCTCCACTTAGTAAACAGAAATATAATGGAAGAAACCAAGATGTAGGAAGAAAATAAGAATTTTTGGCACTAAATATCTAAAAGCGCAGCATTTGGTGAAGACATGCTAATGGAGGGTAGCAGCCAAGAAGCCAGCAGCAGCAACAGGAAATCCATTTTGTAGTGCTGAAATTCAGTGCAGCTTCGTTATCATCTCATAGTCTCATCCACTCACAGTTTAGCAGCTAACATTCTCCCTGGTCACCACGTACAAGAACACTGTCATACTTTGAGAAAAAAAAAATCTGAATGAAATTTTTGCTGTTCCAGTTTATGCGAGAGGTGATAACATTTCTCCTACACACATGGTAAATAGGACAGTTCTTTATGATCTTGCTCAACAAAATCACCTTTGTTTGCATAAGACACCACTAACTGCCCAGAGGGTTTTGGAGCAGACCCGTGCGCACAGAGAGGACCTGCTGTGTTGCTCAGGTACAAGGTGGAAGGAGGGAAACCCAGTGAAGAAAGTGAGACAGCCCACACTGAGATTGCTTTTGTTTCAGTCTGGTAACATCTCTTTTCATCTCATTCTCCAAGGTGCTACATAAACAGAGTATCATCATCCCAACTGTACAGATGGGGAAACTGAGGCACTCAAGGCTGGAATCGGCTCTGGATTCAGGGTCTTAAATGTGTCTGCCTACATGTGGCTGGGGACCTAAGCACCTATTATAAGCAATGCAGATGTGGGATGCGATTCAGCCACCTAAACATGAGCACCTCATGCCACTGGCGTTCTTTGGAGTCTGCTCTCCAGCCTTGCTCTGCCACTGCAGAAGGGCATGTGCCTCTGCTTGGTCTTGTACCATATACAGCAGCCCCATAGGGATGCTCCAGGTAACTCAGGGCATGTAAAAATGATAATCAGTGCTTATGTGTGGGCAACTGAATCAAGCCATAGTTGTCTAAGTCTGGAGCTGGTTCTCCCCTGGGGGGACTATTGCAAGGACACAGAGCAGAACTGGATGGAAAGGCCAGGCTGCAGCCTGCTGCCAAACTCATGGCATGAAGATGAAGGGCAGGTGATGGGAAGGGGACTAGGAATGGCCTCCAGGAGAGTGAAAGAGGAGATTTCAGCAGGTGGGTTTTTAACAGTTGTTTTGAGAACCTGCTGTGATTTTTAATGACCAGCATGATGAACCTGCTCGGTTGTGACCAGTCTCCAACACAGATTGACCCAACGCCATCCCAGATCTGCTCTCCATAGCCCTCTCTCCCAGGCCAAGTGCTCTTTTGTGATGAGAAGGGCTGTGCTTGGATTCAGAGGTGTACCTTGTCAGGGCAAGTGATAACTTAAATCCTCTTCGTGCTTCCTTGTGATCTTTTATGAATCAGGATCATTGTATCTCAGTGTTTGCATTTCATACTGTTGTGGTTTAACCCCAGCCAGCAACTAAGCCCCACACAGCTGCTCGCTCACTCCCCTCTGGTGGGATGGGGGAGAGAATCGGAAGGGTAAAAGTGAGAAAACTCGTGGGTTGAGATAAAGACAGTTTAATAGGTAAAGCAAAAGCTGCGCACACAAGCAAAGCAAAACAAGGAATTCATTCACTCCTTCCCATCGGCAGGCAGGTGTTCAGCCATCTCCAGGAAAGCAGGGCTCCGTCACGCATAATGGTTACTTGGGAAGACAAACGCCATCACTCTGAATGTCCCCCCCTTCCTTCTTCTTCCCCCAGCTCTATATGCTGAGCATGATGTCATATGGTGTGGGATACCCCTTTGGTCAGTTGGGGTCAGCTGTCCTGGCTGTGCCCCCTCCCAGCTTCTTGTGCCCCTCCAGCCTTCTCAGTCAGTAGAGCATGGGAAGCTGAAAAGTCCTTGACTAGTGTAAACACTACCTAGCAACAACTAAAACATCGGTGTGTTATCAACTTTGTTCTCACCCTAAATCCAAAACACAGCACTGTACCAGCTACTAGGAAGGAAATTAACTCTATCCCTGCCAAAACCAGGACACATACGGATTCAGATTAACAGTAGAAAGCATTTTCCTTTTTTGGCTTTTACTGACAGATTATTTCTGCAAATCCCAGCTTTGCAAACCTCACCTGCTCAGACAGTTGGGTTTCTTCATGCACCTTGAAAGTCTTGCAGCTCAAAGTACATCTTCCAGAAGACTGGTATAATGCCCTTACCACCTCACAGAAGGTTCCCAATGTAGGGAAGCAAAGAAGTGGCTGTGGACTCTGTGGGTAGAAGCCACTAATGGAGAAGGGCTTTTCCCTGTTGTCATATCAACCCCCCAGCTCCTGCCTCTGTCTTAACATAAAGCGTCACGTATGAATGAAGGCATCTCAGCATGTCTCACCTAAACTGAGAAATCTTTGAATCAGACACTGTCTTTACACTTCTGATCACAATGTAATGCTGTACAATCGTACCACTAGAGACCCAAGGTCAGATCTTGTTTGGGCAATTTCATGTTTGAAGGCAGCGATGCTGCTTTCTCTTCTCATAAAGCTGAAGAAGCTGGCTAGGGGCATCCATGCAGGTAACTCCCTTTGTCATACCCATTATCTCCGGGTACAGTCAGAGGACTGGATTAGTGCTGAACATGGTGAGAAGTGCAGTACAACCTGTCAGATAGACCCAGCCACATGACTGTCACACTGGGCATGAAAGTGTATGTGAGAGTTTGACAAGACGATCTTGTTTCTGCACTGGGGTTTTGGGTGCTTGTGGGGTTTAGAGTGGTGCTGGCTCCGTGGTACTCAGGTGTGATAATCCTCAGGGTGATGTGGATGTCCAGAAGATGTCTGAATACCCTGGAAGGACCTGGCTGTGACATGAGCTGTTGTGATTTTTCATGGCTCAGAGCAGTCAAGATCACAGACATTGTGATACAGAGTTCAGGACCCCAAACTTTTTTGACATATAGGCTGACTGTGCACTAAGACCTGAGGCAGGAACTATGTCCTTTCTCCATTTGGTTCATACCGGTTTCTGAGTGACTTTTTTTTTTGTGGTCTTTTTTTGCCAGCAGCTCATTTTACTGTGTCATGTGAAATATTTCCTAATCAGGCTGACCAGGTTTTACTTTGTTATATTATGCTCTTGCCTTTCCACATTTTGGCAATGAGGTGAGGATATAATTTTTGCTTTGCCATTGATCTATATGCCCACATCTTCACTGTCCTTGTCTTGCTGTAACGGCATCTGGGATGATTTCCCTGAGCCAGTAAGTGATAAGAGCTCAGTTCATGGGATGGGTGACTGTCCTGGTTGTGGCTGGGATAGAGTTAATTTTCTTCATAGTAGCTAGTATGGGGCTGTGTTTTGGATTTGTGCTGAAAACAGTGTTGATAACACAGGGATGTTTTCGTTGCTGCTGAGCAGTGCTTACACAGAGTCAAGGACTTCGCTGCTCCTCACCCCACCCCACCAGCGAGGAGGCTGGGGGTGCACAAGAAGCTGGGAGGGGACACAGCCGGGACAGCTGACCCCAACTGACCAAAGGGATATCCCACACCATATGGTGTCATGCTCAGCATATGGAGCTGGGGAAAGAAGAAGGAAGGGGGAACGTTCGGAGTGATGGCGTTTGTCTTCCCAAGTAACCGTTACGTGTGATGGAGCCCTGCTTTCCTGGAGATGGCTGAACACCTGCCTGCCGATGGGAAGGAGTGAATGAATTCCTTGTTTTGCTTTGCTTGTGTGCGCGGCTTTTGCTTTCCCTATTAAACTGTCTTGATCTCAACCCACGAGTTTTCTCAGTTTTACTCTTCTGATTCTCTCCCCCATCCCACCAGAGGGGAGTGAGCGAGCGGCTGTGTGGGGCTTAGTTGCTGGCTGGGGCTAAACCATGACAATGACTCAGGGAGCAGGAGCTATCTCAGAGTCATAGCTTGGGGAAGGAGCAAGGCTGCTGCTGCAGGCAAGGCTGGATACCTTAGTTGTTGTGCATGCCACAGGTTTTCCCATGGGAAAAGTCATCTTTGCTCCTTGCAGTTTGAAGCTGGTGCTGAGGCTGTCTCTGGGGTAATGGCACATCCATCCCTGTCCAGTGCCAAGTGGGAACTGCTGTCTGGAAGATGGTTGCATTGATAAGCACCATTGTTGGAGCCTGGGGCTTGTGTGGGGTGTCCCTGGGCAAAGGGTCTATGTGGGTCTGAGCATGTGCTTGTGAAACCATCAGCCACCCTTGGGAAGACCAGTAACTCAAAGACAGAGTCACTTGCCCTCCACTACTGTTTCTCAGTAGAGGCTTGGGTTTGTCCCAGGAGCAAGTACATAGCGAAGTCAGGTCTCCTCCTCTGGCCTGGAGTGGCAAGGGTAATAGGGCCGTATCCAGACTTGCAAGCTGGGGCAGAGGAAGCCTGGCTGCTGTGTACAGTGCCAAGGAGGTGGCCCATGGCTGAGTACAAAAGATGTAGATGAGCTCATGATTTGCCCCTGCAAGCTGTCAGTGCCAGGGGACCCTCCTTGATGGGGGCCTCGCAGTCTGCCCTAGCAGGAAGGCTGCTTGTTACTGGTATACCTGACCAGGAGGATGGTACAGCGCTCCTTCTCCTTAGTTTTCCTGGTAAGAGTTGATGTTGTTTTCACAAGGACAGAAATTAAGCTTGGCCAAGCAGAGGTGCATGGGGCCTCACTGCTGAGGACTCCTTGAGGCACCTCCTGCCTGAGGCAGTGGTGCCACTTCTCTTTCCCACCCCACAGCCCTTGGTCCTGTGGGATTGCTCCTTCAGGTTTTGACTATGTAACCTGTCAAACCTGCCGTGTTCTTACAGACATGGCTGTTGCCAGTGGTCTGCTTGAATTGTATTCTGCACCTCCTCTGCTCTGACCGTACACAAAACAAGTGCCCTCTGAATCCAGTGTGCCTTAGAGGTGACAAACCATGGACTTGCAATGGTGGCACCATTCCCTACATTGGGAGGCTGAGCATCATACAGCTATGAGGAGGCTCTTTGTGGGGGCTGTGGGGTGAGGATGTGGGGTGCAGACTGCAATCTGGCATTGTCTGTCTGTGTTAAGGGTCTTAGCAGGGCCTGGACAGGTAAGGGTGATCATTGTTGACGCTTCCCTTGGTGGCCCAGCTGGAGCGCATGCATCGAATCCTAGAATAGTTTGGGTTGGAAGGGACCTCTAAAGGTCATCTAGTCCAACCCCCCGTCCATGGGCAGGGACATCTTCAACTAGAGCAGGTTGCTCAGAGCCCCGGCCAACCTGACCTGGAATGTTTCCAGGGATGGGGCATCCACCACCTTTCTGGGCAACCTGTGCCAGTGTTTCAACACCCTCAGTGTAAAAATTTTCTTCCTTATATCTAGTCTAAATCTACCCCCCTTTAGTTTAAAGCCATTCCCCCTTGTCCTGTCGCAACAGGCCCTGCTAAAAAGTTTGCCGCCATCTT
>NW_008795486.1:435209-451576 GCF_000699145.1 Aptenodytes forsteri
CCAGGGCTTTGTCCCACGGCACTCTACCAAGCAGATCCCTGAAGAGGCCAAAGAGGCCATGCAGGAGACAGGCACAGCTGGATCCAAGAGCCAAGTGGTGAAAGTGGCCGGGGAGTTCAAGCTTGAAGTCAATGCCATGGGCATGGTATCAGGACAACTTCAGATGCAGCCTACATGTCTCTCCAGGTACTGAATGTACCATCTGAGACACTCCTGAGTGTTTGATTATAGAAATAATCTTTCTTCATGCTGTTTTGGTTTTTGCTTTTTAGCCTTTTGGAGAAAACTACCTCTATTAGATTACAGAAATGAATGTCTGTGTGTATGCAGATGGATATGATCCACTGTGAAAACTTACTCAGGAAGAGTTGGTAACAGAAGAGCTTTGCTTTCTATTTTATATCGACAGAAATATTATGAATGGTTGAACAGTTCTGGAGCTGGTCAGCACTGGGGTGGGATGACTAAGGAAAACACTGAGTTAGCTGGATGAGAGTGTGGCTTGGAGTGGTATGTCGTGCACAGGACCAGGGTGAGGTCAGGCATTTTCTTTAAAATATGGCTTAAAGCTGTTGTCCCACCCGCTGGCAGTTACTGACCGGTCTTTGGTCTTTTCCATGAAATGATGGATGTTGGGACTTCACTGCTGTGTCCTTGTTCCTGTCAACCTCCTTGAATTCCTCTTTCTATTGGAAAAAATTGTTCTCCTCTTCTGGATGCTACAGGAGGTGGTTGGCTACACCGCCCAAAACCCTACGCAAGCTCTGAGCTCCAGGAAAGGAGTGGGCAGTGGGGGAGGTAGAAGCAAAGGCTTATTTTTGTGGAGTGCCACTCTAGGTGGTGTATTTTAGACAGATAAGGTCTGTTGCTCCGCCAAATGCAAACTTAAATGAACACCCCCCACCTCACAAAATGGTATTTGTCGTTTTTTTCTTCAAAATTACCATAGTCTCCATCTGGTAGCATCCTGCAGGACTGAGCTGTATTTGTGTGGATGTTGGGATCAGGATGCAGAGTACAGCCTCTTCTTGCACGTCCTGTTTTGGGTTTTGTTTTCTGTTTATGTGGTAGAAATAAATGAATTCATGCCATCTGCCCCCACTTCCAAATGAAACACATCTGTGTGAGACAGCAACAGAGGGACGCGCGGGGCCGGTGAGGTTTCCAGCACAGACGCAGCACTGTCAGCATGCTGCATCCCTGCACAACCCGGGGAGAGCAGCCAGGGTGCTCTGCGCTTCCAAACAGGTGCCAAAGGATGGATGTGGGAGCCAAACTGCGGGCACCAGGTTTGGAAAATCTTGCAGGAATCTTGGCACTCGCCTCCTAGCCTTGCCTGGATATAAACAGCAGTTTTTGTCAGAAATCTGCCTACAGATTCCCCCTCTTCATTTTCTCCCCTGACTGCATCTCCAGATGAGAGCTTTAGTGCTTCACAGTATTACAGGTTGTTTTTAATTCCAAATACCATTCTAAGAGGTCTCCCTAACATACAGTACTTATGTAAATAATAAATATGGCTTTGGATGCTTATAAAATTAGGTGGGTCATACCTCCTTTCTTGTATAACACTTTTCTTCCTAAAAAATCAAGTGTGATTCTCTTTAAGAAGGTCTCCAGTCCTAGCGAAAGGAAAGGAGACGAGATCGCTGAATGCTTGTACCACCAAGTCTCTTTTCGAGTCTTCCTGAAACATCAGCACTACAGTTATTTTTGAGTTTTGCATAAGAAAGAAGGAGAGTAAATGCCCCTGTGTGCAGTTTAAAATCTGGCACTGGAGCATTTCCACTCATTTTCAACTCCATATTCATCTTTCCTGCTCCCTGCTGCACTCATCTTCTTCTGTCATGGTTTTCACACAACCTCTTTGGCAGCCACAGGGGAAGTTCTCGTAGCTCAGACCACGTTGGCACTTACGCCCCTTGAAACATCAGCCACTGCATCTGACTTAATGAAGCACATTGAATGGAAGGGGGGGAAGCTGTTTGCCAAAAACAGGTTTGTGCAAGTGGTTCTAGGTTATATCTAAGCTGTTGGTGCCCAAAAGCACTTCCCTGCTTCAAGGTCCTGGGATGGTCTCCAGACTGCAAGTTAGGCCAAGACCCAGGGATGCCATATCCCTTTTCTTTCTTTGGAAGGAACCCCAGTGGATGGAGGGAGCAGGAGATGCTCTGGTCTGCCCTCAGTCTTAGGGGGAGGTCCTCAGTCTCATGTGGGTGTCCTGGCCCCATGGTTTTGTCAGAGACTTTGTGTCTTTAGTGGTAAGCCAGGTGCATTATAGGAACAGGGAGAGAGCTATAGGGCGAAAGGAGAAGAGCAGTTCATGGGTTAGTGGCTGGTGAGCTGAACGTAGGACCCAGCTTGGGTACGGTGAGGGCTTAGGGCTGCTCTCCAGCTCACTTCCCTGTAGGTAAATGGGAAAGAAAATTATTCTCTGCTTCCCAGGTGCATTGTGAGATGCCCAAAGACTGCAGAAATAGTGCTATATAAGATAGGTTCATGTGCTGTTGGGTAACTTAGTGCAGAAAAAACAGGAAATAAAGATAAGCATTATCTTTCCTTTGTGCATCTTAGAGCCCTTTAGGGGCTCTAAGGTCTGATTTATACAAGAAACATCCATGAACCTAATAAAGGCATATTTTTAATAGGAATGAACTCATTAAACAGAAAAACAGCTCACATTGATTTCAGTCAAATCCTTACTAACTCAAATTAAAACAATATAACCCACTGCTTAGCAAAAAATAAGAACACTAAATTGTTTTTAAATGGCTTTAATGTAAACCATTGCACTTCTCATGGGGAGATAAGCCTCAAGGCCAGGATTTTCATAGGAGTTGATCTCTAAGCAAGCTGTTTTTGGGGTAGCAGCAGGAATACTCAGTGCCTCTGAAAATGGGTTCCTAATTAGTCTCTTCTCACAGAATTACAGAAAAACAGGTCTGGAAAAGATCTTCAGAACTGCTCTGGTTCTACCACTAACAAATATATATACATAGACGATGGTCATAGACATAGATACACACGCATGCATGTATAAATCATTGCCGTATTTTGTGCCTTTGAAGACCATTTAAGTGTAAAAATCCGCTTCCACAGAGAGGTGAATGATTCAAGTGGATACACACTCAAGGGGAAATGTTTGCATTAAAGCCAATGAGAGGTTCAGATTTTTAACCAGGAGCTATTTATTTACTCAGTCTTTTACTTTTTTTATATAATCCCTTTGCTATTACCAGAGTTATTTGTGCATGCACTGTGCATAATCTGGGGTTTGAGAAACTACTTATCAACGCTGTGAAAATTGAATATTGAAGTCATGCCTTGTAAGAATACTTACAACTAGAAAATGGGCATGAAGAAAGCAAAATCTGTTGAAAGGCAAAGCATTTGGATCTGACCTGTCTATCCTGCAAGATGTCTTGGGCTTTATTCAACACTTATTGTTACATTATTGTGGGGCAGGGGGAAGAGGCTTACAACATCGAGACTGTTCATCAGCTGTGGGCACTTTCTAGGCTTGGCCTAGAATAGGGACCAAGATTTGGAGATGTCTGGGGAGATTAAGAGATGGGGCAATGGCTGAGAGGCATAGGGTCCCAGAAAGAAAGAGGTGGGGCTGAGTATTGTCATCAAAGTACCTTGTTTGTCTCCATTTTCCTTTCTCAGATTCCACAGTCCCATCTGGTGAAGTTCACCTGTTCATTCTTCTTTTCCAAAGGGATATGAGCCATTTTCTCTAAGGACGAAACCCCCCTGATTCCCATTGAAACACCATGGCTTTGATTTGATTATTTATCAGTCTACTATTTCATGTGCCAGTTGTCCTGAGCATTTCATGTTTGGATATCAGTGGCAGTCAGGAATGGGTTCTTCGTTCAGCTCCCTAAGATGTGTCCCCTCTGCTGTGGGGATAGCAGGAGCATTGCAGCAAGTCAGTCGTGTTCAGCCAGCTTTTCTCATATATTTTCCAGGGTAGTCCCTCCAGTTACTCGGACATGGAAAAGGGGCGTGATGGCTCCAGGGATACTGGTGGTAAGTTTGGCTGGGTACAAACAACTGGCAACACTTTTCTTGTTATGAAAAAAAGGTACCTACAGCCAATCTGTGTCACTGCTGTACGCAGCTCTGCATCACCCAGTTCTGACCCATAGGTTTTCACCTTTTAAAATCAGGGCCTTTGTGCAGGTACACCCTGCAAATGTATTTTCTCTAGGTGAACAAGACACTGTACTCCTCCATGCTGGTGGTTTGCAATTAACATTGCTGTAATCTGCTCTCTGTGCCCACCAAATATCAGTCCAAACACATACAAAGCCTATTGTCCTCTATTGCAAAGGTGTGAGGAAAGGGAAAGGGAAGAGGCTCTATGCAGAGGCAAAGTCCGGCCACCGAAGGGGCTTTCACTTTCTCCATGAGCACTTTTAGGAGAGGACGGGCCTGTCCCTGAGCGAAGTGAGGCAGTGGGGAAAGCCTCATGAATACCGGCTGTTGGAGTTTGGATGCAAACAGCTTGTGTTTTGCAGGTAGGAAGGTGGCCAAGCTGGTTTCTTGGGAGAGATTTAAGTAGCACAGCTGTGGAGGGTAGACAAGAAGATTTGGGAGGTGATTCCAAGCTGCTGATGCAGCAGATGGGTAGGTGTAGCGATGATGGTGAGAGGAGGCAATGAACCAGTGGGGAGGATAATGTCATTGCCAGGGCTGAGGGGAAAAGACAGTGGTTGAAGGCTTAACAAATTAGAGTATTTACTCTTTTCTTGCAGGTCTGGGCAACTGAATGCATTTGGTGCAGGAAATTTGCCTGTCACTCAAGAACTGTGTTTGTGACACTTAATAAAGGTGGAAGTCAGGCTGGCTGAGATTATTCTGAATTTCCATGCTGTTCATAATTCAGGTGAGCATCAGGGGTTTCAGAAAGACCATGCCTCTGCCCTTGCCTGTCCTGTGGTACGTGCATATGCAAAAAGGCACATTCCCTAGAGAATTCACAAGTCAGATAAAAGAGAGAAGAAAAACTCTTTTTTTTTCTTTCACAGTGCTAATCACCATGGTATCCAAGTGCCTATTTGTTAGGCTTGCATAAATCATCATTGTTTTTGTAACAGCCTCCTGGGAGAAGTTTTGTGTAATTTATTGGGACTTTCATAGAGGGATTAACAGCAGGCGGGCAGGAGCGGGCTGGCTGGCAGGCAGGAGCCGTCGGTGCTGTGCTCCGATAATCCCTGCTGCCCTCCAGAGCCCCCCAGCCCAGGGTAGGGCTGTGGAGGGAGAGCCGTGGGTGCGGATGGGGCGGGCGAGGGGTGCGTGCCTCGGCATGTATTGTCCTCCCCTGCAGTTGGGAGAGCTGAGAAACGCTGCCCGCTGTGTCCTCCCGTCCTGGGCTGCGGCACTGCGTGGCCTGATGGTTTTAGGGAAGCACGGCGTGACGGGACCGGCGTAGTGCCTGGCTCCTGCACAAAGCTCCCTGGACCTACATGTGGATGAAGAGCAGCGGAGGGAGTGTGGCAGTATGAGAAGGATGCAAAGGGGAGACGGGGCACGATGGGGAGATGGGGAATGGTCCCTGTGAATGCTCGGCATGAGCCTTTAATCCTACCTGAATGAAACATGAGGCTGGCTAGCGGCAAGCGTAGCTAGAAACAGCATTCCTTATCCTCATACAAAACCAGTAGACTAACTTTCCTTTGCTGACTTGATGCCTTACTTTAGCCAGACTCTTTCTTTTGGGTAGCTACCGTTTATTTTTCTTCCTTGATAAAAGTGCCTTGTGCTGTTCATGCCTGCTCTACTTCTAAATGATTTTCTGAAGTCTGGGAGCAAAATTGTGGTATGTTCAGAACTACATACAAAGTGTCCAGGTGTCAAGGGATTTAAGGATCTGAAAATATATGGGCTACCTTGAAGGTAATCTTTTGAATATTAGAAACAGAAAACCTGCCAGGCCACTTTGCATAAGATGCTATATAGTCTGGGAAGTAATTCCAGGGTGCCTGTTACCATGGCACCTCTTGGAAAAGCTTAGTAATAGTTACAGAAAAACAGTGGTGGTGGGTTAAAGCAAGAATTGTAGCTCCGGGCTCAGGCACACAGTTGCTATACGTCAGCCGACTGTGTACTGAAGTGCACACGGCTGTGACTATTTTCTTACTCTATCACAAATGCATGTTAAAACTCATCATCTTAAACCTCTTGCACTGAGGTTTTAATTTGATCTTGCCTCATAACTAAAACCCAGCCACTGACAGTTGTGCTGCTTGACTGGGGCTCACAGTGGTCCACCAAACCTTGGTGAATTGGCTGTGTCTCTGCAGTGGATCTGAATTCACATTGGAGCTCTCTTTGCAGCTTGGGTAACTCCCGAGAGATGGGATTCAGCTGACTGAGTGTAAGTGTGTGCTTCTGAGCTGGTCCCCTTCCATTTATTAAGAACTGAGAGAAGTTTGCTCCTCCGGGTATGGTATATCTCATTCTAAAGTAAATCTTTAAAATAAGCCAACTGAAATTTAGAATCAAAGAAACATAGAATAGTTTGGATTGGAAGGGACCTCTAAAGGTCATCTAGTCCAACCCCCCTGCCATGGGCAGGGACATCTTCAACTAAATCAGGTTGCTCAGAGCCCTGTCCAACCTGACCTTGAACACTTCCAGGGATGGGGCATCCACCACCTCTCTGGGCAACCTGTGCCAGTGTCTCACCACCCTCAGCGTAAAAAATTTCTTCCTTATGTCCAGTCTAAATCTATCCCCCGTTTAGTTTCAAACCATTACGCCTTGTCCTATTGCTACAGGCCCTACTAAAAAGTCTGTCGCCATCTTTCTTATAAGCCCCCTTTAAGTACTGAGAGGCTGCAATAAGTGCACTGCATAATATCAGGAAAATGTGCTGCATCTCCCTGGAAGTCAAACTCTAGGAATAGTTTTATTAACTCAATGAATACTTTTTCAGATTGCTCACTGCAAATATCTGAAAATACCTCATTTCTCCAGATACCAGACTGTAAGTAAAAGTGCAAACTCTAGAGTAAAAAAGGTAAATTTACAAAGTTAACTAAATAGCTGTGACACCTCCGAAAACATGGGCCTTTGGTGGCTTACTGCCTAAAGAAAGAAATTTCACTTTTTTATATGTGGAACTCAAAGTTGTTCAAAGGACGCAAATATCATATTATTTTCTGGCCTCATGCAAAGTCCCAAACTTATTGATACCTCTAGGATGCAAACACGACTGAGCATAACATGCGCAGTGAGCTCTTCCCCTTGCCAGCATTTTTTTGTCTTCCTGGCTCTTCAGGGATTAAAGGTGTTGCTTATTTCAAGCTTATTGACCCAGAGCAGTTTTAGACTGGGCTACCTGCCATTCCATGATGGCATTTCTAGCAAAATAGCAGTTTCTATCAATGTACCTCTCAGCCTGAAAGCTCCTGAGAATTACGATCGTTTCATAGAGCAGTAACCAGAATGTAAAAGAAGAATGGTCGTGCTGGGCTATGTATCCTAAACCAAATTTTTCCTCCACTGGCTATAAAGGAAACTTTGAATCATTAGCTCTGTTAGTGTAGGCGACCATATCACAGACATTTCCAGAACTCAGTTAACCAGCTGGAGGCTTTTAGAGTAATTTGAGATGCTCTAGGGACCTGAGACAGCTGCATGGGGTTGGCAGGGATGACATGAGGCCGGTAGGAGACACATGTCTTTCAAGAGTGGCAGCTGGAGTCCAAGTTGCAGAGAGTGTCTCAAATGGCACTAAATGCTGATTGCTGGAAACTAAATAGGGTCCTTTGGGGGGGGTACAGCTCCAGACTAAGACATTTAAAGTTAGGTATCTTCAGGTAAGTGTCTGCATGTGAACTCGGTCTCTAAGCACCCAGGATGAATCATAAGAACTCATCTCAGCTGCTCATACACAGGTATGCAGTACCATTTGAGATGTCCCACTGTTCCCACCCGGCTTCCAGCTGCTGTTCCAGAAATATGTAAATGCTGTATCGTATCAGTGCACGTCTCAGACACCCTAGGGTGTATCAAGTAGCAGAGAACATCCCGATGAACTGAACCCTGGCCCTAGTCAATACAGTCAGTGGATCCCAGAGGGGAAATCATTTCACCTCAAAGCAGACACCCGGTAGCTGGCCAGCTGAATCACTCCTCAGGGGCCATTGACTATGGAATCACTCTCCATTGATGTCAGGGGAATTTAAACATCTAAGGCTCAATTCAGTGGCCCACCCATAAACATCTGTGGTTTCTGAGGGGCTCTAGGGTATCTGAAACATCTGCATGGGGTTGGCAAATGTGATGCATACCCTATGGGAGACCTGTGCCCTTCTGAACCAGCAGCTGAAGGTGACCAGCAGGTAAGGTACCTTAAGGTGTCTCAAATGACTCTAGACACCTATGTGCAAGCAGCTGCATAAGTGTAGCCACCTAAATGGAGATGGCTGAGTGTCTAATTGAATCCTTATCTTAAAGACAGATACAACAAATCTCACACTTTACACTTTTCTCAGCCCTAGTTACTCCCTTGTGGAATGAAAGCACAAATATTTACTGTTGTCTCTGTGGTTTTTCTGTGGCTTAAGCAAATAAAGTTCGTAAAAGTATATATGACCAAAGTATGGTTATGATGGTTCATGAGAGAAGTCGGAAACATTCACTTCTTGCCAACTCATTTATACTTTTTTGACATGGCTAGTGACACAAGTTTTGCCAAAATGTACAAAGGACAACACCCTTGGGTCTGTCAGAGGTGGAGACAATACATCAGGTATGTGCTTTGATGGGGCTACAGCTCACTGTCTGTGCAATTATCTCCTGTGACTGTTTGCGGTTA
The DNA here is from genome assembly GCF_000699145.1 of Aptenodytes forsteri. Taxonomy (NCBI): domain Eukaryota; kingdom Metazoa; phylum Chordata; class Aves; order Sphenisciformes; family Spheniscidae; genus Aptenodytes; species Aptenodytes forsteri. Next base: position 444,043 of record NW_008795486.1, read on the forward strand.
TTGCCCAGTCTTGATTTGCTGCCAACCTGCCAACTCTCTCCTTTCTCTCAGACTCATTCAATTTTGTCACCTTCCAAAGAAAAGGCTTTGATCACGGTTTGGTTTCTCTCAGATTCAATTTTGTCACCTTCCAAAGAAAAGGCTTTGATCACGGTTTGGATAGATACGAAGAAAGCGGCTGCTTCAGTCTCCCCTCTGCCACATTAGCTTCATAACATTCCCTTCACCCATGGCATCTCATCCTATGGTACAATAATTTTTGTAAAAAATCTACACCCGGTTATAATGCACATTTACCTGCAACATCTCACTGTAGTGAAATAGTTTGTTAATGAGTTGTGTTTGAATATTTGTAGCATTTTGCCTTATTTTGTTTGTTTTGTTCCCTCAGAAAATCCCAGTTTGTTTTTAAGGTTTCAGTCAATTGACTTCATTATGAATTCCACTAGAAATTCAAATAATTTGATATTTTCTATTTGAAATTTTATTATTGATATCAATATTTGATTATTTGACTTTTTTTTTCACTGGTTTTCAACAGATGGACACTTTCCAGGGGAAAAAAGGTGATGGTAGAGAGTTTTGATTCTGATGGATCCATGTCCTGGGATGTGCCACCGTGCTCCAGCATGAGCTGAGGCATTGCTAAATTATGAACGCTATAATCCAGCCCACAGGGTAAGTCAGCTGCACTGCGTCTTTCAAGAGATACTGCAGCAGCTCAGGCAGCCAAAGATTTCAAAACGTGTTCAACATCAGTGGTCCCAGTGAGAAATTAAAATCTTCTCACCAAAAGCTTAGATTATGCAGAAACTGATTTTTTCTTCATCAGAAATATTTTGATGGAAATTCCCTATTGCTCTCCTGAGAAGGAGAGTTATCATGGGACTGGAAACTGTGAATGATGTTAACATATCAATGATGTGATTCAGGGCTAGCGTGGATTTCATTGTAGATTTTCTGATTCTTCATGATGATGCATCCAGATATGCCAGGGTTGGCAACAGAAGCGGAATGTTATTCTCTGCTGAGGAGCACCATAATGCTGCCCTGCTAGGCAATTCCTGAGGCATAGAGTTTTTGTGACATTTTGTGGTTTTCTATTAACGAGGTGTCCTAGATTTTGCTCTAAGTAGTCCATTTAAATTTCACCTTTGTTTTTCTGGACATTTTAACTCCTCCTGCCTCACCTGCCCCAACCTCCTTTAGGCAATCCAGGTTCAGCTCAAAGTCTTGTGCAACCCAGATCACTCAGAGGCCAAAGCACGATGCTAGTGTGTGGAAATCTTTGTGTTCCCAGAGGAGGTCAAGGACAGATTCCAACTCTAACTCTGCTACCCAAGTTGCTGAGACATTAAATTTCAGATTTTGTTCAAATTCGGTATAGGTGCATTTTAGAACACAGAAAAGCAGAGGGTTTATAAATCATTATGCATCACTGGGGAACATCTGATGGCTTGAGTGCTCACAACATGTGGAACTTGGAAAGAAACACTGAATGAAAAGCTATTTTTATACAGAATGGAAAGACACTGCAATATAAAATAATTCCTCGTGAATCATGTAACTGGCAGTTTGTAAGTAAAATAACAGGCATGCTATTTTGTTAACAATGTGTAGGAATTAATTTTTACTTTGATAATAGAGCAACCTACTGCAAATGTCATGGCAGAATATTTCACTAGTAGACAAAGGAAACCTCCTTTGCTGCCAGTCAGAGTTTTTTGCTTCTGAATGACAACGGAGATTGCAATGCTTTGCTGTGTGCTGCCAGCAAGAATCTGTGCAATCTCGGTTTGCAAGAGATAAGATGAATTTTTGCAGTCTTGGGGCAAAATGAGGGACTCTCCCATAGGAGGAGACATGAGGGCTGTCTTTCCTTGTAGGACTGTCTTATTTTCTCTAATTTTTCTTACTACCAGTACAAAAAAATTCTTACACCACTTAACAGCAGTATATGTTGATGAATGGGAGAATAGGTTTTGGCATCCTTTACTAGTTCATCAAACCTAGCAGTGGATGATGCTTCTAAATACCGGAAAATATCCCTGATGTGCCAGCTGTGCAGTGATGAATGAGAAGAGTTTTTTTCCTGATTCCAGGACAAATAGCCTGAAGGAAGAGATTTGACTCTCCTTATCTTAACACATGTTAAACATTACTGGTCAGAAAGTTCCCCAACCCTTTCAAAAATCTGTTTGTGGGAGCAAGCATAAGATAGAGCTGGAGTATTTCACAGAATTGATTCCTGACCATTATGAATTGAATCTTCCCTTTGTCAGAAGCTGATAAGCAGCTGGGTTTTCTAGGGTTATCAAGGAGGAGACTAGCATGTGATAGTATTCTGAACCTGCTGTTGTTCCCTGGAAAGCTAGAGGCAAAATTTTTGACTAATTTCAGAAGGAGCAGTGGTAGGTTGTCTGCATCAATAATTTCGCTGTTGACCAGCCCGCTCCTATATCCCCAATGTGCTGTTAAAGGTCTTCTAACGATTTCATTTATTAATCAATATGTTTTACTTATTAACCAGAAATGTTATGTAGTAAAATTTTACTGCAGCTAGATGAGTTATTAGTGCCATTATCATTAAGTTATACGATTCCATGCATCTGCGGGGCTGTCTTCTTGCTGGAACAAACACTGGGGAATACCCTGACCCATCCTAAGGGCTTCCTGAAGTAAGCTAAGCTGGCAATAACAGTCTCCTCCTTATCCAGCTGAAGTTTTCATAACAGGACAGTAAAGGAAAGAATTGTTTTAATAAATTCCTTTCACAGATAAAAGGTACAAATTTCCTTCTCATTCTCTTAATTTAGTATAGTGACTGATAATGAACAAGTGCATTTCTGTTTATAAAAAGACTCATTTTCTTCAGCATGTCTTTGATTTGCAGTAGGTTCAAATCCCATCAGCGATTCTCGTCCTTTAACTGCTATGTGAGAGGTGACGTCCTTTGGCCAGCACTGTTCAAGCGCACCAAGTGTTCTTTGGATGTACCAAATGGATGAAGGTCCTCAGGGGCTCACTTCTTTCTCTGAGATGTTGAACTCTGAGAGTTCAGGTGGGAGATTCCCACTTAGCTGATTGGGCATGTTTAGGTGCTTAATGAGTGCTGCAGTTAACACCAGGGTGCCATTAGATTTTTATGTGCTGACAAGTTTAGGGGGCCCTGGACAGCCATCAGTCTGAGTAGTGCTCTTGGATCTAGGCAATAAGTTCCACCTAAATCTTGGAAACCAATGTAGATAGTCTGAATACCATTCAGTGTTCCCAATTCTTACTCAGATGCCAAATGGCCTGCAGTCGAGCTGTTACAGCAAAATAAAAGCAGTATAATGGCTGGGAATCCAGGGCCATCACTGTAGCTAATCCTGTTGCACATTGGTTAGGAACCAGTCTTACTAAAGTCTCACTCTGGAGCTGCTGGCCTGGTTCTGGGCAACCTGAGGCTTTAAAAGTCATAACAGTCGGCTGTGTGGCTCCTTGAGGTGGGCTGGATGGTTCAGGTCCTCCTCTGCTGCCAGGCAGAGGGGACTGGATCTTGTCTGGCAGACATTGTACATTGAGATCGTAGCCCTGTTTGCATGCTGCATGTCATGGAGAATTTACTTTGTTTCTTCTTTGTTGTCTTTCTTTATCTAAAATAAGAGTAATTCAGGGTAGAAATGTGTTTCCACAGACTACACAGCAGTACAGAATAGTTCTGTATTATAGTGATGCACATAAAAGAATTAGTAGTGCTCCCATACAGATTAAGTAGGTGCTTCCACAGCTCCTTGCAAAAAATAACTACAAAATTTAAATTTTGAGTTGCAAAACAAGAAACTGAACCTCATGTTACATTGCTGTAAGAAAAAAAAAAAAAAAATGAAGCCATAGCTTCAGTGTATGCGACTCTAAGAATCACAGGATCATAGAATAATTTAGGTTGGAAGGGAGCTCTGGAGGTCATCTGGTTTGACCTCCCACTCAGAATGGGTCCATGTAGAGCAGGTAGCTCCGTCAAGTCCAGTCTTATTTGTGTCCCAGTTCCAGTGTTTGACCACGCTTGTGGTAAAAAAAAATTCCATATATCTAATTGGAGATTCCCATGATGCAACTTGTGTCCATCGCCTTTTGTCATATCATTGTGCATCTCTTAGAAGAGTCTGTCTCCATCTTCTCTATGCTCTTCTGTTACATAGCTGTAGATAGCAGTAAGATCTGTAAGAAAAGGAATTACTTCTGCTTCCTAAATTGAAAAATATTGGACGTTGTTGCCCTCAAGGCATTTTTCCTTACAGCTTTAGTGATATTGAAGAGTATCTTTGGACAGAAGCTTTCTGCTTTCTGAGGAACCTTTTATTTCTGAAGAGAAATCCTATTTAAGGAAACATTGTTGTACGAGGGGTTGACAGGCAATTCTGCTTATTGTCACCTACTTTTCACTTCTCATCTGCAAACCAAAGGTCGAGAACTGTAGTTGTCATTCTGAGCTCATGAGAAGCTGATAGGAGCAGGAGATGGCTTTACCGCCCACATGTGAGAAGCATTGCAGAGCTGCCTGGGTGAAATCTTTGCCACACTAAAGTTAAAAGGAGACTTCTGCCCATAACAGGTCTTGTGGAAGAGTAGGAAGCAGATAGCTGCTCTGCCTAACTGTGCCTGGTAGGATCTCATCCACGATACTGGTGGGAGACCCATACCATGCATGCCTGGAAACAGAGCCCTGGACTTGCAGGTGACACAAGAAGTAAAGAAACCTGATACATCTGTACATGTGACAGCCCTTCATTAACCCCTGCACCGGCACTGCACACTGCTGTTCCTTTGGTGAGCCCTCCTCATCTCTGACAACTCGTTCCTCTCTGTGCCTCTCTCCCAGCCAGAAGTCAGCACCCCCCAGTGCTTCTGATGCAACTGTTATGTTATGCTCTTAAACAGAACTTTTTCCCACTAAAACAAAAAAAGAAAATATTTGGGAGATTAAAGCTAGATGCCAGTTATACCTTGCACAGCAGATCTTGGGGGAACCTTTGCAACAGCAAGCGTGGGGCCCCTAACTGTAAGAGGACAAATACTAATTTACAGGATTTCTTTTCAGAGAGAAGTAAAAACTTACGGCCTGCCAAATTGAAAAAACCCTTGTAACCTCCCCCTTCTCCGCTACCTAAAGGGAAGCAAGGCTTGCTTTGGATTTGGTGCCTCCTTCACGTCAATTCTCATTGGCACTAGATGCAAGCTCTTTGGTTGCATTACTGCAAATCTCTTAGACGTGTGTTTACAGTTGAACATATGCCTAAGCATTTTGCTGAGTTAAGCTTTAGTTTGGTGCATGAGCTGAGCATCCAACCTCTCCTCTCCTCCCAGAGGGGCACTATAGGACACACTGGGGAACAAAGAGCTTGCTTGGCCCTGGGGCTTCTCTGGAGCTACTAATTTCTCCTGAGTGGGGCTGCCACCATACATGCAAAGTCACTAAAGTGACCTCATTGGTCTTCAGTTTAGGAGCAGTGTAGCTCAATTTGCACAGCATTAGGTCTGAGGCCAGGTTTGCTTTGGATGAGGCTAGCTTTGTTCTTCATGTTATATAGCTTATCCTCAAACTCCTAAAAGGTGACTTGATTCATATCATCAAAGGCAGATATCAGGGTAGGGATACAACTATTTTTGTTTAAAATAGGGTCCAGTCTGTAATCCCCTCATTGGTTTTATGTATGTTGTTAAGTATGAGCAATGAGATAAAAAAATGGCATATGGATTCTGAGCAGGTAAAAAAAGTGTTCCAGATATATTATTGCTGAGCCTTTTTAATTACGCTGGAGGTAAATCAGGAATAACTCCATGGCAGCCAGTGGAATCTTAACTAGGTAAATGTGCTAGATGAGACCAGCGGATACAGTCTTAGTGTATTATTGTCCATGCCACTCTCAGAAACTCTCCTTTTTTCCCAGTTGCCCACTAGGCAGCTTTTTCTTGTTATAGTAAAAGGAGATTTCACTGATTCTTACACATTTTTCATTCTTGGTCTTCCCCTGAAGAAGTGTAGCAATAGTGCCCTATTCTCAGATAGGAAGATCAGAAAATGATCAGCAAGAGTCAGAGTTCAAGCAAACCTCATCTTTCCCCTAGTCCATCTTCCAGGAACAGAATTCTTCTCTGATGCATTTTCCATGACTTTATCCAATCCACTTTTTAAATAAATCATTCAATTGTTTCACAACATTAATCTGGAAACTGATTCACATTCCAAAGAAACTTACTACACAGTTGAAATTCCCTCTCGTTGCTTCCCCACTATCACCAATTTCCCTGCTTCATAGGAGTGCAGCAGCATGGGTTTAATCGGTGATGGACTGGTAGGACGTGCTTTGAGATCAGCAGGTCCCCTACCACACCTTGGGGATTGATGGATATCAAGAAGAAATGCATAGATGGAGATCTGAGGTTAACATCTCAGCAGAATTTACCAGTCTTTTCTGCGTGGGTATATTACATTGCAACTGCATTTATACAGTGTGGAGTGTCTGCAACATGCAGACAAAGAAAGCAACAATAATTCAGTCAGTTTTCATAAGTCTTTTCCACCTCTGTGAGAGATAACACCCCCACAGGCAGTGCATTAACATTATCATTTCTATAACAGTGGTGCCTCCTGGCCCCAGTAGAGATCACGGTTGCATCTGCTTGGAGCTATGGAAACATGTACTTGAGGTCTATCTCTGTTTCACAGTGTTTGTGCACTTATAAGAAAACTAAAGATATGAGGAAGTTAAGTATTGCTGTCATCATTTTATGGGGTGGAGGTGGAGGAAACAAAGCACAGAAAATGTTAACAAGTGTCCTAAAACCCCCTAAAGTCCATCTTGGAACCAAAATACAACCAGACTGATGGCCATACATTGCTAGGTAGTGATGAAGATCAGGGGCCAAGGGGAGATGGGTGAGTCATTAATAGCTTCCAAAATAAGATCAATGACCTGACATTAATTGCACAAAGTTTTACCTACATGAGAAAGGCTTTAAAATCAGGAAGTGCAGTATGAAATGGCAGAAATCGCCTTTAAACACAAAAATGTCACATTGCCTTACTCATGGCATTTTGAGTCAAAATGAAAGCTGTTTTTTTAGCTTTCACAGGCATAATCAACTAGATGTTGAACTGAGAAGTACAAATGTTTAAAGGTTTTCTATAAAGGATCAGCGTCTCCTGAATGTGGAGCAGAATTACAGGTAAAGAAACCAGCTTACAGAAACCCCCCTCATCCAGTTATGGCTGTTTGCTCATCTCCTGGCTTGCCTTCCACTAATGAGGTAGCAATCAATAGAAATTACAGCACCTGCTGACATGGAAGATTAATATTGGAAAATAGTTATAACCTTTCTATCGAATACTTCTGTTAGTGTAAACCACAAGCATCGATTGCTACTGATTGCTATCAATAACTACTTGATTGCTAAGGATGCAGATGAAGGTCCATCCAGGGGGTCGCCCAGGGTGAGGCAGTCAGCCCCACGCATTATGACTGCCGCTGCTAAGAAAAAAAGGAGGGTA
>NW_008795486.1:454957-501664 GCF_000699145.1 Aptenodytes forsteri
GACTCGATGATCTTAGAGGTCTTTTCCAACCTCAATGATTCTATGATTCTATGATTCTATGGTTATACTCGTGTATGTAAGCAATAGTCCTGCAAGCTTCACCTCAGTACCTGAGAAAGCAAATCATCATGGAATCATTTAGGTTAGAAAAGACCCTTAAGATCATCGAGTTCAACTGTAAACCTAACACTGCCAAGTCTACCTATATCGTATAGGTGCTCAGCGATATTAATAGATTAGCAGTGAGACTGTCACTGCTATCTCAGGATATTGTGGGTTAAAAAACCGTAACCCAGTCTTCCTCCCATGGCTGTAAATGGCTTCTGGGATAGTGAGGAGCTATCCTCATGCCTTGTCATCCCTGACTGTGTCTGGGTTCAAGGTGTCTGAGATGTTTAAGAGGTCCATCTCATTCTCAGAGAGACAGTGGCAGTTTGTGGGCACTTCCCAGCCTAGGCCAGCAGAACTGGAGCCCAGGTATGACCAGGTAACTCCGGCTCCACCGCTCACTTCAGTTCAGTCTCTGCAGTGCTTTGGACAAAGGAAATGGAATTGATTCCTGATGACAGGAAGGTGGCATTTTTGGAGGGAGTCTGTCCCTCTTTCTTACCCCATTTCCTTGTCCCGTACTCCATCACTCCAGCACTGCAGTCTGCAGCACACCATGCATGCTGGACATGCTTCTCCAGCACGTTTGTTTCCAAACCCATATAAATATGTGGCCCTGTGGTCTGTCTCCAACATGCTCTGAGAACTGACTGCAAAAAAGGCCTTGGCCACCCAGTCATTTACCCTCAGGGGCACCCCAGGAGGGGCTACTGCAAAGCTGCAGAAACCTCTGCATTGCTCACCCCGCTCACCAGCCAGCAGGAACGGCAACATCCATTGCTCTCCCAAGGCTGGAAGCCATTGGACTTGCGTACATAATGTACTCTTGGCATCCCTCAATGCAATGCAGCAATTGAGAACAAACATGAGAGCCAAAGCATACAACTGGCATGAGCCGGTGTGTCTCTGGGCATCCAACTAGTTTAGTAGAGTAAGTGACTGACATCATCTGTCAATCAACATGTGCATGGCTCTCATGAAGTTTTCCATAAGGGCATTCGCAGATGAAGATAAGCGTCTCAGCAGCTCTTAAGTGGCAGGGCTATATTACACCCTCCCACCATTTTTTCTATTTTTCCCCTTTGTGTATTTTCCTTGGGGAAAAATATATTTTGAAGAGAAAGCAGCAAGAAATTTCCAGCTGACTCAGCTCTAGAGAAATTGTCCCAAGATCTCATTTATTTTTGTTCTGCTCTGCATCCCAAAGAATACAGACTGTGTTTACTCAGTGTCTGTGTCCCTACAAGTTCACTGTTATGTGTGTTAATCTGTTTAATCATTCATCTCCAATTGCAGTGACTATTTGGTGGTTCAGATCAGATTTTTACTTTCTAAAGTCACTCCACATATTTGCTGAGGTGATCCCTTCTGCTCTTACTGATCAGAAGAGTTTACCATTGACTGGATCAGCTTGCATATGCTTTTGCTCAGATTTGTTGATATTTCAAGGGCAGAATATTTCAAGACCAGAATTTTCTCATCTTTTTGGATGGTGCTGAGATGAAAACAAAAAATGTTACATCTGGTGAGAGTTAATTATATTTCAAATCTGTTGCAACTGATTTGGCTTGGCCTATAAATACTAAGTAGAACGTGCTCAGTGTTTGAAGACTGAGACTGTGCTTCTGTGGAAGTTGGTTTTGTAAGTTAATGGCTCCATGGAGGGATAGCAAGTGAGCTTTTGACACCCAGAAACCCCCTGCTGTGCACTGTATAAAAACCTGGATAGAACTGAGACCAAAAGCAACTTAAGTTTAGATCCATTCAAGGGCATAGTGCTGGGACATGTGGTCTTGCACACAGAGCAAGGGAAGGTAAGAAGTCACTGTCTCTCCTTATTCAGCATTATCTTACACAGCTAAGAATTTTAAGCTCAGGCTTCCCTCTGAATAAGCCCTGAAATAATTTTGGTTTTGCTTTTGTCTATATCACATATCAGTTTATCATAATCTCTCAAGCATGAATTTCCTGTTATAGGAAGGGTAGTTTTACTATCCACATATTCTGAGACATGGAAAGAAGCCAGAGTAGAATCAAGACTTTCCGAGTTTCAGTCCGTTGTCTGCCTAAGAAGATCAAAGGTTTAGCTGTCCTCTAAGCCTTCAGCAGCACAGAGAGAAGGCAGGCGAGTCAGGCAGCAGGCTTTTTCAATAGCAAGAGAGCTCCGTGGTGGAAACAACATTAGTTCAGTGATGTCCAGAGGCAAGAGACAAGAAGTGGTTGCCAAAACAGCCAAGAAAGAGATAAGACATCATTCTCTGCATGCCAGGTAAAAAAAAAAAAGAAAGGCAACAATCTGAATGTCTTGTGTATTATTCTTCAACACAGGAAGCATTGTGTTAACTAACTATGAAATTAACTCAATAAACCTAAGAAATCATGTGCTTTCTGACCATGCTGCTCAGCAGTAGACTAATAAAATCTTACCTTGACACATGCTTGGCCACAGTCGTGGGTTAGGGTCACTGATGCAGGATCTCGTCCATCCTCAGGCTGCTCATTAGTGCCATGATTTTCATGGTGAAACAGTGGTGACAGATAAATGCACAGCCAGGGTTGGGCAGGCCAGACCAGTGCTCACCTCCTCCTTGACCTTAGGCACCTCTGTTGATTTAATACTTAAACGTGGTGTGGTCATTGGATGGTCTATCTGCAGATTAAGTCTGCCTCCAGAGAGGTCAATGACAAGATGCCCATGGGTTTTTAATGCCCAGGACCTGTGTGAATTAAGAAATAGCAATTGCAATGGCTGAGAAAATTTGTACGTGAATGTCTTTATGAAGTGAAGGTATTTCCGAAGCAGTGGTACACATAAAGACCCATAAAGCCCTTTCGCAATCCTGTTTATTTTCCTGAATGCCTATGTTTTGCATTTTGAGTCCTCCCTACCAAGGTGGTACATGCTATATTTCCTGCAGGACATAAAAGTACATCTTCACTGCAAAGATGGGTTGTAACAGCAGTTGGACTGCAAAGACAACTAGTCCTTGAGATGCTAAAAGCTGTTGAGGTCACTGGGAAATGAAGCTACTGAACATGTGGTATTAGCTTGTGAAAACACCCAGTAAGAGATACCCTGTCACATGAAGAACCCCACTGGTACTAGGAAAACAAGAGACCAGGGATGTCTGTTGGCTTGCATGAATTTAAGGGTCTAAAGTTACAGGAGCACTCATATCAGTATAAAAGCTGCATGAAAATGTCTTTCATGGATCAGGTTATAGATGTATATTGTGACCTATTCTTTCATTTTTAATTATTTTTCTCCCTATGGAGGTATTAGGTTTCTAGAGACTTTACAAAGCAGGCAGCCTTTGCAAATACAGTCATTCAATGAGATTTGCCAAGTTAGAAGGAATACTGAAAATTCATGCAAACACAAACCAAGAAGATTCTTCGTATAAGTTGACTTATGATTGCTGTCTATTTGCAAATAAGTATAATGTATTTTTCTCCTTCTGACTAGATGCTTCCTCTTCTCCTGTAATCCAACTTACAAAACTTGCGGATGGCAGAGTTTTCATTTGGCTCTAAAATCTTGCACAGGCAGGAAAACACAGGCCTAATGGGTGCTCCTAATCTTCTGAAGGACGTGGAGGGAAAAGAATATTTTCTAGAGGTCAGTTCCACTTCATTCATCATTTAATCTCACAAGGAAGGGTGTCTTTTCTGGCCAAACTACAAGAACAGGCACAGCAGAGGGGACTGAATTCCCAGCTCAGCCCCAGAGAGGATCTTTTGTTAGTCATCTGTAGATGATCTGATTTTCCCTGGGTTTCAAGCACAGATGCGCATCTAGTGGTATTTTGTAAGTCCTTGTACTTTTTGAGCGCAACAGCACATTAGGTGCTTTTTGCGAGATCCACAAAGCTCTGGGCAGATGTTTTGTTTCTGAAAAGATTTGTTTTGGGTGTGAAGCTGGGCCCCAGGGAATGTCGGATGCTCACGTTCACTGGGGTATCTAAATCTAGAGATAGATCTCCTCATCACTTCTAGGTGTCTGAAGAGCATATAAAGTCTGCCCCAGCTTCTTCCCATAGGGTGAACCATTCCAGAGAGCTCATTCACGTTAAAAATAGCTGTGCTGAGAGAGGCAACTGCTTAAGCTGACACTGTCGCTGAAAGAAATCAAAGTGGAAGGACAGTCCCAGGAGTTTGATGATCTTCACTGTTAGGTATGAGTTTTGGGGAGACACAGGTCACAGCTAGTATTTCTTAGGAATAATCTGTTTTGTAATTAACAGAATCAAGCTGTTATTAGTAATAGCAGATCATTAATTCACACAATGTACTCACCCGTGTAGTTAACAGACACCCTCACTCATAGTTATGTGGTTGCAGCAGTGGTTGGGAGACCAAGCCCAGCTGTGTACTCAGAAGTGCAGGGTCGAACTGATGCGCGTGGCTGCTTGGTGGGTGTCTGGAGAATCCCTCCGAGAATACTCTGGTTTCTCAGGGGCGTGTATATTTCTGCGTATAGCAGCCATCATTCCCCTGGATGAGGTCCGAACCATGCAAACCCTCATTGCTGCTAGTGGGTGCTAGTGCAGTTTCAGCAGACTCCTGTTCACCGAGTTTATCAGTTGTTCTGGACTACGCAGCACTGCCAGTGTCTAGAGCAAATCATTCCCTGGGAGACTTTCAGGCACTACCTTCTCAGCACATACCTTCCCTCTCCTTGTTTTCTGGCGACGGCATCGCCTGACCAGTGTTTTGTGAATTTTCATGAAGTCTGGATGTTTAAAGAGCAAGCAAGAGAGAAACATCAACAAAATTACCTTGAATTTCCCAGCCAGGACCAGTCCGTGAGTGAGTGCTGGAAAGGTCCTTTCCTTCTGCCTGCTGGGCTTAGACATCACATATTGGACTGGAGCATTTGGATTTTTTGACTAATAAGTAGAAATGGTATTGCCTTTAAAATAATGAGTTCTTTAAAAAAAAAAAAAAATCAATTTCATGAGTTTTTAGCCTGCAACTAGAATTGTAACCAGTTTTAGTCTTAAGTTTCACTGGTGAACTTAAATGAACCTGAAATCTGCCCGCAGCTCTGGCACTAATGTGTCACTGATGGGAGCAGTAACTGACAAAAGAGATAATCTGAATGCAGTCAGGACCATGTTTCCTCAGCTAAAAATATGATTGACACTTTTTATTATTAGTTGAAAAACTCAACAGCTTAAAAATGTGTGATAGGTAAACAGCAGTTTTTTACTGCATTCCCAAGCTGGAAAAGCAGCTTGCTGGGCAATTTTTGGCAGAAAATGACATAAACTTACTATTACACTTGCAAACCAAGTGAGAAACAGTAAAAGTGTACTATTGTAAGAAAAACACATGTAGACTAAGCTTCACTTGATCTCTGATGAAAAATGACACTTTATATTTCAACAGATCTTTATTTTGCTAGATTTTTATGCCTGTCATCTTCAATTTCTTCTTTTTCAAAGCATCTTGCTGACATTTTTTGAGACTTTTTTCAAGCTTCTGAAATCCCATCAGCATCTCTCACACTCTCATGGTCTACAGGGCTTGGCTGACAGTATTGCTATAATGTTGTCTTTTACATTCTTCTACCAGTCTTTATGTCTGGAAAATGCTGAGGTCAAAATTTATGGTGTTATCCCCTGACGACCTCAGATGAAAAATTTGAAATAAGATTTTTAGGGGGTCTCCTCAGTTATTTTTTCTTATTCATTATGACTATAATACAAGAGTAAGAAAAACAAGCCAAGAAAACATGCCTGGATTCAGTGTGGGAAGGCACATTTGCTTGTGTTAGAGGTATTATGCAAATGTGAACCATTTTGCAGTATAGTCTCTAAGTTATGGGATTTTAAGTCAGAGGGAGGGAATCCCACGGGTAGTCTTTGCTGAATAGGGAGAAACATCTCTCATATGTAAGAAGTACCGCTTACTGCTAAATTAAGAGACAGTGATGGGTATGGGGGTGTGAGCTGGGTTCCCTTCCCCAACAAAGGGAATCTGGATTAAAGAAAACACTCTTGAGAAGAGAAGTTGTTGGGCTAGAGTCCTTCATAGAGCCACCACTGCTCTGCGGTGGCTACCTGGGGTTGTGCCATGGGACAGGGCAGAGACTGGGCCTGTGGCACTTGCTTTGACTATGTACAAAAAAATATATCCCTTGATTTAGCTATCTGTGATTAATGCTTAGTACTAGTGGCCATTGTAAATGACTGAAGTGGTAGAGATGAATATTTCAAATACAGGTTGCCATCTATTGCAAAGCTTCTTTACCTGTTTTGGAAGAAACCTTTTAATTGATGAATGCCTTAGGCTGGTTATGCAAAGAGTGCATGTTAAATAGCATGATTAGTAAGAGGCCAGAGTCTCAGCTGGGGAGAGACAGAGGCAAAAAATGAGATTTGGCTGCTGTAAATATCTCCAAGCGGGTCAGATCGTGGTATCTGTAGCATGATATTAGGCATATTGCCTGTTGGATGAGGGTTGGGGGAAGGTCTGTTGGATTCCTGGGTGGAAAAAAATGGGAAAGTGAAGATTCATAGCTCTGAAACCATTTTGGAGCTGTTTAATAGACAGCGAGGCGTTAATGTGTGGTGTCCTCTGAAGGTTTTGAAGGCATTGGGTTAACAGCATATTGTAGATGAAGAGTGTCAGTCCTCTCAGCACACCAAGTTTCGGTGAGTCTTTTCCTAGGGGTTATAGTTCAAACAGACCCATTTCTGGGCAGCCTCATTCTCCACTGCCATCCCTTCCTCTTTTGGCCATGCTGGTTTCTACCAAATTAATTTCCACTCCTATCTTACAGATTTTATTTTACTGTTAATCTCCCCTTAACCTGACTGCTATTTTCTGTCATAATTCATTCTGCATGTCTTACAGTCTCCCTGGGCCATCACCATGGATGGTTGATTTCTATCAGTCCTTCTGTTTCATCTCCTTAAATCTGATTTTCCTACAACTTGAAACACATTCAAACTCTTTTATCTGAGCTATCTTATCTTCCTTCATTTCTAGTTCTGCAGCACTTACTGTTTTCTCGTATAAGCACAGGTTCTTTGAAAATATACAATTAAAATTACACTTTCATGGGCATTAATTAGTAGAAAAAACCTTCAATAGGTGTTTGAGAAGAAGAAAGATTTTGGGATGCTTGGTATTTCTCAGATATACTTACTTCCAAATCACTTTTCAAATACCCATTACATTTGGGTGGTCAAAGTCTCTAGTCCCCGGTGTATAACACATTTGTCATTTGTCTCCTACTTTCACTGTTGGATGGGAACTGATCTGTGTAAGTCTATGATACAGTCTCTTACTAATGGCTCACAAATCTCTCTCTCTGTCAAGTGAGTGCACATATCACATAATAATCTTCATATCTCACTGCGGAAACTTCTCAAGGGTCTGGGCAAAGCTGGTCACACTGTCTGGAGCAAATATTTTTTTTCCATTATACACTGGGTTTATCTAAGCCAATCTTAGCTGGACCAAAAGACGGATATTTTTAAGGTGTTTTTGTACTAAAAAAAAGGAACCACCAGCTAATAGAGGTTTGCTGTGGGCTGTCAGTCTGAAATGATCTGTTCTGAGTTCTGAATATCAGAATACGTGACATTTTTGAACTGACATTTTGGGGGCATTATTTCTTCATGAAAAGTTCAAGAGCATTCAACTTTCCATCTCTTTTTGACATGAGGCCAAAACCCTGAAATTTCAAACTGGGCAGAAAGTCTTTATTTTTGTTGTTGTTGTTGTTATTATCATGATCCTATTTAATACTGGTTGTGTAATTTAATTCTGACACATGTCCCAGGACCAGCAGGGTCAGCAGCCAGTAAAGATACAATGCTGTAAGTGACTGGGAAGGCGTGGATTTAGGATAACTCTCATTGCAACCCTGATGCTGTCATCAAGTCAGTTTTTTATGGCCACAGCAACTCTTCAATTTTTTGTTCTGCTTTTTCCTTTTAGTGTTTTTGCTCTTATACCCACCTATCAGGACACCTTTAGGGCAGCAAGTTGTTTAATATAACAGTGACCCACAGTGCTGCTGTAATATGTAAACCTATGGAAATAGCATGAACTGCTGAGAAGTATGTGTTAGTGCATCCCTCTCTATATTTTGAGAAGAAGGTAGGTCTCTTGACACAGTTAGAAAGAGCAGAGGTGCTTGGCACATTGTCTTGGCCAAATTCCAACATGGTTGTAATTTAATGGATTAATGTAGTGCCTGTAAAGCTTCATTTTTGTGAAATGGAGGCTGAATTATTTTCAAAGAACGTGCAGCCTTCCAGCTCAAGAGTACTGGGATAGGGCAAAAACAGGCAAGATGTGATGGCCGTTTTTCTCTTCTTTTCTCCAGTTTCCATAACATTGCCCGGTGTCTGGATTCATAACATACATGGGACTCGATGCTGTGCAGCTATTGCCTTCACCCCTCCATTCCTGGTGGCAAATGGTGCTGTCACCATGGTCGGGTCACTGCTTGTGGGGACAGCACACGTCGCTTGCAAGTGCTGTGAAATGTATGAACAGCAGCATCCGAGAGCAAGTCAAGCCAAAGAGACTAGCAAACCCATTGCGTAGAGAAGCCCACGAGCCAGGCACAAGCATCCCAGCTGCTGTTCAGAGGGAGCCTGGGTGCAGTAGATTCATAAGGGAGGCTTTGTAGCCTCTCTTACTCCTACCTGGAGGGGGTTTCTGTTTGCCATGCCTGCCCACCCTGGTTAATTAGTCCCAGCTCCACCCTGGGGTGTAAGCAAAATACAGAGGAATATTTCTTCCTCTTTGAAAGAGGCTGGAGAAGAAGAGTAACCAACACATGTTAATTTATTTTTTATTCTACAGTTATCAGTGCTTTTCTTTGTTTTTCTTGAAGCAAAAGGAAATACTGTCCTGAAAGACTAATGCTCCCTGTGAGCAGTTCTAGCTCTTGACATCACTTTGGACAATATCCTCAGGCTCTGCGACTGTTGGCTTCACAGCCCCCTTCCTCCCTTTTTGTACATGGCCAAGCCCTTCCTCTGCCACCTGCTTCTTCTACTTGCCTCACCTCCACATTCTCTCTTTATACCTTTTCTACCCCTGCTGAAACAAAGGCATTTATTATGGCCTTTGCAATGAAACATCACTCTCCTGTCATTTTTTTTTTTTTGTTCCCTGCTTGCATTTATTGCACCTCCGGCTAAAAAATAGCAATAAAGGTGCTGTGGTTTAAATTATTTCTCTCCTACAGTGTCCTAGCACAACAGAGATCATGCAGGTAGTGGGATAGTGCGAGGTAGCATTATTACTTCCTTGCACTGTGGGCACACATCATACGGAGGCAAATTCCCCGGTCATACACCAAAAGGGCAGCAAGCGTCACTGAGGGCAAATATAAATCTTTGGCTATGTTTCTATGGGAAACTTGGGAAGACTTAGCAGCTATAGCTACTATCAAGAGAATTAATTCCTAAACAACCTGTACCTCCAGCACTCCGACGACTCTGCTCCAGTCAAGGTGGCAAACCCTCCATGAGATACCACTGCTTGTGTGTGTATGCTCCCCTTTCCTCCCAAAAGCTTTCCAGCCAGGCTGGGCGATCCAGCGGGACACTAGCGTCATCGCATTGAATCTCAAACCAGCTATATAGAAAATCTATCGTATGCATTCCCTGTCCTGGGCTGGGCTGTGATGAGTACGTACTGCCTGGGTGCCTATGTGAGGGACCTCGAAGAGCTGCCCTGTAAAAGTTTACCCCACGAGAATGTGGGTGTTCAAATGTTGCAGAGTTTCTGTGCTCTGCACTGGAGATTTGTAGGTGGGAATGTAGTGCTTGCAGTCTAGGGAGGGACGTACGGCACTGCTGCCCTCAGCGTTTGCAGCTGAATGTGTGCTGCAGCAGCTGCTCTGATGCTGAGACACTCGGGCTGCTCAGGTCGGTGATTTGTGTCCCTGGATGCTCTGTATCTGCACGTGTGTGTGTGTGTGCATGTGGGGAAGAACAAGCCTGCAGCTCTTCTGCACAGCCGGTGGAGCTGGCTTAAGGTGATGGGTTGGGACACCGGTATGGATGGGTCCTTCAGAAAGCATTTGTGAGCAGTGATTGTGCCTTGGCTGTGCGGGTTGCTCTCAGGCACACCCTGTGATGCATCCAGGCCTCAATTTCTGCCTAAGGGAAGGTAGTTGCTATATTTAGGGCAGAAATTTGTGGTCACTGGGGATTTATCTCCACGAGCAAAGGCTCCATTAAGAACTGGCTTCTTCCATAGGACTATGATTTACCACTTGCCTGGTCCCTAGTGCAAGCCTGCAGCTCTTCTGCACAGCCGGTGGAGCTGGCTTAAGGTGATGGGTTGGGACACCGGTATGGATGGGTCCTTCAGAAAGCATTTGTGAGCAGTGATTGTGCCTTGGCTGTGCGGGTTGCTCTCAGGCACACCCTGTGATGCATCCAGGCCTCAATTTCTGCCTAAGGGAAGGTAGTTGCTATATTTAGGGCAGAAATTTGTGGTCACTGGGGATTTATCTCCACGAGCAAAGGCTCCATTAAGAACTGGCTTCTTCCATAGGACTATGAATTACCACTTGCCTGGTCCCTAGTGTTTTACTTCAGGTTCTTTAATGCATTGAAATTAGCATTTGCCCTATCTAACCTTATGCTCAGAGACACTTTAGCTTCCATCTGTAACTCTGCTGGTTAATGGAGTGAAGCAGGCACCGAATAATGTGAGACCTTCCCTGCCCTCCATCAACTCTCTCGGGGCCTTATGGCCTCACTTATGTGCCTGCTATAGTTGACGAGACTACCACCCCCTTCCCACCCCAAATCCACCCAGCTGAATAAGGCACTATCCACTTACCTCACCTCCATACACTGCACCCATTCCCCAAACCCAGTACCGCCATGGACTAAGCTCAGGCGAGCACCTAAGCTCGTTTAGTTGGAAATGCTCCTTCTGCCAATTGTCTTGGAGTTGGGGATCTGCAGGGCTTTTCCCTGTTTAGCAGACACAGCCTCAGAATAATGTTTTCCTTCTCATTTAGTATCTCTAAAATAGGACGATGTGGTGTCCATTGAAAACAGAGGCTCTGGATGCGCTGCCTATGACATTATATTGTAAGCTGGTAAGCATACTTACCTACAGCAAATGCCAGCCCTATTAAAGAAGGATTATATCCAAATGAGGAGTTAAAGGCTTAGAAAATATTTGTCTAATATTTTACTGGAGGTGTATTGCCATTTCTCAGCAACTGGATCCCAACAAATCACATCCAGGCAGGCAGAATACGGCCACTAAATACACCACCAGAGGAGGAAAAAGGGTGCTTTGGTGACTCCTGCATCCTGCAAAGCCTGTCCAAAACTGCTATTGTGCACAGGTGATGGCAGGAGCATACGACAAGCATTTGCCCTCAGACCCTTTAGATTCGTTCTGTGAGTCATCGGGTTGACAGCGTTCGAAACACTTTTTGTTAAAAAAGAGGGAAAGAAAGGGGTGTTTGACATAGGTTTGACACTCTTAGTACTTAAATGTGGTGATGACTGTGACAATTTATCCCTGTGCTTTGAGTTTAAAGATAATGAACAGCCCCTTGACCAGCTGTCACTGCAGATGGCACAGTGGCAACATCCTTTCTTGGAAAAAAGGGAGAAGGCGGCAAGAAGACCTTAAAGAAAATATTTCCTTGGAGTCTGGCATGATTTTTGTTCAGACCAGCCTGCTGGGGCAGGTGGGTCAGGCAGAGGTCAGACAGGGTTTGGTGGTGCCAGTGGTGCATTTCTGCTGCAGACTGGGACTTCATGTGAGCTGTTGTTAGAGGTGGATTCAACTCCAGGTTCCCAGCATCTTTGTACTTTTCTTACATGTTTAAAGCCCTTCCCAGAGTTTTGCAGCTTAAAGATATCCGCAAACTACTATTTATAGCTGATGCCCTGTTGCATTTCTAGACTCTACTGCAAGGCAAAATCTTTGGCAGCGTCAGGGAGTCACTGTGTGGAAGTGAAGCCATAAGAGGCTTAGGTGAAAGCTCTTTACCTTCCGTACATACCAGAGAGAGCCCTCGAATTCAGGCTGTTTAGCCTGAGACATTAGCTAATCAGTTGGTGTAGTGTAGGGGCCAGCTGTGTATTGCTTTTCTACTGATGTTACAACAGCCCTATTACTATTACACTAATAGTATATTAGACCTAATTAATTTTCCCTGGTTGCCACCACCTGCTTCTGCTTAGATCAAGGGCTAATGAGCAGTTGACAGTAGTTAATGAGCTTCTGCAGCAAGCATTTCAGTTTCTTCGCTGACTAAAATTACTTCTCTCTTCTGGGCACCATGCTCTGCCTCCCCAGGATATTTGGCACCATTAGCTCCCCAGTGTGTCAGGGAGGAGCCATCTCCATCAGCAAGAGACTGCAGCGGTGGGTGCTATCCAGAACAGCCCTCCTCCACTGAGCAGGTGAGCTGTGCTTTTGTCCACAGCTTTCCAAACTGGTCTATAAACCAGTTCAGCTCTGGCTGTTTTACTGGTGACGTGTCCAGCCAACCAACCCAAGCAGCCCCTGCTCTGCAGCCGTGGGCTTTGAAATGGTGCTGTTGGTGAGTCCTGCTCTGGTAGGGCTATTACGGTAACTATTCCTGCGTTGTCCAAGGTTTTTGATAATAAAGATTGCTGTGTGGGTTGCTGGTGGGGAAAAGGATCTGATATGTGCTCAGAGATTTAGGAACTGAATCGCCATTTTCCTGCTCTCCCACAGGTGACACAGGGACCCAGGTGTCATTGCCTTGCTATGTGCCAGCTGTAAAGGGCTACGATTATAGTGAAATGAATAACTTGCTGATGCCAGATAGGCACCTAAATTCCTTTGAAAATCAGTGTGAAATGACTTTTCCCAAGATGGATTAGACACTAGGTGGTATCTGTACATAGAAGTACTGCCCACCTACCTTGCAACTCTGGTCCCAAATAATTTTTCGAACTGGGACATGGTGTCTTTCAAGCCACAGGGGTGTGATTGGACAACTGAGTCCAGACATTTGGCTGGTTGTGTGAAGGGACCATTAAAAAGCAGTGGGACAAATGAGAGAATGTGACCATTCAGGACGTACTCTGTGCCTGGCCGA
This sequence comes from Aptenodytes forsteri, assembly GCF_000699145.1. Classification (NCBI taxonomy): domain Eukaryota; kingdom Metazoa; phylum Chordata; class Aves; order Sphenisciformes; family Spheniscidae; genus Aptenodytes; species Aptenodytes forsteri. The sequence continues at coordinate 468,150 of NW_008795486.1, forward strand.
GGGAACAGGCTGGCAAGGTTTGCCACCACTGCCTGAATCTAGTCACAGCATGTCTAGGTTCCTGCAATTTTAAGTATTTCCTGCTTCCCAGGCATTCTATCAGGATTTTTTTCCAAGTTTCTCTTGTTTTTGCAGAACATAGTCTGGGGAATTAGCTCAGGTTTGCCTAGAGATAGGGTGAAGAAGAAAGTACTTTAATAAGAGACGCTGCTCTGTAATGAAGAGCCCATCTACCGACTGCTTTGTAGAGCGCTGCTCAGGAAAGCAACTTCACTTTGTTGCTAAGACTGTTGGAGCAGTAACTTACCGCTGTGAAAAATCTCTCAGTAAACAGGCTGGCATCTCAAAAATAACTTGCTAACTTTTTTTCCCCTAAGTTGTTCTCATCTGCATATCAATGCGAACTGTTGTTTGGATTCTCTCCCTCTCCTGAATCTATTCCAGAAGTCTAAAGCATCACAATGAATGTTTAGACGATTAACCATCCTTGTGATTATGCACGTAAAACTCTGTGGGCAGAGTTTTTCTCCCTATAGTGTCAGCTGTGGCTCCCAGAGCCATACGGAGGCTCCGTGGTCCTCTGCAGACTGAATTTAGCACTGTCTGTGTGTTGAAAGCAGTGTCCCTGTCACGTTTCTGCCTCTGCCGGAGACTGAGAATGTTCACGTGGCCTCCCTGGAGCCCACAAGCCATCTGCAAAGACATTCCTGGCATGGCCAGAACCCAAGGTTCTTGGGCTGTTGGGACCCCATAGCACAACTGAAGTTTATGCTCCACTAAGCTGCTTACAAGCATGTAATTATTACAGTCCTTATCCCAATGGCTGTGCTGTGATGTCAGAAACATGGAACAATTCTTTAATGAAAAAAAATTCTGATAATTATTCACCAAGATGCTGATGATACCCAATACACAACAGAAAGGTGGTAAGGAGAAAGTGGCAGTACTTCACCAGAGTGAATCTTCTTGGTGGTAACTTCCATGTCAATGTGACCTCAAAAAGAAAAAAAAGTGCAAGAAAGAAAAAAGTTTCTGTATCCTCAGTCATTTTTGAAACCACCATCCCACTTCAGACTTGTGTCTGTCTTGTGTGATAGATGTGATAGTGTCTCAAGACACCTTAAGAGCATATTCATTCTTTTTTACTATTCTGCTTTAAGGAAAAAAGACAAATTATGCCTTGTGAAGAAGCCATTTGCTATAAAGTGTAAAAATGCTTTAATATTAATATTTTATAATAAAATTCATGACATATTTATAAACACTCTATCAAGCATTTACAACTGAACCACAGCTGAGAGCTTGGACCGGAATAAATAAGCAAGGACACAGCTAGTATGAAATATACATCTTAATTTTTGTAATTGTGTGTGCTTTATTCTTTACACAAATGGAATGGATGCGCAGAGTATTTACACATAACAGGAGTGTAAGCTGGACAGGGTATTTTGTAAACTCCAGTTCAGATTCTGAGTACCCCACACTACAGCTGGACTGAGAAACATCCTGCTAGAGACGTGCGCCGGATGGAGCAGCCTGCTGAGTACAGGCCGCTGCACTCGGAAATTTGGACTGGCCGATTCAAATTTAGGAACACAAATCCAGAAATTAAAAGGTTGCTATCCCACTAAGAGCCAACAGTGTTGCCTTTTTTTTTTTTTTTTTCCTTTTTTTGTTTGCTTTTTTCCCCTCCAAAGATCTTGCCTAGAATGCTGGCTAATGCCCATCCCCAGAAATGCTGTTTTACACCAGGGCAAGTTGCCTGCGCTGTAGGTCAGGGCCAGACGGCGTAAGCTGCTAACACAGAGTGAGGGATGATGGATCGCCTCTCATGCTCCTCACCTTAAAGACAGGGTCTCAAAAGGGCCAGCAGGGTAGTGGTTCCTATTGCTCTTGGTGAGATGTCAGTTGGGCTGAAGCCTTCTGAAAATCTGGCCACAAAATTTGGCCCATGTGGTGTCTTTTTGTTCAGCAATTTCACAGCACCTACCTCAAAAGGATCTTGGTCCATGACTTGGCCCTATGGGTGCTACAGTAATATAAGCAGTAAATAATCATGGAAAGTGCTGAGATGCTGTTTAATCATGTGGCCTTGGTGTTTTACAGTAATGCTAAAATACCAGTATAATGGGGAGGACGGATGTGTAACTTCAGGTGGTGTAAATGGGATGGACTCCACTGACATCAGTGGAGTGACCACGATTTACACCAGCTGAGGATCTAGGCTAGCTATATGTTGAACAGATTTTAGATGTTATTTGCTGTTAGCTTTGATGCTGATTTTTGCCCTAAAATGGGAACCTTTTTTTTTAACATAATGATGACCTCATTCTTACTTGTGAACTGATGTTCAGACAAAGATCTCTGATTTTTAATGGAACAGGAAAATACATTTATGGGCTCAAATACATTTATTGGGCTCAAGCCCAAGGCATGGGCTTGAGCACATAAATGCAGTTGCACAGCGAGCCACATGCATAACATGGCAGACAATATGTTCAAGAGAAAAAATGTTGAGATTAAAAGCTGTGAAGGATAAAAGACCACTTTCTTTGAACACGGCAGATATTATGGCTTTAAATCTGCAGCTTGAAAAGAAGACTGAGACTTTTTTTCATTAACACTGTTGTTCCTACAAACATCCTTGTATGTTGTCACTCACTGAATCCTCTGGTCAGAGATACAATTTGAAAAACAAAAAATAAAATATAAGAAAACCAAAGCAAAAATAGAATTTGACTGAGTGCTGATGAGCAAGTAACAGTGAAGGTGTAACACCAACAATTTCTCCATAGAAAACTAATGTAAATAGGTAGGTGGACGTTGTATAACTAGGACACTGTCACTGGCTCGTAGTGGTTATTAGCTCAGGTTCAACACTGCTCTCCGGGATGAGGATTTGAAATTTCAGTGCAACGGAGAGATTTCTTATCCTTGACTTTCACAGGGTGGTTCCTAGGACCCTATCCACACCGGAGCATCAAACCATGCTAGCTACAAACACAGTTACACCACAGAATATTTATCTAGAAACAGCCTTTACTACCAAAGAAATTACAAAGCGCTAGCATGGACAGGGTACCTCTGTAGGAAGGGGAATTAAGCAAGAAAGAGGCTCTTTCACTGGTTGATGGTCAGACCGTCAGACCAGTAGAGTGCCGTTTCACTGAGCCCTGTTAGCAAGCTCTCATTGAATCAATGCACGGAAGATGTTTTGTGGCAAGGAGAAATAAATAGGTTGTAATACTTCACATCTGCACAAAGCTAGCAAGATGTCGTTGTGATCATTCATGGGTGGACAAAAAGCTGTGATAATTTTGGTTCTGCTTAGACCCTACGGTGCTACACACTGTGCCAGAACATGAGAAATAGCACCAGGGGTGTGATCTGGCACTTTTCCTAAAGGGTCCAGCATTTGCATGTGTCTCATGTTTAGATGCTCGCAAGTCTTCTACATGGACAGAAAAGGAATCTGATTACGCTAAGCTGTGTTAGCACCAATATGGTCTCAGGCGCCAATTGCTGTGGGTTGTGAGTTTGGACGACTTTTTTTTTTTTCCCCACCAGATGTAATTTTGCATGAATCTTATGTTTCTCTTCCTCCTCCCACTACCACCCAGTATGATCTGAACAGCTGCAATGCAAAAAACGAACTGCAGCTCTGAGGATGCTGAAACATGAAACGCAAAACGTCAATGCACAAAACAAATGGGAGTACAAGTCCTAAGGGAAATAAGACCTCTCACTGCTTCTCTCGGTGATTTGTTTTAAATATATGTTTTATTTAAAAAAAAAAAAAAAAAAAAAAAGTGCAATGGCAACTCTAAACTGGAAGCACAAACAACAGACAGGGAAAAATAAATAATGTTACTACAGTAACCAAAGACTGATGGAAAAATTGATTGTACTCAGCCATAGTGTTACTGTTCACTGTAAAGCACAGCACATGACAAAGCAAAACAGTTACTAGCAGGATAGTACCATAAAAGGCTGCATGCTGAACTAAGAAACAAAGAAGCAGATGTGATTGATTGCTTAAAAACAGAGCTGAAAATTAGAATGAAGTTCCTGCTTTAGGATACTTGGTTTTTCAGGTCCGGTGGGCTATTTCCCAACCTGGGGCAATAGTACTTTGCCAGCATGGAAAAATCCATGGCTTCCAAAGATCTGGGGTCACTCTGTGGATTTCTGCAGAATTATCCAAAATCAAAGCTTTCATTCATTTATATTTTGTAAAAAAAAATGTTTCTAGCCCTTCTGGTTACAAAGCTCTTTTGGAGACTTAACTGAAACCCTTGTTTATAAATCTGCGCTGGCCAGGCAAGAAAAATAGTAGTAAAAGAAGTGTGAACTTCTCGAAGTTACCATAGTAGGGCAGTAAGTGAGGCCGCCTCAGGGCCACTAAAATGCCCGTATTTTTAACCCTGTCACTGCTGGTGGCTATAATACAAACATCCAGCTAGTCGTGCTCTCCGCGGAGGTTGGCTGGATATACCTGTCAGCTTGACAGGGTGTAGAAATGTAAGCTTCAAATAGACAAGTAACTGAGGAGTCTATTTAGCATTTGCCCTTAAAATGTCCTTAAACATTAGGGTTGCTGTAGCCACCAGCTAATAAGTATTGGACTCCTGCGGCGCAGCAGGCAGGAGAGTGTGGGTTTTATAGAAAACTTGGTCCAGCAGCAGCAAAGGCAATTCAGTTTACTGTCATAATATCTCCTGCAGTTGTCCCCTTGTGTGTCAGAGTGAAGAATGGCATCAGTATACAAAGGAAGGGCAATGTGAAATGAGAAAAAAATACCTCCCTCTCCCCTTCCATGCACCCCAACTGCAATTCCACAGACTTTCCCCAAATCCCTCACAAATGTCCATTGCCTTAGTTTTTGCTTTTAAGACCCTTGTTGACTGTGAAATGAATGAAGATACAAGTTAGTTGGTGACCTGCCTGCCTACAAAGAGAGGAAAGATCAAATGCTTTTGGTATTTCTTTTAAAGAAACAGGAAGAATCATAAGACATTTGGGGGTGAAGTGTGACTCCCTCCAAGAGAGAAATTATTAACTGCATTCAAGCACTGACATATTGCTTCTGAAAAATCATCCATTTCAATTTAAAGATGCATTATCCTTTTGTGTTCAGGAAAGGTCCTACAGGGCGGTCAGTTCAAGAGATCTTTCCACAGGAGTTCATCATGATTAAATAGAGGCAAGGGAGAGGATTAAATTGAGAAAAAAACAAGCTGACAACTAGAATTTAAGGAATTGTCTTGCTTGTCATTAATAATAGAGAATCCGTTACGGAAAAGGGATAATGCAACTTGATGGTCCTCTTTACATTTTACAGTCACACAAGGGTGTAAATATTTAATCTTTCAATTAATCAATCTTTACAAAATATCTCACAAAAACATTTTTACCTATAGAAATTAGTTTCTATACATCAATATATTTTTATTTTTATAAATTATTCCATCTTTAAGTGCCTTCTATCAATATAAATGATAAAATAGACAATCAAAAATTTTAAAGCTTTTCCCAGTTGTATCCCTCCTTGTCAACATAGGTGCTGTGAATCCTCATACGTGTGTGTGTCCGCATCGGAATGTGTTTGTGTGCACGTGTGTGTGATGTGAAATGCTTCCATCCTCTCCCACCCCCAAACTCCATTAAAATAAACTATATTGTTATTAGTTCCTGATGCAATAGTGTTTCTAAAGGGGAGAAAAGAAATGCTTGACTTGGTTTCAGAAATCAAAAGATGTGCATAGTTACCAAAGTCGAGGTGTACCAACTACAAATGTGCAATGACAAGCTTAGAATAGGATCCACCTCCCAGTCAAGTCAAAGAGTGTCCTACCAATGACTTCAGTAGGAAGTGGACCAAATACTCTGAGCTTGATTTTGCAAGGTGCATGTGGCCCTGATGTAGCAAAACAGTTAAGCCCGTGCTTAGCTTTGAGCACATGAATAGTCCTACTGGAATTGATGGACTGAACGGCATAGGGAAGGATCACAAGTGACTCCAAGTCAACGGGCTACTCGTGTAGCAATTGGGGTCAAGTGCTGAGCGCCTTGCAGGATCAAGCCCTATATGAGGTTCAAGAGCTGGGAACTTCTCTTTAAAGCAATCAACACACTGAGCTCAGCCATTGAAATTGAACAAAATGTCCGCATGGGCACAGGAGGTGGCTAGCTCCCCTTGACAGAGGGTCTCCATGTCAAAAGTTTATACGTACAACTGGTGCTCTGAGCACACAACAGATTTGCTTTATATGGTAGAAGTCTTTTTGTTCCTAACCTTTGACCCATCAGTGTCCTTCATGGCTTCAAACACTTTGTGTTGTACATTCATCAAAATTCACATTGACTGCAAAGAACATAAATGCAACAAAAACAGGAAAGCCTCCAAATAGTATATTATAGTTTTCTTCTAAATATTCTCCCGTCATAATCAGAGGTGCAGTGGCTAATTTATAATTTTTCCTTTGAAGGAATCCAGATGAAAGGCCCAGATTGTTCTTCAATTACAAGTTTGCATTGATTATATATATCTTCTAAGCTATCTCCTTGGACAATAGCTGCAGTAAGAAAACATATCAATATTTATTTTAATTGTTGTATTCTACAGCATCCAGTGTCAGATATTGATGAAATGAGAAGGAACACTAGCACACTCTGATGTTATTGATTATGGAAAAGTCATACCCCTGCAGATGGCAACTAAGTTCAAACCAATGGCACCTTCCCACGACAGAGAGCCATCCCACTGCTTGTAGTGAGACGACTGAGCTAGGTTAGTTTAGAGAATAGCAGCTCTGTCCCATGGGAAGGCAGCATGGTAGGTTCCCACTGTTGCAAGTCAAGCTTTACATTTCATTTGATTTAGAAGCTACTTCAGCAGTGAGTAGCAGCAGATTTACAGCCTATTCTTTTCCTGACTTAGTTATAATAAACTCACTCTTGGCTGCAAAAGTTAACTAGATCAGGCCCAAAGTGACAGAAGGTAAAGCAACTATAATGCAAAGCACAGTGTCTATACTCTTAAATTCCTTGCCCCCCCAGCAAAAATCTGGAACTGCAGTTCAGATTATGTGCACTGTCAGCATGTGGAGGGACAACTCGAGGCTTCTGAGTGTTATCCACAAATACCAGTCCCCTGAGCAGGGAGCTGCCTAAACCCGTCCAAAGGAAATGCTGGGGCCCAGAGCAGGTCTTAGGTCTTGCTTCTTTTCCAGGTCAGGAAGAAGATGCCTTTCTCTTTCCCTCCCATGATCCGTAGCTTGAGCTCTTGCCTTGAGCTAGTGAGGAATTCTTTGGTCTGTACAAATGCAGTGATGCAACATTTGTACTGATTTCGTTAAAAGCAGTTTTGGGTCAGAGAGGGAATCAAATTAATGCAAAACTATTCCTTCAGGGCATCAAACTTCTGAGGAGTTGAATGTCTCAACTGCCCTTGAGTTTCAGGGAAACAATAGTCCCAAGCCAGGAGTCCTTACTGTGGGCACACTATACTGATATGTACTCTAGGCCAGAGACTGAGCTGATCCAGCTGTTTTGCAATAAAAGACTATACCTTCGGAAAAAATTATTTTTTAATAAAAACATACCTGTAAAATATTCTCCAAATTCTTGTTCTAATTTAATTGCTCGATCGTAGGTTTTCTTCGCTTGCTCCTCTGTAAGACGTTTATTCATTTCCCTAGAAACACAGAGGAGGTCATCAAAAAGTTTCGATTCTTACTAGAACAGCTTTCTAAAAGAGAATCACGGCTGGATTGAGATCGGTACAAGAATCAAGCAGTGATTGATCCATCAGTTCATGGGCAGTTTCAGTATTTTAAATTTAATTTCATTCTTATGTAGTATATAAACCTACATTTCCAGACTGTCTCCCATTTCTCCACTAAATTTTTATTTTGGCTTCACTGCTTTACATTCCCAAACAAAATAGGAGGCCCAAATCTGGTAACTGCTAACTGAGGTGGACTTGTGGCATCAGGAACCCATGCGTAAGTCTGGGAGCCAGGAGTTCTCAAGGTCTGAGCACTCAGAGCACTCCTGCCTCCAGAGCTGAAGCTCCTTCAGGAACCTCTCTATCTCCCAGGCCCACAGCTGGCTGTCTCAGCTGAATAAGGTTGCCCAAACTGCTGAAATGGAAGCTGGGCTTTGACCGAGGCTGGGGCTATGGAAGTGAAATCACGATTAAAGGCAGGATTCAGTCACTGAGACTCCTGAGCCTGTAGAAGGAATCCCAGAGTCATTGTAAACCCTGTAGGGAAGCCCCGGAAGGACCCAGCATATCTTCCAGGGAGACTTCTGGGTTCAGGTGGGGGCATGAGTTCCAGATATCGTGAGAAATCAAACTGAGTCTTTCCAGCAGGAAGAGTTAAGTTATTTATTTATGTTCTCTGTTCCAGTCCTTTCTGATTAACTAGAGAGATTCCCAGTCAAGTGTGTCTTGCAGATTCTAAAACATACAGGGTACCAATAACTGTAAAAACATAGACAGTGTCAGTAACATTCTGTTATTGCCAACATTTTGTTATTTGATGGAGCATTTCTGTTTCAACAGAGGCGTTATTCAGTAACTTTAAGAAATGAGTTGTCTTGCCCATGCATGCTCAGCTTTTAATACCACTGTATACTTGCAAAGAATCAAGCTCACACTCATTCACTGCCTTACACGTATATGCCTGCAGATATCCAAATTAATTAGCAATAATAAATAGAGTTTGCTTATTCTAGCATTTTTTCATAGCATGGATTCATTTTTCTTAAAATGTGATGGAAGTTTTCTGAGGCAACTAGGAAAACAAGAGAAGGGAGCATCTTGTGTTCTACATAAATCTGATTTAATGCCTCGCACTGAATCATATGATTATGTGGTAATGGCCTGTATACAGTGTGACATGGGTGATGCATGTAGGAAATTATGTGCATGATGGTGCATAAAAAAATGATCTACGACGTGCACAACAGTATGAACTTGCTACAGCTAACTCCTACCTGGCTTCTGAAAAACACCCTGTAGGATGTCCAGGATGCAAAAAGGTATTTCTAGAAATGACTTAAAGCTGTCTATCTATATAACTAACCATATAGCTGGGAACACTGCTTAAAAAAATCTCTCTGGAAGTACCAATGCAATGCAGAAAGCAGGTTTATAAAATGAAGGATAAGAAAGATGTCTTTAAAAATTTCTGACAGTTATTTGCGGATTATATAAATAGGTTTAATATATGCCAATCTGTGTCATGCTGCTAAATTTGTAATACTACTAATTCTATTTATTGGAAAATTGCTATCTAATTGAGTTCAAGTGGGCTTCTCATTAGCTGCGCCTACTTGAACATATCTTTAGGTGACTGAACCAAAACTCTGTCTTGAAGTGGGACATACCATTGCAAATTCTTATGCAAACTTAACATTTTCATCTTAAGGACAGTCAGCCAATATTCTAGTGCTACCAACATCCTCCTCCTTCCAGATCTATTTCTGGTAAATTTCTGAGAAGTTTTCCTCAAGATCTTTGAATATTAGAGGAGAAAATACAAATAAAAATATAAACAAGCATTTAAAATAGTAAGTACTTTGAAATAAGTAGAAATTTGCGTTACATTTTCAGGTTGTAGATTTGCCTGGTGTATAAAACTGTGCGAGTTGTATTCATGCCTCTGCCCACCCTGTGCCTTCAGGAGGGAGGACGGAGAAGGGGGAGGACCACGATGGCCATTTCTCATGATGAATTAAAAGTGCTGTCAAACCATAGTCCCTTCTATTTTTTTATTTCCTAGCCAGGGACCTGCACAGCTGGTGAATTCAAAATGCTTGCAAAGAGCTGTCCCTCCAGGCACATTTTCCAGGGTTTTCCTCCTCTCCCAGTGAAGAGCTCACCCAGGCAGGCTCTTCATTACTTCCAGCTCTCATCCCCATGATCCCACCACTGTCCTCCTTCTTCTAGGGACAGAGGCCGATTGAGAGGTACCAACAGGGATGCCTCTGGGATTAAACCTGTGAGGCGGAAGGAAGGAAGGAAGGAAGGAAGGAAGGAAGGAGGCAGGTTTTTTTTACAGCAATTTGATTGCCAGGACTGAATTTAATTGAAGAAAGCAGGATCAGGAGACATCCAGCTCAGGCCATGTGTTCTGGCTGCTTTTACATCCAATAGCCCACATGGTCCTCCATTGCTGTGGTCATTAGTGTTAGCAGGGTATTTCCAGAGAACCAGCGATAACCAAGTTTCAAGTGCAGGTGCAAGCTTAATTTATGCTCCCTGCACTCCTCTTACCTTCACTGTCAGATGGGTGCAAAGGAACGAATGCATAAATGAGAGTTAGACTTCAACTTTAAGTACTAATTTTGCTGCAAGTTAAATCTTATGACTTTGTTTTTCTGCATCTTCTGATTAGCAATTTTTTGTCTTTTATGCTTTTACTTTGCTATTACACTAACTTTCAACTCATTTGTATGAACAGGAGTAATAATTATGGCAGATAAACCTATAATTTTTGTGTTGTAGTAGTTACATACATAAAAAAGACTGAGTGAACACAGTTACGCTGTCATAAAAATGTCCTCTTTCTGTTCCCACAGAGCACTGGTTTGTTAAACTTCTCCATACTAAAATAATAGTATCTATTGGAAAGGTGTTATATGACTCCATGTATGCACACCCTACAACCCCTACAACCCCCTGCCACTTACATCAGAGTATGTATTTGTTTAGCCAGACCCTGAGTGATTTAGCTTCATTACAAAATAAAATAAATGATTTTTGCAAGCAAGGGTCTCAGAATTATGTCATTATTCTTAAGACAATTCTTTAAAAAGAATGATACTGTTTATATTAAAAGAGTTCTCATTTCTGTTAGAAACTAATTTTGGGTACTGTTTGATAAGATAAATACACATTAGATAGATAGATTAACTAGATAAAAAGATTACTTGTGGAGAGCAGGCTGCAGGGGATAAACTAATTTAGAATGCCTGAATTCATTACATTTTCCTGTTTTTTTCGGGAGTTGTATTGTCTTTACATAGTTTATTTATATAAGCCATATTACTGCAAAAGATCCCAAACTCGTACTGATATATAAGGACTTTTGCTGTCCCACGGAAGTTTGGATTTCTAATTAAGGTTGTCTTCCACAGGGTACTTGCAGAACAAGGAATTCAAAGTCATATAATGGATTTCAGTTTGTTTGTCCCTACCATACTGTCAACGCTGAGTCAGGTTTATATTTGGAGAGTGAAGAATAGCTTAATTTTGATTTACATTGGTAAGGAAAATTCTGCTAACTCTGCATAACTTGTTTTGTCCTAAGTGAAATATTAGCATTGCTTTGGTTTAATAACAGGATGATTGTCATAATATTTGGCATCTTCATAACACTTTTCAGTCAATCTGTTCAAGGATTTGCTGTTACATCAAATCAATGAAGCCTTTATGTTATTGCCACATTTCTGGTTCTGCCTAGTGTATTTTTCAGAGTAAGGGCCACCTTTATTTAATTTTTTTTTTTTATCACTCCAGATACAATGTCAGCATTAAACAAATAATGGAAATATTTTATGGATGGGAAAACTGTAGGTTAAGATCTATCTTAAAACAATCAACGCAGAAGGTAGGCTATCAGTCTACCCTTCCCCTTCTATACAGCAACATAATCAGAATATAATTGAATTGTAGGGCTAGACGAAATGTCAAGAAGTCATCCAGCCCAAGATGGCTTTGGTCAGGATGGGGCTGTGCAAGTACCACATACTGTGCACCATCCCCTGTAATGTGGCTGGACGTGCAACAACCTTATCACCAAAAGGCAGGGCCAGGGAGGATGCACATTCATGGGATGGGGCATGTTAGCATTCTCCAGCTCTGCCACCAGATGGTTGTGGGCACACCGTTACCGTAACCAGATACGCATCTGTCGCAGGAGGGGGGATGCCTACATTTTAGCTGTGTAAGAGATACCTATGGCATCATCTGGCATTTGCAGAGCCTTTGCTGAGGGGAAGGCACAGAGTTCAAAATTTCATCCCTATCACAGCAAATTAAGCTTATAACCCTTGCATTACCATAAGGGTACATGGAAAACAATTGATCGCAATGTATTTTATCCTGAGCTTTAGCCAATATGAAGATTACTTCCATATTTCCTCCTCAGCCTTCTCTCCTTGACACTAGGTAACCTCCGTTCCTCCTCCACTTCCAGGGTGGAACCCAGAACCAGGCCAGCGCTCCAGCTGAGGCCTCATCCATACCCAATAAAACAAAATAACTGTCTGTTGTGTCCTTATACAACACTGATGTTAATACAGCCCACAGTGGCAGTTTCCTTTTTTGCAACCACATTATCCATCCATCCATTCATATTCCTGTGTGATCCATCCCAACCGCCAGATGCTTTTCTGCAGTGCTATAGCTTAATTATTCCCTGCTTGTGCTCGTGCATTTCATTTTCTCTCATTTGCCTGTGCTGAATTTCATCTTACTGATTTTACATTGAGTTTTAATCTTATCCTCCAAAGCGCTTGCCACCTTGTTCAGCCTTGAATTATTCACAAACTTTACAAACTTGCCCAATTCATCATTCAAGTAATTCATGAAAATAACAAGTAGTCTCAAACAGGGACACAGCTCAGGAAATATACTTGCAGGATTTTTGTTACCCTCCCAGTTTAACAGTGCCACTTTCAATGACTGAGTATGGCTGTGCACACACTCTCTAGTGATTCCCTCTGGACTCTATTTCCCTAAGCTGCTACTGAGAATGTCCCATGGAGCCAGAACAAAAATCAAGGTGCAATACAATTATTGATATCCATCTCATGAAAGAAGGAAGTAAGATTGATTTGATTTGCTCTTGATACACATACATTGGCTGCCTCTTAGAACCTTTTTGTCCTCTGTTATTATATCTGAGTTGCTTAACTGTTCCCTGGATCCCAGTGTTTTTCTGAGTATTGAAATTAGGTTGCCTGGTGACAGCTTGAAGTTGGTGCCTTCTCTTTCCTTCTTTAAGTGTTATGTTTGCCCCTCTCCAGTCCCATGGGTCCTTGCCTATCCTCTTACAGACCTTCAAGTAAATGACGGGCTGACAAAGAGGCACACACCGCAAATCTGACACAGGTTTACCATCTGGTCGGTCCCCTGTGACCAGACTCTACACCCCAGGAGCACCCAAGGCTGGATGGGACAAGCCATGCTGCATGAGTCCTTGGTGAACTTGCTGCAAAGGTTGCAACAAGTACACCGAGCACAGGCAGGGAGTCCTTCATGGTCCAGCACGTAAGCCCATATGTCCCAGAGTGAAAGGTTCAAAGGCAGCTTTGGCTTCCTCCTTGAGATGCCGGGATACAGTGGATGGCAGGCAGGGAGAGCTAGTCTCCACTGTTCCCACTTCATCTCGTTATTACTGATTTTAGAGGACAGGCAAAATGTAGACTCAAGACCTGTGTTGTGCCACTTGAGACTGTACCCTGAAAATAAAATGCTTGAAGGAGTTTATACTTACATCAGAGGCTCCCATGATTTAGGCTTAATGAAGATAGCGATGGGATAGAGTTGTGCAACTTGTAGTCGTTTGATAGCATTTCCTGACACATCAAGTATACAGTGCTTGCCCTGTTGGAAACAGATGAGGATGTGTTTATTTTTACAGAGTTTGCTGCAGATCAGCCAAAAGACAGGAAGCAATTCTGCGATGCAGTGCCCTGGAACGGGGCCATTACTGGCACACCAGGGAAGTGGGACCCCAGGGCATGCACTCCACTCCTCTGTGCTCTTTCCTTTGCTTTGATGCTAATATAAAATATACACTGGAGATATTGGAACAAGCTCGTTTTTTATTTTTACTGGGATGAACTTTGTGGGGGGGAGAGGATTTTCTTCAGAGATGAGAAAAATCAGTTCAGAAAAGTAATAGGATGTCTACGTTCTTACTGGTGAATTCAGTTCTTGTTTGTGTCAAAGACTCCCTGTGTCACCCGAGGCAAGTAATTTAATCATTCTGTGCTTCGTTCTTTTGCCTCTATGAAAGTGAGATAAGTTTATTTACCTGACTTACAGAGGGAAAAGGGAAGGCTGTTTTGAGGTGTACTTGAGGTGCTGTGTTAGATCCCTGAATCGATCGCACTACCTCCAGGTACAGAAAGCACCAAGGGTGTTGTAATTCAAAGTCAGAGACTCCACTTGTGGAGTCATTATAAAGCCTATAACCTCCAGGTAGAAAGCACCAAGGGTGTTGTAATTCAAAGTCAGAGACTCCACTTGTGGAGTCATTATAAAGCCTATAAATATTAGGATGCCGTTTTGCAGATATTTTATATTTTTGGCAGAAGAATCATGTCTGAGATACAATGTGGAAACAAAAGAGATCATGTTGCATGGTCAATAAAACTAGTGTCAACCTACCCTTTCTGCCACGAATCTCACAGACTGGACACTAGTTCCATATAAATTATCATTGTACTGCCCAGCTTCTATAAATTTGTGCTCTTGGATATCTTTTTCCATTTGTTCTCTTGAAATGACAAAATGATAATCTCTCCCATCCACTTCATAGTCACGCTTTGGCCGTGTGGTATCTGCATGAAACAAAAGACAGAAGACCAAGAAGTCTGTAAAAATATTTCATGTAAAAAATGCTGCAATTAAGGTTTGCTCAGCGGACAATGCTGGGTCTACTGTAAGTGGAAGTGCTTCACATCTCGGAGCAGATCTTTGGCTGCTACATGTTGTTTTCAATGGAGTTATGACAATAAAACTGTCTTTTTGTAGTAATACCTTCTGACGTTTACCTCCAATCAATACAGACTAACATAAAATTAGGGTTTACCAGAATTCCACTTTTTTTCAGCAGGATCACACACAAACCTCACATACAAAATGCATTTCAGATTGTAAATCTAAGCCTATTACAGTGATAAAATGAATTGCAATCTCATCAATTTAATTTAGCCTTAATTATAACCCTGATTCTGATCTCATCTCTAGCAGTTTTAAGCTGGTGTATCTGCAGAGACAACAGTTTAAAATGAAGTTAGACTGCAATCAGGGCCTGAAATAAACTCAGTGAGCTCTAATGATCCAAGATATAAACACTCTGCTTAATTCAGTGTCCAATATTGCTTTCAGATTAGACAGTCTAGCTCTCACACAAATCACAGATTACTCCTTATTTTTATTGGTGGATGCTGTGTAACTGAGTTGAAACATTTTACATTTTACCAGTATTTCAAACTTTTATCTTATTTAAGAAACCACAGATTAACTGATGAGTAAACTGAGTTAGGGGTTAAAAGGCTCCTTGTTTAAAAAAATGTAACAGCTTTTGAGACAATTCTTTTGAGAAATTCTTTCCAGACCTTCACAATCTTTTTTTGTTTGTTCCTTTCCCCTTTTTTGTCCAATGGAAAAATGGCTTTTGAGAAACTCAACTACATATAGTTCATGGATGCTGCTTTCACAGCAATTTACTTCGTGTGTGGCACCAAGGGACACAACTCACCCAGCTGCAGAACGAGGAGTAAAATCATACTTACGTGGTACACATGACCCAAACTTATCAGGGAATTCAGATATCAAGTCATCGTTGATCCGATCTTTCATAGGACCCAGAATAATAACCGGCCTGGTGTAATTAACTGAACAACAAAAAGAAGGGTACATTTTGATGATCTTACTGATAATAACAGTAAATCTTCCGAAAGATGCACTAAACAGAGTTGTTGCCTTTATGTATGAAGTGAAAAATTAGGTGTACATTTTATTGAGGAATACTTTATTTATTGACATGAATAAGGAAAATGGAACGAGTACCACTCATTTTGCAGAGCCCTGTGATGGTGCATGCACGTGTAGTCAAACGACTATGTGGAAGTATATATATTTGCTATTGCTCAACAAGGTCACTCCCAAATGCTTGCAGATGGACTCTCTCATGGGGCATGGAAAGGAGATTGTAGGATTTTTTCTCCTCAGTTATATGAGTGCATCCCCCATTAAACCAGGGGGGTGCCCTCCCATTTTTGGTTTGCCTTCCCATAGGTTCATCTACCCTGCTTAGAGGCACATATGACACGAGAAGAAAAATAATAAAGGCTTCCCATGTAACAATATTGCAGTAAATCTAGAAAATCTGCATCAATATTTTGTAGACTGATTAACGTATTTATCAGTAAAGGCCATGAGAGCATACTGAGGAGAGTCCTGAGAATGTTAGGAAGCGGGGGCTAGCGAGGGAGACCCTTACATCATTTCTTTTGTATGCGATAGACCGAGTGGCCAAGAAAAAGAGCCACAGAGAATCTGGGGCTGGCACAGCAAGGCTTACTGCTCTGCTGGCCCCCAAAATGTGAAGTGAAAAATATAAGGAACAGTGACAGAAGAGCAGATGAAACTTACTTTCCTGTCTTGTGACAGGTTCATAAGAAAGGATGCAGTCTTCTTGGCCTCCTGATGAGAGAAGAAAGATAAGAGATTGAAGCTGACAAGCAACACATCAAGTACTAAAGCTTGATAAAATGCTTCACATAGAGACAGATTGGGTTCGACACTTCTCTCTGGTAATGCTCTCACCTGAACCATTCCAAAGTCCCTCATAACTTCAAAGTGCGGAGATCACTTTTTTCCTTCCCTTCCCTCCCCTGCCACTTGTTTCAATTATCTTTGCTGAAATTGGGCTTTTTCAATGATGGGCAATAAGGCTTCATTTATTGATTTGGTTGCAAGGCTGTTTACAAGGATAGTGCAGAAATTTAAGATGCAATTCTTTTGATTGTCTGATTGTTAAAGCCCTAACATGCTGCTGCAGGGCAGACCCACAGGCTACCTAAACTGAACAATTTTTATTCTCAGCATATATGAGTTTTGGTTGATCGTCCTTCTGTGCATAACCTCCTTAGTCTAGTTTATTCACAGCCTGACATCTAGCTATGAGCTATTTGATGACCCTTATCCTTTCCCTGAACACAAATCTCACAGCATCATATTTTACGCACTTATCCTCCCTCCACTCCTGTTAGGACAGTGCTGTTTCCTCATTTAGGAAACAGCGCTTAGGACATTTAGGGAACTAAAGCAGAGAAATTTGCCATGAGAAACAAATGGCACTAGATGGACCATGACTTGCATGCAGGTGTACAGCCCCGATGCATCACTGTCCTCTCCTCTACGAGAGTGCAAGAGGAGAGGGGGGAGGATTCTTCAACCTACTGCATGAATAAGTCCTAGACATTTCTCTTTCTGGGTCACTGTCACATACTTGGTACCACATAAGGGCTCTGGCAGGTTCTGAATATGACTTAGGCTTAACAAAATTTAAAATTATGATTTTATTTTTACTCAGTTCAGGGCTTATCTCTGAGAAGATCCACAGATGGGATTTTGCAACTAATTTAGATACTACAGAAGAAAGAGTGTCATAAGGGGTACCAGGGCTTTATAAAATAGACAGGGTTGCCTTCATTTCATCTGCTAGCATGCACATGAGTCTGTGTTACATTATTCTGGTGGGTTCCTGCCAAACTAAAGTGTGCACATACAGGGGAAGAGTGCTGCCTGACACCGGGTGGACGATACAGGTAGGATTTAGAGGGGCCTAGACCTCACCCTGAAGTAGTCTGACTGCTATCTGAGTCACTCTTGAGGCTCCATTAACTATATTAACAAGATTTGTATTGGATGCAACGCCTAGCTCCCAAGAAGGTACAAAACTTTTTATGGTTTAGTCTTAAGCTGAATCCCACCCCATGAATCTAATATATTGATAGATATTTTTTGTGATATATTATATAGACAGCTGTGGGAAATGTGTAAGAAAGCTTTTCAAGTAAAAGTAATGCTGTAATTAAGAAAAACAACAGAAAAAGCAAATAAAAAAAATGTACTGATGTGTTAGGAGAGAGGGAGAAACAGACAGGGCCAACTCCAACCTAGCAATGGTGCTGAAGCAGCAAAGGCAAAAACATAATTTTTAATAAAAGGAAAAGATTAGAGAGCTTTTGAGGGCAAAGCAACATAACATATGAGGAGTGTGGATAATGGACTTTCTTCTCTATTTGCAAATGTTTGATACTGTAATCACTTGCTTAACTTTGGCTTTTTGCAAAGTTAAAAACCTAGAATTATTGTTACACTAGGTTTCATACATCAGATGTATTATTCTCCCTTAAGTTTCTCTGGGAATTTTAGGGGTGATATAAAACTCAGGATGTCCCATTCCCCTGGAGACAAAATGATTCACTCTCCAGGCTGGATGAAGATGCTCCTGCACTGCCTGCCCTCCAGCCCCAGGAGCCAAGGCTATGCTTTTCAACAGCCTGAGAAAGTCAGTCTTGGGGTGGGCGATGAAGCCATCATGTACTAAGCATGTGGAGGGAAGACTGTTTGTACGAATACAATCTTATACTTGAAAATACTTGTTTCAATGGCATACAGATCCACAGAAGGGGATTAATTTCAGCTAATTTCAGAAACCTGTAGCGTCTAAGCTAGTCCCTAGGTACCCTTTGGAGGCGATGGGTGCCTACAAATAGGCAAGTGCTTATTCTAAGACATGAGTCATCTGACCTATTTTAGATGTCTACTTTGGGATGAGAGAAAAATTCAGAAGGGTGTATTTGTCTCCATTGTCCCATAACAGCATTTAAACAGCAAGGTCAGATGCAGACATCTGCATTTAAACAGTAGAATCCCATGGGAGTGACAGTGACAAGAGCAAATGAAGGAAAATAGCCAGTAACTCTGACACTGTTGTTTAAATTTTTTTCTGTGGGCTAATATTTGGCTTTGGCACAGAATTACAACCAGCACAGAGAAGCCAGCACAGATTTTACCTTCTGTTTTGCCCAGTCTCTGGCAGACATGTCCACATGCTAAAGCTGTCGTTACATCCACGCTATCAGTAGGGTATGGGCTGTGGAGACAAATGAGCCTGTCGTTTCATGGAAGTCTTGTGAAACTGTAGCCAGGCTGAAGGCAAAGAAAAAACTCCAGCCCACTCAAATTGTGCTGAAGCTTAAGCCATTGGAAAGGGTTGCAGAAAGTAAGGAGAAACTTTGAGGCTGACTGTGATACACAGGGCCTTAAAGATAGATATATTCCTGAGTGAAGGCTCTTCAGCACTGAGTTTCAGACTCAACATGGAGTGCGAGCGTGGGGGGAAAGCTGCACCATTTCCACTATTTTATTTTCTGGAAAAAGGGCTTAGGAAGCTTAAGTTTCTGTGTGAATAAAATCCTTCCAAGTACTGTCCAGACAAAATCCTGTAAGTCCTCAGAGGCTAATATGCGTGTTAACTGTACCAGACGGTATTCTTTAATGATCTCTGCTCAGTCGGTACCGCATGGTTTTGAAGTAGTCCATAAAGTATTAAGTATAATGAAGAGCTCTAGAGTCAATCGATAATCGGATTGCTATAACCTTGTGATGGCTTTGAGGTGTGAGACACAGTGTGAAATTCAGCAGAACACAGGCTCTTATTTATCATTTGAATAAGCCTCATTTACCACCCACATTAATGGCTTAATTAGCACAGGTTAGCTATATTGATCTGGAACATCTTTGTGAAATTTAACAGACAAAACAAAAAAAGAAAAAAGAAAAAGTCCTTTCTGTAGGATGCTGGCATGATCCCTTGTTCTTCAGTAAAATCCCGCAAAGTCAAAAAGAGAAGAAAAGAAAGAAGATAAGGAAAGACAAGAAAGAAAAAGGAAGCTTTCCTAAATCTAATATTCTTATGAGTAAAATTATTGGAGGGCTTTCACTTTCCCAGAATCACTATGGCTCTGCTTCCCTTTGTTCTTGGTATGCCTGTTGGTGAGTTCTCGTGCTCAGGAAGAGAGAATAACCTCGCAGCCTCTATAAACTGGGCTGAGAGGTTTTGTGTGGTCAGATGACTTTCATAAGGACTACTAATTTCAACTTTTTAAAAGATTTTATGGTGTTCAGAGGAGTAGCCCTAAAATGGATTTAAGGTGTTGCCTCTGTTTTCCCTTTCTGGTTAGATGGCAGAGGGTCTGTGAAAGACTCAAAGTCACAGTTTCAGCATAGACCTGGCAGATGTCAGGCGTTTTTCATGTAACCCATAAAAAGGCCCCATTTCCTACTGTCTTTCCAGAGCATCCAGAGCTTCCACAAGGCTGGTGTAACTGCACCCAGCACGTGAGTAATGGGGCAGGAGAGCTGCTGTAAGCTGCTGTGGTGCAGCCACCATGTGACCAAACGCCCACCTTTGTCAAGCACCTTATGCTGTGCGTATCCATGGATTTTGGCATCCTATTAATGGCTGTGAATGAAAAAAATCTGTAAAGGCATCTATGGCAGTGAATAATAAAAAAGCAGTACTTATGAAGACAGCTAAAAATTATTTATGACTTTAGAAAAATCAAAGGGAATTTTTGTGTTCATTAAAATTGCTGGACTAATGGTGGTGGTTACCATCAATACACATGTGAAATACATGTAGATGAGACAAATTAATTTTATTTTTGAGCGCTTGCCTGAATTTTGTTGCTCAGCTGGATCTAAAATCAAAGAAGGCTTATTTTTCTGTCACCATCCATTTTGGTTTTGGGCTAACGTATGGATTACCTGAGTTGGACTTGCAAGATCTTGGAGAAATCAATTTCTTGTTTTGTTTCATCTGCACAGACTGCACTGGACAGCCAATATCCTAACCTCCACTTGGGTCGGAATCCCTTTCCTGGACCTCTATTTGTGTAAGTAAACACATGACTTTTGGAAATATATTGATGGCTATGAAAGGCTGGAAATCCAATACGTAAAAAGATCATCAGTAGTCTGAGAATGAACTTATGACTGAAAAGTGCTCTATCGGCACTTTATGTTTAAGATCAATATAGCTTGTGAGGGCAGAAAATGAGACTTCAATACTTGTGCCAGTTTGAGTGTGCCTGAATAACATAGTAATCCTTGGGGAGTGTAAGGGCCAATGTAAGTGTACTAATTAATCAGTGGCCTAACACAATAATCAGGACTCCTTTAACCGTGTTCTGAGTCTTCAAATCTCATTACAAGAGTGACTTGTTCAAAGATGGTAAAAATTTTTGTTTCTAACAATTTTCCTTATTTTTAACTTTTAGTCATGTATTACCTCTCTAGGTAATCGGTGCAATCACAACCAGTTATGCAATTAGGCTAAATAGATGTGGTAATGTGTGTGTAATTTTGATGACAGCTGTAAAAACCTTTACTGAACTACACGTAAGTTAGTTAGAGACCACTTGTTGACAGATGGTAAAAATTTTTGTTTCTAACAATTTTCCTTATTTTTAACTTTTAGTCATGTATTACCTCTCTAGGTAATCGGTGCAATCACAACCAGTTATGCAATTAGGCTAAATAGATGTGGTAATGTGTGTGTAATTTTGATGACAGCTGTAAAAACCTTTACTGAACTACACGTAAGTTAGTTAGAGACCATTACCACACATATGCAGTAGAGAGACTTGAAATTCATGGCCATTATGAAAATCATGTCTTGCAAAATAAAAACTGATGAGTCCACGGTAAAAAATATGTTCTTACAAGCTTGGTTTGAAAAAGAAACCAGAACATTTTAAGTCACAGAGCTCAAAATAAACTTTCAGTCATGGTTTGATTAGCTGGTTCAGGGATAAGTCAAAGTTGGCTGTATGTATCCTTATCGCAACAAGAACACAACTTTCTGCTAGACCAGGACTTTATATACCACTCTTCAAACTTGGTTTTACTGCTGAGAACAGGTGCAAATAACTAACATGGCTATAGCCTTCATATTAGCATGGCCAATATGACGCGGTAGCAGCTGTGTGGCGGCTCAGCCCCTTTTAGATCAGGCCAACATTTGTTCCTGGCTCAAAAATACTTCTTAATTTTTTATAAAGGGCCAGATTCTGCTGTCAAATGTATTTGTGGTTCCCCCTGAAGTTAATGGAGCTGAAGGTTATTTGTTGGGATGAAGAAAATCCCACTGTTGGCTCCAGCACTTTTGCTCATTACAAACCCAGTGTTGAGAGCACTGGCAGAAGAAATCAGGTTTACTACCTGCAACAGCCTTGTTGCTAAGAAGTGGTCAAAGAATTTTCTCTTGAGACCACATAGGAGGACTTTCAATTTTATTATTATTCTGAAATAGAAAGTATCTGACTTCTGTAAAAAAGTTGATTTTTTAACCCCCGAGCCCGACACGAGCAATACTTCGGCCAGATACTCAAATTTTTAAGCAATATATTTTTCTAAATAAATATGGATGTATCAGAATATCTTCTAGAAAAAACTCAGTCAATTTGTAACCCCTCTGTTAATCACTGTTCAGGGCACAGCCTGGACAGCACTCAGAAACCTTCAACATCACTTTGGGTAGTTGTACCCCTGATTTGGAATGGTTCTAGGAATGATCAAGTAGTACAGGTTTCAACACTAGCTACTTTTCACTAAAATGCTCATCATGAGAAGCAAAAGTTAGAGGAACATGTTAAAGCAATTGCCAGAGACCCACTAGAAAAAATGCAGAACACCTCACTCTGGACTCCAACTGGCCTGTTTTTATAGGGACAAATATGAACGTCTGCAGGACAACACGTGGCACTTGCCAGTCATTTCTTACCCACACACTTTTGTTTGTGCTGGCCAAGGTGTGAATTGCTGATTTCCCACGATTCAGAAAGCAGTGGGGCAGGCAACCCCTTTCTTCCTTGGGAAACAGAAGAGAAAAGGGGCACTGGGACAGGGTCACAACCCATGGAAAACCCTTGAGCTCTCCAGCAGTTTTCTATTTCTATTTTCTATTTCTAATTTTCTATTTCTATTCCATGAATTTATCAGCTTCACTTTTTTTTCTCCTCTTAGTAGCTCCCCATGAATTTCTCAGCTTCACTTTTTTTTCTCCTCTTAGTATGCCCCATTTCACCAGTGCACAGACTGAGGGCTAGATGAGTTTGCAAGTCAACACACATGGTGTCCTGGTAAAATAACTTGTAGTGCCTCACCCTGAACACACAAATTCTCCTCAAAATGGCACTACATCACACTGAAGAACGGCTTTGCAACATGGCTGGCTCCAAATGGAGTTAAAACAAACTTGGTTCTGTGGCAGTGACTGATATTGGGTCCCATTCCCAGCTACCCAGATGCAAACAAGAAGAGCAGAAATAATAACTGCATGCTGTCTTATTCTACCAGGAATGAGCTTTACCCCGAGCACCTATTATTATTTTCCTTTCATTAGGAATAAATAAATTAGAAGGCAGTGAGGAATACGTCTTTAGGAAATGTTCACAGACTAGGTCTGGTAATTACTCTTCCCACATGAGGGATATTGATAGGCTTCTGCTGTACAGTATCCTCTCTCAGCAGTCCCACAAGGTCAGAACTGCAGTGAAATAAGACAACTTCTTCATGAAAGGCCTAATCTCTCTTATCTCCATGCCCTCACAATTTGTTGACTGCTCTCTCTGACCGCCTCTCGCTCTCCTCTGTCTGATTCTTCTCTGTTGCTGAGTCATAATTTTTCTAGGGGAGATTTGCTGCAATGAACCATGTGATGGGACATACTGTTGACATAGGGTAGCCTGGAGATCCAGAGAGTAACCATCTGGATTCAGGAGGGCTGTTAGTCCCCACAGGAGATATGCTGATATGCCATGGCCATGTAGTAACTGAACACACAGTCAGGTGAAAGTTGACATGCCACCATGGCCATCTGAATCAGTAATTTCCAAAAGCTGGTCACCAAAGTTGCTGGTTGCCCAAGGTCATGCCTTCAAATGTCATGTCAGCACACACCAATGAATCATTAGCAGATGGAATTAGGCCCTTTGGGCACCAGCTCCTGGACTTTAAAGCCACTTTCATTTGGCATAACCTAAGACTGGCTTTCTCTGCTGCTAAATGGCATAGCTCTCCCACGGGCAGAGAAGGAAGCCCTCTTGCATCTTCTTCACCAGGCAGCAGTCATTGGACACATCACTAATGTGTGGGGAACTCCAGCCAACAGGATGTAGGCTGGATGCTGCTGGGATGAGACAGGAGCTTGCCCAGATGGAAACCACCCTGGAAGGAGAGCACCTGCCACAGGCAGTTGTTACCCCAACGCTCCTTTTCCTTCTAAGCATGTACCCCAAACCTAACTACCCCAAACCATTTCTGTCCCCTTTCTTGCACCTCAAAACATACACTTTGTTTCAAGCTATTGCACAGCCAAGGAGGAACTGGCTACCTGGCCTGTCTTATGATGAAGTTTGGGAACTAGCTTTTGTGGACCTGCTCCAAATGTTTGGCTGCAACTGGGCACCCCTGTTAAGTCTCCTGTTTGGGACAGTACATCAGGCATGGGATGTGCTCAGCCACCAGCCTAGATTCTCCTCTGGGCTTTTACCCTGAGCTCACTCTGAAATAAACACACCTGGAGGAGATTTGACTCATGCAAACTTTTGAAAATTTAACCTGTTGACTCCTTCCTGATTGTAAAGTTGGTCTGGGGAAAGAGCATCTTATATTTCAAACATAAAATCCTCCTCTCCTCCTCAGTAGAGGACACATTAAAAATAAGGTCGTTCAGAATTGGATCTTGGCAGTTCAAGAGCACCTACTGTTTTCTTGTGACTCTGGCAATTGCTTTCCAAGGAAACCTTTGCAATACAAGAGAATACAAACTAATTTACCATTTCTGAATTGCATAAGATTAGCTGTTTTACTGAAACAAACCAGTGTTTATTAACAGAGCTCAACTGCTATGCACTGTATCAAGACTGGTAAATATGAGGTATGATCCCAATGATTACCTGAATGTATGCGGGTGCTTAGCACAAGTGCTGAGTGACTGGTGGAAAACTTGATTTGCTAAGCAAATGGCTTGAAAAAATTAAACAACTGGGTGATTTAGTAAGCAATCTATCATTTTAATTACCTTTTATTACATTTCCAGTAATTTATTTAATGCCTTACTTTTTTGCTTTTCAACACTTCCAGAAAAGTAGTTATATTGGTTAAGTTTTTGGGTATTACTAATAATTAGCCAGAACGTACAATCTGCCTCTTGGCTATATGACCACATGGAGTCTGTAATTCCAACCAAATCAGGTTGCAGGGTTGGGACCTTCACTTATAGGGAATCAGTGACATTCAGTGGCGGTGCCTAAGGGTCTTTTTTGAAGACTTCAATATGCATTAGGAAATCTGTACTGCCAAAATTAAGGGCTCAACAAAATTTTTGGGACTATTTCTTAGCCCTTCATACAGGCATGCAGAAATGCAAGTAAAAATTGTGACCTTGTAAAGAGGATGCATTTTGCAGATTTGACTACAGCTATGGAGTAATTTTACTCTTAAAAGATCATCAAGAAACTGCCCCCTCCCTGCCGAAATAAACTTCTTGTCACTAAACCAAATAATCCTGACTTTCACAGGCTACCCAAAGCCAGGTTTGGTTTTATGTCCCAGAATACATCCCAAATAACAACCTTCTTCCCTTTTCTTGTAAAGGTTGCCAGTTTTCTTTCATAGCTTTGTACTCAAGATGTGGTTGTAAATTTGAATTCCAAGCCATTTGCTCCAACCGTCTTTTTAACATTAACAAAAGAGTAGCAAGGAGAGAAACAAAATAAAAGAAACAAACAGAACAAGCAATGCAAAGTAAAAGGACTCTAATGGAAGCAGTAACTTACTGTAGCTACTTTCACTATTGCTGGCATTAGAAGAAACATGTTCTGCAAGAACAGTACAGCAAATTAAAGAACATAACCAAGCACCACAGAGCCGCAGAAACTTAAAAGAACTGACACAGTCATGCGAAGGTAGTTGTGCAGTGAGGAAATAAAAACTATGCAGTGACATCACCTGAAAAATCTTAGATAATTTACACAGGTAAAATGAAAGCTTTCTCTCTTGTGGTGTTTCAGAAAGAGACTATACGTATTAGCTAGGGATACGTGTCATGGCAAAGCCATGTCTTTTCTTGATGAGACAGTTAATGACAAAGTTCAAAGTACAGTATAATCCACTTGCATCTTGCTGAATGTCTTGACTAATTTAACGAACCAGAGTGTCTGCTCATATTATTCTGCACTAGCGTGCATCATTAATAAATTAGAACTATTCCTGCTAAACTTCTGACCTGTGTCCATCTTTAATCACTGTGCACTATCCCAAAGGGTTAACAAATTAACATGAAAATGGTTTTGATATCAAATATTGTAACCACATCTACTTTAATCTGTCCAAAAAAAGAAGACAAAGCTGGTGGCAAAACTAAGAAAAAAATGGAAGAAATCTTTTTTCAGACATTATCTAGCCTCAGGATTTGAGCTAGACTATGAAAACCTTTACCAGACCACCGGACGGGTGAATAGGGATACAAGATCTATCATGATGGCTCACACTTGTGGTTTGACAAGTCTGGTGTCCTGTTTCTACTATCATATTATTTAAGGGAAAGTGCAATCTATATCATATGAAGTGGCTGTTCCTAAACTGTAGTCAGCAGACTGTTTATGGTCAGTCAGACCATGCTATATGGTCTCCAGGAGGTCTGCAGAACCATATTAAATGGTGGTTTTAATAGTATCTCTGGTAGAAATGCTGATTACTTTCCACCTGAAATACTATTTGGCAGTTGAAACTTTTCAGCTGGTCCAGGAGATTTAGAAGCCAATGGTATAATGGTATAATGGTATAATGGCTATTACCCCACTATATGTGGGGAGCCACCCTGGGTTAATGAGAATGAGACACAGTGGTTAAATGAACAATGGGTACAAATAAGTCACCTCCTGACAAACATCAGGAGCCAAAATTGGTCTGATATTTGTCATTAAACCAGTGCGTGGATTAGGCTGTGGATGACCCGCAACACCCACCTGCAACTGCCTCTAAACATTCTCAGTGAAAGAAGGAACTCATAAAAGCCAAGAATCCCCTGGGATGAACCCAGAGTAGACCATGCATGGATGTCATGAAGGATGACTATGGGAACAGTGCCAAGACCACCCCTTCTCCGCAAGGTGCTGCGTTTCCCTCATGTACCAATCTAATGGCTTGGGGTTCATAGAGTGGGGCTGATGGGGTTACTGGAGCAGCAGAAATGAGAGGGGATAATATCTGATAAAAATAATAATTTTAAATTTAATAATAACTTTGATCTTGGGCTTAGTAAGAAGCTTTAAAAAATTAAACTTATATTTTGAAGAAAACAGTATGTTGACTTTCGGACATTTCATAGCAAGTTAAGAAGGGTTGTCTCAAACTAATATACTATACAGGACCCTGAAGAACTTTATTAAACAAGAACAAATATCCTTCATAGTGTGAACTGTCATCAAAAAGCATAGGTGAGTTGAATATTAGTGAAATTTGGATGGGCAGGAATGTCTAGAGGGGTGTCAGTAATTGAAAGCTAGGTGCGATATTAATAGAGACACTAGAGCCTATATAATACCTCTGTGCTACTTTTCCCTTAGCAATTTGCAGAATTCTGTTATCTCCTTTCAAATGGTTGGATGTTGTGGAGATTTGTCTTTGTAAGGACACAGATATTCGGGAGGGTTATCAGATCAAAAGTATTCTACTCCTCTTTAGGCAGGGAAGGATCTGCATTTGTTGCTAATGAGCTGCCACGACACTTTACGTAAAGTAGCCGAACGGTTAAAATTCAGGTGGCAGTGACATTTGCTGTCTATCACTGACAAAACTAGTCCTGCAGACCTGTTCGTCATACAAGAGATGAAGCTTTCATCTTTAAATTGTGAGCTACTGTATGGCTTAAAGTTAAACCATTAAAATGTCCCTTCAACAAATCAGTCAGAAACAGAATAATCTCTAAAATTGTGTGCATGGATGTGCATTCCTGCAATTAAAAAGCATATACAAAACAGTAGGCGATGCAGTGTTAACATTCACACACATTTTGCTCCAATAACTTGGTGCTTAAGAAAAAGAGTAAGAACTGAAGAAGAAGCAGCCAAACACATGCAAGTGGCATTTTGTTTAAATTATTTAGCTCTGGATACAGAATATAATGTAGCTATTTATATAGAAATCAGCTGCAAATATTTCACTCTATACAATTTTTCTGGTCTAACTTTCGAGGAAGCAAAATTGTTTCTGAACAATTATTTGACACGTTACACATTCTGCAATGCCAAGTCTTGAGACAGGATTGCTGCATCAGAAAAAGAAATTGATTAAGGTTGCATGACAGAGAATAGGTTGCTAATGGTGAAATGGGTCCAAAATTAGCCTTGGAGAAGGCACGGTCTTCTCTAGCCTGCAAATGACTTCTTCCATTAATAACAAATACTAATCTAAAATCCAGCAAAGTAACACACACTCCCATGCAAAAAGCTGAAAATGCAGAAGCAACAGCATAAAATAATTTTCTATTGTTCTCCTCAGGATGTGATCAAGTTAAAATATTTAACTTTCCCTTTAGATGGAGAGGGAGGGATTGTTGCTGAAAAGAACAGTCTAGGCAGCAAAACGAGTTCTAGGTACGCTACTCTACAGAACTGCCATGATGGGAACAATAACATACTGTCAGAAACAAAAGGTGTTATTACGAAAGAAGTGAAAAGTGTCTGCTTGATACACTGTATGTTATTTAATATCGTCATGCAGAACAAAACGATTGAAACATTTTTAATGCATTCACAGCTGGGTAACAAATAAAACTCTATCTTGTGCATGCTAGGAGTGGAGGGTCCTCAGAGAAGGAACAGAAGCCAAAACAAAACAAAACAAAAAAAGATTTACAGTGACCATTCCTGGGAACTTACTCAGAGTCTTTGTTCCATAACCGTCGTCACCTAATCCGGGGATGTCCTGCACGGAAGTCCCCAGAGAGAGCAATGAGAAAGGAAGAACAGCCGCAGAAGAGGAAGGAAGAAGTCAGTGGAGTTGAAATGGATACTACCATGACTGACCATGTTGATTGAGCAATCTGGATCCCTGCTTTTTCTTTCTGAAACAACTTTAAACCCATATTCTATAGGAATGCAGCCAATGAAAGAGGCAGTGACCATGATACATGGCTTTTGGAGCTGTGAGGAAGAAGGAACAACCAGATAAATGAAGTCCCAGAAACGATCCTCACTGGATAAATTTAGGAGAGAATTATTAAGAAAAAAGTGAATATTTGGGCTTGGAACGAGCATATATTTTTAATAATGCTGGTTCTCTGTACAATTTAAGCAAGCAGTAAATGCCTGCGGAGGTACACATTCCAAGATCTGATTTACTTCTTTAACCTGTTAGCACGGTTACTTCATTTAATTGTTAAACTTTCAGTGAAGCTGCCCATGGCAATCAACTTGGAGAATGACAAAGGCAAAAAAGAGATCAGAGCAGATCTTTTAAAAAATAATAATTTAGTTTAGTATTGTGAAAGAAATCACGTTTGCATTATTTTGAGCCAGTTCTGATCTGGGAATATCTAATCAGAGACAAGTTTGGATTTATGACAGGTGCCACAACAACTTTGAGGAGCCACATTTGCTCTTCCAAAAGTTAAGTTCACTGTTTTATTCTTCTGAAAATGATGTTTCCAGGGAAGGAAGGACCAGCTGGATCCAAACTGCAGTCACACATTGGTCACAGTAGTAATACCTCTCCTGCCTGCCTACGACAGATATTTGCCTAGATGTGTGGGATACTGGTATCATGCGTGTCACCCATTTTTTGTGCTGCTGCATGTGACATCGTCTCCAAGAGGTTACTTACGTTCTGGATCACTTGTTTCCTGCTCACTCTGCTCCTTGCTCTTGTAGAATGGGAATTTTCGTGAAAAGATGAAGTTCTTTTTACGCTTGTCATTGAATGACTGTGAAGGAGAAAAGGCATGGGGCAAAAACAGGGACGTCTAATTGTTGTCACACTCATGCTGACAAAACAACTAGTTTGTAAAAGTGGAGAGAACTGTAGTGACTCAAATCAGTCCAAACCAAGCGGCTGCAAAGAATCAGAGGTGGTTGCGGTGAGATCTGCAGGTTGAAGGCAAAGCCCCTGGAGACTGGGTCGATTTGATTACAGAGGTCTCAAATCACAACCTCCAGCTCCTTACTTGGAAACTATTGTGTTTGGCTCGTTCAGGTAAAGAGCTACAGATGGTTCAGCATGCTTTGAGATCAAGCCGCTCATCTTTAATCATAGCAGACTGTGCACAGAATTAATTAACTGGCTGAAAAAGAATAGGCTGTAGAGAGGGAAGCGGAAGCCTTTGATGTACTTGTAGTAGGTATGTGAATTCAGCTCTGTGCCAATTAAAATCAAGTATTTTTTTCTGGTAACTGTTGCTGATTTCATAGTATTTTATTTGGCCTCTTAATCAACAACTTCTTAAGTGTGTTTTAATGCTTTTTTCCCCATAATTTAAGAATAAATACTTTGTTTTATTTTATATGTGTATATTTACTCATTATGTTCCTTTGGAGATGCTTTTCTTTTTATGTGATTTAGAGATGGAATTCTGCTGATAAGCAGTATTTCATTGCATGTTGAGCAACATATATTGCTTTAATTCTTTAAATGGGGAATTAATATGGAAGAAAATGGTTTTTTTACATGAGAACACCACTGACTTTATAGACAGTCGCAAGGGCTTATGCCACTGTACTATGTAAAAGCAGGATATGCCTGCTTGGGACATCTATTTCAGATAGTAAATGAGGAATTAGGGTCCCTATACAGTCAATTGAGAGAAGCTGGTATTTCCAGAGGGGATCTACGCAGAGCAGCAGATAGTGCTTATCTGAAGTGGTCCGTGTTGTCCATCAGACAATGTCCTAGACTGTTTCCTATACTGAACATATGCAATGCCCAGACACACGACTTTGCAAGTGATCACCTCCAAGAGAGCAGAAACCTTCTTGACTCATTTAAAGGACCAATTTCATGTGTTTGTCATTGCTCAAATGAAATATAACCAGTATTGGGCTCCAATTCTGAAGTGGAATAGATTTAGAGTTTCAGAACATAACTAATTTTCTTACATTTTGGAAGCACAGCATAAAATGTGGTTTAGAATATGTATTTCTGAAAGATGTGAAGTTAGGTACTGAAAATCTCTATCAGAATAGTTGTCTACTTGTGTCACAAAAGTTTCATGCCACTTTTACATTTCAAGCATATTTAAAGTTCAGTAACTGAAAACAAAGGAAAAAAATGCACATGTAGAATAATGATACATGAAAATCTCTCAGAGTATGTAAACAGTCAATGTGAAATTAATGTGGAGATCATGCACAAATAATCCAGACAGCATGCAATTTCAAAATAAAGCAAATATGAAAGAAAGCCAAAGGAAAAAAAAAATGCACATGAAGGATTAAGGTAATCTGTGGATGAAAAGAGGACTGACATGCACATTACATCACTTTAATGACCTAAAGGATATAATTAAATTAAAATGTGTTTTCTGTGATCATTTCTTTTATTTTTCCAAAGAAAGGAATGTAGCACGTTAACATTTCCCATTGTGAAAATGTTGTTTGCCACGATTCATCTGAATTTGACATAGTAATACTATAGGCATTTCACTTAAAAAGGGGAAAAATATATGTATCTACACAATAGCACCTCAAAAACAAAGGGGTTTTAAAATGACAATTACTTCATTACCAAATGCCATTTCACTTTGGAATTAAAGAGAATGTTATCAAATTGATAAATAAACATGCTGTGTTTCACAGAGATTATACGATAAATAACATTTATGAGTATTCTTTTTCAATTTTTTACCCAACAGTCTATAGCAAAAACTTCAGAAAGTCCATTTTAACCAGAAAAGCATATATTTTTTTCAAGCTTATGCATGATCTAACAGTATATTCCAAATTAGACAGGTATACTATAGTGTTATATAAACTTTTTCTCCTTTTGCAATTTCAAGTATTGGATTGCCTTTTTAATAAGATATTGTTCCACCTCAATTTGCACAATCAAAATCTGGCAACTCATTGCAGGTGACTATTATGTCCAACTGTGTCACTGCATTTACACCAGTAAAAAGCCTTTTTCCTAAAATAAAGCTGACTCAGTTTATTAATATCCATAAGCAAATATGTTTATGCATATGTTAATATTTCTATAGATTAATCAATGTGTATGTTCATGTTAATGACCATATATACTATCACAATGTAGTCATAGGGATTATATTTAAAATAACAAAAAAACTTGTAAAATAGTATAAAAGACTAAACTGGGTCTGATCCTGCAAACTTATAGAAATAATTAGTCCTTGGTATTAACTGAATGGGCTTACCAAGTATGTATTTTTTTGCACATTAAGTGCATGTTGCTTCACAAGAAACCAAAGATGAGCCTTGATTTTGATTTTGTATCTAATATAAATGCGATTAAAATCAGGCTGATGGTCTCCACCTTAAGGATATGAAATCCTGCAGACACCCAGCAAAATGCTTCATATAGATACCACAATATATATCTCTAATGTATAGAGATAGGGGGGTTGGCAAAGAGAGGAGAGGGAGACTCATACAGAATAAAACCATGTTTTTATTAGACACACTGTGTTAATTCCAGATTTTGTTCTGTTGGTGTAGGAGTAGAGACCAACACTGAATACATGTTTTCTTTTTTAAGAAAGGATCATGCATGTGAGGAATGGTGGTAGGGTTAAACTACAAAATTCAGATGTGCGTTTTTGGGAGATTTTATTTCTGTAAAATGGAAACTTTGAGACCTGTCAAAAATTCTGGAGCCAGTTTTCACAGGGTCTCCCTATGCTGCTGGAGAGGTGTGAAATAGCCGTAGGATAAATGAGAGAGAGGTATTTGCCTGCATCTCTCAGCCCGATGTAGAAGTTGCATGCAACTGGAATTGAAATTGTGGTATCAAGCTTAGGCTTGATTAAATAGTATTTATGCAGACAGAGTTTCTGAAAGTCAATGGAAAAGTGCCTGAAAATGGATTCCTGTATAAGTAGCAATTTCTTTGCCATGAATATTGTAAAATCCTGTAATGGCAAATAACTCGGGCATTTCAGTCGCAGTGAAAAATCTGTACAACGGGTTACTTTTACACCTCTCTGCCGTCAGTTCACACAGACTACCACTAACCTAGGAACTGGCATTAGTAGGCACTTTATATAGCAAGTGCCTAAGACTAAAAAGCAAATGAAATTTTCAAGTACTGTTTGACAACTGAACAGTGAGGTCATTCTTCACAACGTTTGAGCTGTGATGAAAAAAAGAGTCTTTTCTCAGAAAAAAAGGGGAGGAAGGCTTTCACCGATGTCCTGGCTTGAATTCTTGTTTGATACTACTTAGGCATAGACTGTGTTTTGAAGAAGCCAGGAAAAAATTGTGATGTGCGCTCTTGGTTGACCAAATGACCCCACATGTCCCCAGTTATGTAAGTCTGGCTTACGCATACCAACCTTCCCTGGTTGTGACAGACATTAAGACACTGTGTGTTCCTTCTTCTTAAGAACTCCCTTCGGTATTTTTTTGTGTCAACATCATTTTTGTATTCTAAATGCTTTTCCCTAGGTGCAGCAGCC
>NW_008795486.1:502034-509722 GCF_000699145.1 Aptenodytes forsteri
CCCTAGGTGCAGCAGCCATATATATATATATATATATATATGTTATTCATCAGCTAATAGGATAGTGTTTTCTTAAAGGAAATTTTCATGCAACGTTGAATAAACAATCCAATTTCAAAATTTGCTTTATAGTGGTAAACATCGCAAAGAATAGTGCATCAGTAATTTGATAGTTGTACCATACTGCAATAGGCAACTATATCATTGTTTACTTTGAGCTTCTTCCCGGGTTTTTTTCACAGTGTAGCTGATCCAGCCCATACTGTTTAGTGCAGATGTGCTCTTGATAGAGGTTGTCCTCTTTCCGCTTTGCAGAAGAGCCTAATATGTTGGGGAAAGATTTCTTTTGATGCTTTAAAAGCTCTAAAAGCAACTATATCTTCTAAAAGCCATTAAACTCCCAAATACATTGGGAATACTTTATTCTGCTATTTCATTCAACCAGTGCTAATCCTCAGTCATGAGCTGGGAACCAGTGTTTGTGGATCACCTGAGAAAAAGCTGTTCCAGAACACTGGCTGTGAAATTCTTTTATATGGGGTGTAGATAAATTTCATTTACCACCTATTTTTAGGCAGGTTTGAGCTAAGCTTTAGCCTGGTTTTTATGTTACATGATTATCTGTATCAGTCTTGTTCTGAGATTGGTCTAGCAGTGTATATGAGTTCATCCATTTTGCTGCTTCTCATCTGCCGTGGTTTTTTTGATTCTTCTCCTTTAATACCTGTTTTTGGCATAACTTAAATGAAAAGCCCTCACTTATACAGCATTCTACAAAAATCTACAAAATTTATCAGCAACTTTATGTCCCTGCAACCCTTTTCTTTATATTTAATTCACACTTTTTGTATTAGGGACATTCTTTTACTCTGTTTGAACACTGACTTTAATAAAGGTTTGGGCACTCAAACACCGTTAAATCTCTACATGTTAAATATCTCCCATCATAACGAAAAGTCTCACTGATACCAGAAAGAAAAGTCTTGGACTGTAACAGATACTCAGTGTCATTTCTCCTTTCAAACATATATATCACCTCTCTGCTTTTATAGTGGGCTTTTTCACTTAGCAGTTTGAAACGCATGATGAATATGAAGTCTCCAGAACAAACTTTTGAAGACAATCCTGTGTTAGTGTATTTGCTTTATGTGAAAAGTGGTTTTGCAGTTAGCATGGCAGCATGGTCTGGGGAACATGGGTCAAACCGCACTTTGGGATCTTCTGCCTCATTGTTCCATCTGCAATACCGGGACCATAGCAGT
The DNA here is from genome assembly GCF_000699145.1 of Aptenodytes forsteri. Taxonomy (NCBI): domain Eukaryota; kingdom Metazoa; phylum Chordata; class Aves; order Sphenisciformes; family Spheniscidae; genus Aptenodytes; species Aptenodytes forsteri. The sequence continues at coordinate 503,297 of NW_008795486.1, forward strand.
GCCCTCCTTACAGGCACTTTGTGGGGACTAGGTCAACACTATGACCTGGTGGATGCTATCACTGAAGCCACGGTAGTTTCTTTTATTAAGATAATGAAGTATACTGAGGTTAAGTGACCTGACAAAGTCTAGAAGAAAGCCAATGCTACTGAGCCATTCGTGCTTTCCTGGTGTAACCACAAACTTGGCCATGGACTGGGTTCACACACACAGAAAGCTCCTAATGACGTCTGTGCAGACATGCAGAAGATAAACTAAGAATTTGTTAGTAGCAACCGTAGGCCTGGTTGTATAGTGACCACGCAGTATATTCCTTAAGATGTATATCTTTCATTTGCAGTCTGACCGCACAGTTATATGCTGGCAAGCAACACTTGCCAACTTCTCTATGTCTTTTTATGAGATGCAGGGGGAAGGATGTCCTTATTCTGTTAAGTTCAACCTTAAATTTTCTTAGATACTGCAAGTATTTGGGGGAAAAAAAAAAAAAAAGCCTGGGCTACAGTCATTCCTTATTGAATTTTTGCACCATGATCTGTTTTGATAAGCGAGAACAAACTTTGGGTGAGAAGAAGCTCAGATGAAGATAACTGCTTAACTCTGCTTGCTTAGTTTTCCCATGAAGCTGCAGGGAGATTTAGATCTTGGAAATCCAAAATGAAAAGGTACAAGCCTGATTAAAAACTCCATTCTGTCTAGCTTCTACAGACAAGGGTAGTGTTGTTTAGTATTCATAAATATGAAATTTTACTGACTTAATGCCACCTGTCAGCCAGCATCTCAATTTTAATTCCTAACAAAACAACAGTTAAAAACAACACAAACTACCAGGGGAACAGAAAGACTAATAGATTTTCAAGAAAGCATGTAAAAGCAGTATTTCCAATTCTGCAGACGTATTTATCTTGGTGCAAGGTACGAATCACATTAAAAAGGGAGTACTCATCTGTGCTAATTTACATTGGATCATTGTTGGCAGGATTGAAATGCCAACGTAAAAACCTTGAATACGTGACAGCCAAGGTCATTTACAAGTATCTGAAGGTTGTATACAAAGAGGGTGGGAAGGATTTGTTCAAGCAGCAACACTGAAATTAATAGTGTGAAAACAAGAAAGGGCAAAGCTCCTTGACAGTGAAATCAATTTGGATGTAGAATAATCTGCCCCAAGGGAAGTGGAAAAGCCTAGATAATTTTTCACATTTAAAACAAATCTGCTAATCTTAAGCACTATGGGGAATAACACTGCTGTGCTGGGAGAGAAGGGGGCGGTGAAGGGAAAAGAGCTAAACAATAAGCCTCTCCCAGCTCTAATGTCTGTGTTTCTGTGATGAGATGCTGACAGATCCAGCATCGCAGAGTTGTGCTGGGGTCCAGTGTGGGCTTCAACCTAGCTGGGCTCACGACAGTCATCTGGGCAGTGTGAAAGTCTTCCTCTCCTTTCTCAAGGCTGTCTCTGGAGTTAGAAAGTGTATTCGATGTTTGGCTATGTTGTCCCAAATCTTCCTCTACTCTTTTCTTGTTTTTTTTTCCCCCAAAAAGTAACTTTCCCTGTTAGAGCTGATGTATGCCATCAGCTACTGACCCCGCTAATAAATCTTTGTGCACGTGAACCTGTCTCAGCATCCTTTGTGCAACAATGATGATGAAAGAGTCTCGGACATCAACAGTACTGTTGGTGGGCACTTGGCAAAGTTTTGGGACTGTCTGATCACCAGCCCAGACCTACAGATTTTCCTACAGTGTACACCGTAGGACCTTTATCAGCTTGATCTTCATTCCTCAGTTTTGATCAGATATTTTCTCATATCTTTTTTCTTAACTCTGATTCCCAGTTGACTGCTGGTGTTTCCTTTAGATTTGCAAATGAAATTGAGGGTTTTGGTCTCCCCTATGCAATCTTTTGAATTAATCTCACTCATAAAGAAAGCTGGAGAAGGTGTTAGTTATCTATGCTGTTAAAAAAACCCAAATTGCTCCTTTATCACTATTTTTTGTGGAATCATTTATTTGTGCAATCAAGTGCTGTGGACTTGACTGTGCAAGTGTAAAAACTACTGCATAAAATAGACCATTGCATAAAAAGAATAAGTTGCATAAAGACCTTTATTACTCTTATTTTTTGAAGTAGTAGTGGAGAAAGATTTACAATACCTACATGCCTTCAAACTATTCACTGAAAGATAACTGGAGCAGACTTATCTTTTGAACTTCCCTTTTGAGTTAAAGGAAGAGTGTTTGCACTCACAGGTGACTGGTGTAGCAGGCTGAATTATGGCAAAGATCTGGCTCAGGAGGCAGTGAATCATAGAATCATAGAATCATTAAGGTTGGAAAAGACCTCTAAGATCATCGAGTCCAACCGTCAACCCAACACCACCATGCCCACTAAAGGTCCAATGTTTCACCACTCTTTCAGGAAAGAAATTTTTCCTCACGTCCCAATCTAACCTCCCCTGGTGCAACTTGAGGCCATTTCCTCTCCTCCTATCACTTGTTACTTGGGAGAAGAAACCGACACCACCTCGCTACAATCATACCAGGCTCATGGTTTTCATTTAAAACATTGGTTTATTTAGGCCTTATAGCTAAAGTTATAAAAAATAAAGGCATGGGCAAACAAAAACAAAGCCAATCTCTAAAAGACTGGTGTGAGGTTTGTGTAGGAGGTGAGGTTCCTACATCTTCCAGTAATGCACCTCACACTACCAGTCTCACAGATGGGGATATTAAATTAGATGGACTTTGGCTTTGACCCAGGTTGGCAGTTCCTGTGTCCCTATAAGCTCCCAAACGTGGCCTGTGAGTCACTAAGTCAGTCATAACTGAACTGCTTGAATTTGAGCCAGAAATAAAGATGTGAAATATAGGGACGGTATCATCTTGATGAGTGTTAACGCTTAACTCCACTCTTCTGGAGCTTTGTGTGAAATCTTACTAGAAGAAAACTTTGTTCTGTTTCTAATTCTTTGACAATATCTATTGCCAATACTATACATTTTTCTTTTCAACCACTTTTTTAGAAGAAAAGCCAAGTAACTGTGACATTATCTATACATACATGCAAATTTCCTACCATTTAATTCAGGGCATTAGACAACAAGTTATAAAAAGAGCACACACATGAAGGTAAACTCAGCACAAATTTCTGCTGGAACAGCTTAGCAGAAAAGCAGTTAACTCTCTGCTGTAAACTTTGGTATTCTACCTGTGCTAGCAAATTTTCACCGTGTTATATTTAATCTGTGACCAATTTAAACATTACACTACATATCTTTATGTCAGTGACTCTCTCAAACATTTCTCTTACCTAAGCAGGGATGGCACACATTTGTTGTGGGATAGAGAACACTGATACTATAGTCCCTAACATTATGGCCACCTAAGAAACAATATTATCTTATAAATAAACTCCACGCAATTATCAGGCTGAAGAAACTGGAAAATCTATGAAATACATGTATTTAAATTGCTCATTAACTGAATAAATGACTCTATCGGTATTTTCTTTGACTGACAAGCTGCCAATAGACAGAAATATTTTTCACTGTCTGGATCAAGTTCAACCCCAAAGTCTTTATTTCTCACATTTGCTACTCTATTCCATTATGCTTACAAGTTGCAGATATTTAGAATTTGTACTTCTCAATAAAATGCAAAATGGCTTTTCTTTTTTTTTTTTTAATAGGAAAACAAACCCAAAGATTTTTTACTTTAGCATTTTTTTTAATTTGAAAAAAAACTTCTACTGGATTTTTAAAAGAAAGCTACGAAAACATATTTCTTCGCTTCAGCTGAGTAAAAGCCTCAAATTTGACTTGACGGTATTTTTCACAATTTCTTGAACTGTTTCACCACTTTGAAAACCAGGTTCCTTAAGGCACGCCAGTTCCCTGCTAGAGTCAACGCTGCTACCGTGGCATAAATTAAAACTGAATACTCACTTATTTTCCTTTACTTTTGACGGGGACCTGGGCCCAACAGGCATTATTATTAAATTATTGCATGTCTTTGTGGAGTGCCTCAAGATATCCTGGAGCAACGAGACATTGTACAGTTAAATTTTCCTGGCTATGTGTTGTTTTATCAACTGGATTTCATTTGATTACTCAGCACGTGAATGAACTAGATGCTGATGACAGCAGTATTTCTAATGTACCTTGCAGAAACGCTGAGCGAAATGTGTTCAGCTCAAGGGGAATGGTCAGGGCAGCCCAATAATACGTGCTCAGGTCAAAACAGATGTGCAGCCAGCGTCCACTGCCTGGCACCAGCTCCAGCTGTCTTGAGATGTGAAGACAGGACTGTGGAGGATGTGAAAATGCATGAAAGAGCAAGAGCAGCTGGACAAATGAGACCCAGCTTTTCCTCTGGCACGGGGAGAAGACATCTCCGCCAAGATTCCTGCACTGGCAGGAATGATGCTGAGATCTGATTCTTCCATGACACCCAATGCTACCCCCATTTCTGAGGTCTTGCAGCCTTTTCCAGAACTTAAATCCAACAGAGAGAAAACAAGAAGCAAGACAGCAACAAAGCCAGATTGAGAAGAGCAATTTATTCCTCCTCCCTCCACTGGGCAGTTTCACACCAAAGCTCTGGACAATATCTTCAGACCTACTAATGCCCTGTGCCAATAAAAAGTCCTTGTGCAGAAAATATCTCTGCTCAGTAATTTGCTTTTAATAATTTCCACCATCATTTTTTGACTTCTTATAAAGACCTATCTATAAGAACGAGTTGATGAGGAATTTATGCAACATGATTTCCCATTACTTTTTTATCCTTGTCATTAATTTCCATTTTATCACAGAGGAGCATTCTTGAATGATTGCTAAAGAGTAACAACTAAATTCCAATATTGCGGAAACAACGGTTTTGTAAAAGATTTTATGTCAATTAATAATGGAGATGTAAAACCAGAAATTTTATGACATGAATGATTTCCAAGCTTATTTTAAGTTGCACACATGATAAAATGTTCTTATTCTCTGGTTACAGCGAAGCAAATTTCAATCATTCTGAGACAGGGGAGTGTACGGTAAAATACTGATTCACAACTCTTGCAAATAAATGACATGTAGAATGATTTTCTATAAAAAGCTCAGTTCTGAGTAGAAGGGGGTTTTCTTGTGCGTAATTTTTCCACCTGTAGGTATACAAGCAAAGAAGTTCAGGAGCCTGCACTATCTCCACAGCAACAGTGTAATTCATATTGACACTGCAGTAGCTATATGCTGGGCTGAGCAGAGGGCTTACCCCTATGCATTTCAAGATAGCTTTGCCTAACCTAACCTAACCTAACCTAACCTAACCTAACCTAACCTAACCTAACTTAACCTAACCTATGCAAGCATTTATATTTTGCACTTGGCAAAGTGGTAATGGAAGAGTATATTCCGAATGCCTGTTACAAGTGCCTAGTTTATTCACTGCAACTACTAGCACAAAGATTAGTCCAAAAGAAATGGCTGAGCTGTCTATGTTAGGCTTTTAAACTGCACAGTTTGAATAAGGCCCTGTGGTTCTTAGTCTAGATTATCATAGCCGATCAAGATAAAGCAGATAAGGACTGCAAATCCTTGTCACACCTTAGCCTTGTGAAGCACTGAAGGGCCATAACCCTGTCTCACTGTGTCTTGAAATGGCTGCTATGTTTTTTAGAAGGTGCACCCCGTTAAGGCTCACAGAAATGGGATCCACTGCATCTGGCTTTAAACATTTACCCCGTAGGTGCCTGGGGCAGAGGTAGTGACCCCAGGTTCCCTCTACAGTCAGCACATGATTCATCACATCTCTTTTAGACAACAGTGGCAGGTCGGTGCTCTTGACCATGAAGAAAGGAAGAGCTGTTCACTTTGGGATTTTTGAGGTGGAGAAATATTAATTTAGGAGACAGCCAATTCATATTAAAAAAATCAGCTAATGTTTTACAATATTTAGAGAATTGTCCCACCATCATGTGTAAATAATACTTCTGCAGGAAGCCGTATTTCAGGCTTTCCAATTGTGCAGGTAAAATATTTTTGTGACAGGTAAAAGCCAAGCTAGAACATTACGACTCATCTCTGCATGTGCTCCTTAGACATTTTCCGGAAGCTTATAAATAAATGCTTAATGGAAGCATATTTTAGCTAGGAATTATTATTAATTATTTTTAATAGCAGTGGGTGTCCAGTAATTGTCTGGCACTGAGACAATAAAACATTTTTGTTTTGGACAAATTGCAATGTGTTTGTTGGAGTATTGTTGGAGTAACCTTGTTTATACAGCCGAGGCCACACTGTGAACCATTCTGGATGCGAAATGTTACTAGGAATGCTAAAATGTTATTAGGAATCAGATCAGATCAGAGTGGAAATACTCTTTTTTTTTTTTTTTAAGAGTCTGCCTTAAATAAAGTTTCACTTCAAACATCTCTAAGCT
>NW_008795486.1:509792-513667 GCF_000699145.1 Aptenodytes forsteri
TGACTTCAATACATTAGAAACATGATGTAATGGAAGTAAAGGAATACTCAATTCAATTAATACTGCAAGTTGGAAGCACCAGGAATGGAAAAAGATTTTTAAACTAAAATTTAATTACACTGCAAAGACTGACATTTTATTTCCAAAATTAGTCAGAATTGGTAGTATAAGCCTTATGTTAAGGTGTATAAACTATAAACATAAGCCTAACATTATTTTTTGCAGCCTACTGGTAGCAAATGCTGTTCGAATAGTCATAAGAAAGGCAAGCTAGAAAATTTTGGACCAAACTAAAGTGCTTTGATAGTCACAGAACAGAGTAAACAGCAGCTCAGTCCTGGGTGACTAAAACAATATAACAATCCTTAGCAAAAAACACATACTAGGACTCAGGTCAACTTCTACTGCATTTAATGGGAAGGCTCTTTGTCTTCAATACATTAGAAACATGATGTAATGGAAGTAAAGGAATACTCAATTCAATTAATACTGCAAGTGGAAGCACCAAGGAATGGAAAAAGATTTTTAAACTAAAATTTAATTACACTGCAAAGACTGACATTTTATTTCTAATGATCAAAATTAGTCAGAATTGGTAGTATAAGCCTTATGTTAAGGTGTATAAACCATTACTATAAGCCTAACATTATTTTTTGCAGCCTACTGGTAGCAAATGCTGTTCGAATAGTCATAAGAAAGGCAAGCTAGAAAATTTTGGACCAAACTAAAGTGCTTTGATAGTCACAGAACAGAGTAAACAGCAGCTCAGTCCTGGTTGTTCATGATCTCATCTGGGATCACACCGGTGGGACGTGTGTCTGCAGGACAAGTAGGTTCAACAAACTCCCACAGCCCGTGGTGCATGCCGGGGCTATGCTGTCGGTTTGCCTGTGCCATGCCTTGCGTCTTGGCCATCCCACCTCACCTTACTGCCCTGAATTCCTGGCTTGTTTGGACCTGACTCATCACTACAGACTTTCTGGGAACCACAGGGCTGTGGACCGAGAGGCTGCTGTCACCCTTGGGTCCCGGGGGAGCAGCCCTCTCCTGCTGCTCCCCAGTCTTGCACTGCACCCAGGTTATTGTTCCTCCAGCTGCTATCCTGGGCAACAGAGCTGACTGCAGATCACTCTGCCCTCTTTGACCCAACGCCTTTAAAAATAGCGGTAAGTATAGAAATAGAACAACATCATTGCAGCTGCATTGTTCACTGCCTGCTCCTTAAAAACTACAGTAGTGGCAGGCTAGAAAAGATATAAAAGGGCTGGATTACGCAGGTAAGTACACACAGGCAGATTGCTCCCAGGCATATTGCTCCCAGGCATATGTACCTCCAGTTCCCGAAGATTACAGCTACACAATTCATCATTTTTCTAAGCAACGGTCAGAATACCGGTTGGAGGCCAATTTATAGCTGAGCTGAGCACTTACTCCAGTAAGAGTGCTCAGATATCTTTGAAAAATACCCCACAGGCAGCTGTTTCCATTAAATAGCAACACAAAATTAGAAAGACTGGGAGCACAGAGAAAAGTCAGGCTAGATCGGTAAGGAGGGATAAACCTGGCTGAGACCAAGAATAAAGAATATTTAATTGTGTTTCAGTGCCTACGCCACCTTCACTAACCCTCCTCCATATCATCCTTGCGAGTAGGTGCATGCTGCTTAATTTATGTTCAACCTCTCTTCTTAGTAAATCACTCCACCTGTGATCCCACACATTCTGGTGTTTGACACTTCCATTATCTTTTACTCGGCATCTGTTGTTATTTTCCGATCACCAAATTTAGAGGGGGAAAAAAAGGCAGAGGCCCCTCCTTTTCTCTTTTCATACATGTACACATGGAGAAATGCCCACCAACGTGGACAGAAATGCTATTCCCAGTCCAATATCTCTCTTAACTACCATTTTGCTACTGACTGGAGGGAATTCAGAAAACAAACATGATTAAGCAATTAAGTGGATTATTTTATAAGGAAAACTGAGGGGTCAATGAGAGCAATTTTTGGGACACGTCAGAAGATCTACTCTTTCTCTGTCAGTGCAATGTAACCCACGGTGAGCGTGTGTTACCAGGCTCTCCAAATCAGCAGCTAGCTCCACAATGAAGACGCAGGTTTTCAAACATGCTCAGATTGCGGATTTTCTTCTGCTTCTATTATTGCCCCAGTACCAATCACTTTAGGAAATCCATTCATTATGTCAAACATTTTTAGAAGAGGAGTACAAAGAAAAGTTGGTAAAAATACACTGAATATGTGGAAAGCTTTCTGATTATGGACTAGAGAACAGTTTCTCACTAAAAGTGGTGAAACGTTATACTTAGAAAACTTAAGCCTAGTTAAACACTGATACATATTAGAAACAATCTTCGATTGGCAGAGAGAGAGGACAGATAGTCTAATACATCTTTATACTTTCTAATTGCTGAGAAGCAGGGATTCAGTTGGGATTATCACCTTTTTCTCTGCATTGATGCACCCAGATCTGCCGTGGTGAACCTCTAGCACAGATGCTGCACCTGAGACCAGGGCAGGTGTGACTGCAGGTTCTTCTTGGTGAGAATGAAGACAAATAATCCAGTCTCCATATACATTGATAGAAGGAGAAATAACAACAGGCTTAAACTGCAGCTGTTTAGCCATTTCTAATGATGAGGAGAGTGAAGGCCTGGAGCGGACTGTTTGGGAAGAATATAAAATTTCTGTCGTGGCAAGTCTTTACGTAGAGATTAGACAAATCTGTGAGACAGGAGGAAGGTACAGAAGACACCCTCAGGGCAGGAGGTGGACTCAGTGACCACCTGATGTTCCTTACGGATCAGTTTTTCTCTGATTTGATGACCAGGGCTGAAAATACCATGATTTTCCAGAGCATAAATTGTTTGGAAATAGGTGGGTTGTTTGGTTTTTTTTTTCCAAATACTTAATAAGCTGTCAAAATGTGTCCTACGTATCAAGTCCTGACAGTCTCTGGATTTTGACATTTGGAGGAGAGGTGCTTTGAGTATGCAGAGGGTTTTATTTACACCACAATATTGAGTTTGCTATCTCAGTCAATTTTAGCTTTTTTCTTTCATGCCTCAGTGCAGTGTTGCTGAAATGACAATAAAGCAAGAGGGTGACCTCACATTGCAGGCAGGGCCGTGGGATCCGTAAACAGAATCTGCTCATAAGAAATATTATTAAATGCTATCAAGCTTCTGACTGTCATAATAAATACATTCAGAGGCATTTGAAGGGGCAGGTTGAGTGCGATGTAGGTGATCTGACTGGAATATGAAAAGAACTGTGGATGACAAGCTAACTGAATACGAAAAAAGACTAATGGATAGTGATGGAGCAATATGGTGTGGGTCACAGCCCAGGACCTGCACTGCTGATGTGCAGCAGAGCCGCCGGGAGAGATTTTGGAGGGATGGGGCAGTCCCCTTTCTCGGCAGGTGCCTCGTCGCCATTCGGCACCCCGCTGAGCAGCCTCTCTAGTCCACTAATCATGCACTGAAGTCCCCCCCATGCACCCTGACACACGCATTAAAAATTGAGAGATTGTGAGAGGCATGACATTTATTCCACTGGGAACTGAAATCAGGTATTTGTCCATAAGACAATGTTCTGGAGTCACTGGCCAAATAAGGTGTGAAATGAAAAGGCATATGGTATAAAAAACCAGTTCTCTGTATAACTGTGCTGGTTTTGGCTGGGGTAGAGTTAATTTTCTTCATAGTAGCTGGTATGGGGCTGTGTTTTAGATTTGTGCTAAAAACAGTGTTGTTGATAACACAGGGATGTTTTCGTTATTGCTGAGCAGTGCTTACACACAGTCAAGGCCTTTGCTGCTCCTCACCCCACCCCACCAGCGAGCAGGCTGGGGGTG
>NW_008795486.1:515036-539342 GCF_000699145.1 Aptenodytes forsteri
GAGCGAGCGGCTGTGTGGGGCTTAGTTGCCGGCTGGGGTTAAACCACAACAATAACATTAAGTTTTACCTAAACATTATGCTTCAATATAGTGCAACATTTCTCTGGGAACAGGCAACATCCATGAATATTAGAAAAAAGGTGAGATGTTGATAAAGGTCTCTCCAAGAGGTACAGTTTCCACTATAAAAATATTTTCAAAAGACAGTCAAGAAAAAGTATATGATCTGACAGGGAGAAAAGCAACAGGGATGCTATTTTTGTCTCCTGAAAGACTGGTTGTAATTACGACAGCTGAGAAAAAAGCAGATTCCTGGCTCATCTCTTTCCCCTCTGTAATATTTCCATCATTGTTTGACATTCTTTTTGATTCACTAAAAATCTGACAAGCCCTCAACCACTGTGGGTTTTAGGATTAGAAAAGGAAAGGTTATTCTTGTTCAGCCTGAAGCCTATGGTAGGGGGAATTACCAAGAGTTCAGTATGCTGCTTTAGCAGATATATAACGCTGCTCAGAGCTACTAACACGTTCTGCTCCTTTTGGCACAAAGGTGAGCACCAGAAAATACTTGGGGTATGATCTTGAGTTCAACATAGCATAAAACATACTTTTTAATTAAGTTTGTGCTCACATAGCTCCTGTAGCTTCCTCCAGCATAAATATCAGACATAAACCTTTGGGCTGCTCTGTTTTCCATTGATTATCCATAGACCAGTGGGCCCCATAGGCTGAGATAGCAAATGCTTAGGAAATTGTAACTGTGTTATCTTATCTTCATTTATCTTTTTTATGTTTGAAACTTTAAGGTAGCCAGTGTCCTGGAAACCCTGCCCTTTGCTGCAGTAGCATAGAGCAGCCGTAGGGAACCAGGGGGGTGGACTGGTTGGTTTGATACTCCAGCCACCTTCAGTAACAATTAGAAAAGCTGGTGAAGATCATTACTACAATTATATGAGTGAAGCTAGAGACTGGACTTGGTCAACACAAGTGAAGCACAATCTTTGCTTGGTGAAATGAAGCTGTTTATACTAGTATTTGTATTCTTTTCCTTATTACACAGGTGTTAGCATCTCTAACTGGTTTGATATCTTTAAAAATGTTAATAGGACCTAGGATTCTGATGATGTCTCCGAACCTGAGCAAATAAGTTTCTTTCGGTCAAAATAAACAGAAAATGAAAGAAAAGTAGCCCTATTGCGTTAAACCAGAGATCCAGTTAGCCCAGTAGCTTTTTCTGAAGTTGTCCAATAACAGATGTTTAAAAGAAAATGTAGAAGAAACATGATCCTTCCCCTTTTATAACCTCCCTGCTTCTTGAAATCAACAATTAGTATGACCTGAACTACATGACAAAAGTGTTAAAAGTTGTTATTGGATCCATTGCTTGCTAACTTATCTAATTCCTTTTTAACTTATATTTTTTTATACAACGTCCTGTAACAGTGAGCATCAGAATTTAATTATGCATTGCACGGAAAGGTACTATCCGTTGCCTGATTTAAACTTGAGACCAGAAGATTTCACTGGAGCTCCCTAATTGTAATTCACATTCCCTGTTTTTACATCCCTCCTGATTTTGTAGACTTTAATTTCACAAGCCATGGATTGGAGGAGTCCAATGAAACAAGTTAAAAGCGATATAAATATTCTAAATCACCTACATGACAAGTGTTAAAAGTTGTTATTGGATCCATTGCTTGCTAACTTATCTAATTCCTTTTTAACTTTTTTTTTATACACCGCCCTGTAACAGTGAGGAGAACCAGAGATCCAGTTAGCCCAGTAGCTTTTTCTGAAGTTGTCCAATAACAGATGTTTAAAAGAAAATGTAGAAGAAACATGATCCTTCCCCTTTTATAACCTCCCTGCTTCTTGAAATCAACAATTAGTATGACCTGAACTACATGACAAAAGTGTTAAAAGTTGTTATTGGATCCATTGCTTGCTAACTTATCTAATTCCTTTTTAACTTATATTTTTTTATACAACGTCCTGTAACAGTGAGCATCAGAATTTAATTATGCATTGCACGGAAAGGTACTATCCGTTGCCTGATTTAAACTTGAGACCAGAAGATTTCACTGGAGCTCCCTAATTGTAATTCACATTCCCTGTTTTTACATCCCTCCTGATTTTGTAGACTTTAATTTCACAAGCCATGGATTGGAGGAGTCCAATGAAACAAGTTAAAAGCGATATAAATATTCTAAATCACATTTTTAAAAAATGCTGGACTCATTTTCTAGATGAGGTAACGCACCCAAGTTTGGCTTGAAAAAGAGGAACTTTTGGGCCTTTGAAAAGATTATCCTTTAGCTATCCCTGCTAACAGGCTTGTCAACTGTATTGCTGAGTGTTCTTAAACACCTTTTAGTGAGACACAAGAAGCTCATCGGCTACAAATGTCACACCATCTGTAATACTTTCTTTGCATCTTGTCTCTGGGTTTGGGATTAAAAATGAGGCATAAATAGCTGAAAATGCATAAGACTTTCAAAACTTGTAGAATAGCTAGACAGTTCATATTGTAATATCACAGAGAGAAGTTATCTCAAAGAAGTTTTGGCACTATCTCGTAAAACATTTAAAACACTGTAGCTTAGTAGGTCTTAAACATTGCTTCTACAAGGGAAGAAAGGAATCGGGGCCAGCAAGATGCTTCAAGTAAAATCACAACAGGATATACATTTTACCTGTGCAAAAAACCCCAAGCGTTCTCTGTATTCAGTTAGATTTTGTTACAAAATGCTTCCATGCACATCTCCTGGCCAAATTTAGAAGTATCACATGAAATGTTATTCTCCCAATTTCATCTTTAGAGTAAATGAAGATAGTACCACTTGCCCACATGGTCATGAATGTATGAGCACAAAGGTGCAACAGACACACATAAGCCTGATTTTTATCTTGAATTTTAGCTTGATTTCCAAACAGAAGCGTTCTCCTGGGCTTAATGCAGCCCTGTTTATCTGGACTGAATTTCCTCCAGACAAAAAAGTAAAGCATGCACTGTTAGACAGCTTACACCACTTCTTTTTGAACACTGAAAGACTAAATGGTTTAACAAGTGGTTAAACATTGGAACCGGCTGCCCAGGGAAGTGGTTGAGTCCCCATCCCTGGAAGTATTTAAAAGACGTGTAGATGAGGCACTTAGGGACATGGTTTAGTGGGCATGGTGGTGTTGGGTTGACGGTTGGACTCGATGATCTTAGAGGTCTTTTCCAACCTTAATGATTCTATGATTCTGTGATTCTATGATTCTATGAAATGGAAATGCTGATCCATAAAATGCACATACATATTCGTGTACTCAAACACCTCATTTTACATGTTGATGCATAATTTAACAGTGAACACTTTTCCCCTTTATGCTCTTTCAAACACAAGCCCTGAAATTGTGGGGTTTTTTTTTTTTTAATAGACAAAAGCAAATTTTAGCAAATACTAACAATAGAAAGTGTGCTCCCAAAAGGGTACAACGGTCTTGGTCTGCAATTATGCAATTTCTTAAACACTGAAACAAAGATTGATGTGAGTGGCTGGAAGATTAATGTTACACTGATGACAAAAATGGAAAAACAATTCGGGGAATCAAGAGGTAATTAAATTCTTTTTTAATAGACAAAAGCAAATTTTAGCAAATACTAACAATAGAAAGTGTGCTCCCAAAAGGGTACAACGGTCTTGGTCTGCAATTATGCAATTTCTTAAACACTGAAACAAAGATTGATGTGAGTGGCTGGAAGATTAATGTTACACTGATGACAAAAATGGAAAAACAATTCGGGGAATCAAGAGGTAATTAAATTCTTGACAGACTCACTTGAATAAAGACCATTAGTTATATGAATGAATTATTCCCCTGAGGCTTTGATTATATACAGGAAATAGACATTTAACAAGTGATTTCGTTGGCGATATAAAGCTTATTATCTCCCAAAATAAATGACAACATTAATTTACAGGGTTGCAGAGAGTGGTCATTTCAAACTAAAAAATGGAGTTCTGACTCCTGAAGAAATGCAATGAGATGAATAAGGCCTTTCACAATGCAGTTTGTTATATATTTTATACCAAGTTATCTGCATGTGCAAATAATGTGCAGAGGCTGAACTCTGATTCCACGTACCTTATAAATCTGGAAAACTGGTTTCAGTCAGTGCAATTATTCTGCATTTGCATTGAACTCAGGAACTGTTCTGTAGAGCAGTAACAGGGAAGTATTTGCAAGTCTGAAATATTATCTTGCTGACATGTAGAGGCTTGGGACACACTGCACTAGGAACTACATGTTCATGGCAAGAAGAACTTCTTACCCTGCTAATCTGTTACAGTCCAAGTGAAAGGACAGAATAAACGGGGATAAAAGAAGTATTATTATTCCCATTACAGAGGGAAATGAAGCAAGAAGAGATTAAGAATGAGAATTTCAAACTAGGCAGAGGACCACAGGAACAGCAGGTCTGGAAGGGACCTGCTGAACCCCTTGGCTTTGTCCCTTGCTAGCACCTACCTACCTACGACTGTGTCCTCTCATCACCCTGTGTTTCCTGCAGCCAAACAGGACTTTTTACTGATGGTTTCTGAAGCTCTGTCTCTTGGTTTGCTCACAGAAGCCCTCAGTTGTAAATCCCATGTATGCCAAATAGACTGTTTTCAAAAATAAATCCCTGCAAATGTAATGTCAAGTATTTACTACTGCTACAAATGCAAGCTACACTTCAGCAGAAAAATATACCTCAACAGCCAGGACTGTGGGCATTTCTCATGCTATAACTCTTGCCAGCCGGACGGCTATGTACAGGATAGTAGACATCAGGCTAGTGAAAACTGTTGACTGTTGGGCACAGTAAAGCGATGCTGCAGAGCGGTAACAGCAGGAAGGCTGTTCTGTCCAGATAGCGCTGGTGGAAGGGAGCTTGCATGTGTTGTGTTGGCTGGCCCGTAGTGCCTGCTGTGAAACACACCTGTGTTCAATGTCTGTCACAACTGTCAAAGCAGAACATCCGAAACCTACATTTTGCATCTGTGACTCTAACTTTCAACTTTTTGTTTGAGATTTAACAGCTTTTGAAGCCAGGGTATTTACCTTTCTTGCCCTATTTCATTAAACAGTTATCCATCCGCATTGGTTTTTAACGTCTTTTCTTCTCTAGCCATCATTTAACTACAATTGCAGCTATCAAAGAGTACTCTTCATTTTCTTAGTATCTTCCAATTAGGATGCACTGTCAGTCAGTATTATTATAAAAAGAATATTTAATTATTTAGAAGATTATATCATGCTATACTCCTGTCTATATTTCACTATACTTCAGGTCTTGGTTGCAACAATCTAAATGTTCCTTATGTTGCTAAAGTTTTCTCTACTCTGAAACATATAAAACAATTACAAAATGCAATTTCAAAAGGTTTCACTATTTACGTACCCCTTTTGCATCAATTACACCAGGCTTTGCATTGAATTTCACCGTCTTCAAACGTGCACGCTCCTTTCTTTCAACTCTGGGGAAAAGAAAACACAAATAAAGAAACACAAGTTGATTATAGCAGCGTTTTGTACGATATGTTTGATATCTGATCTCCCAAGACAATTGGTGGCTTATTATGCATAAAGTGAGCATTTAAAGCAAATGTTATAAATTGGAAAGAGAGAGACATCAGCTCACTTCCTCAGCCAAGCAGCAGTTTTCTGGCAAACACAGGACTGGATTCAAGGAGCCTTGGTGGTCCTACACCAGCAGAACAGCACTCCCTCCCAATACACATGGGAGTGTGGTAAAAGCATGTTAAGGACAGATCTACCCTCTCCAATTTAAGCTGTCCAAAAATCAGGCAACATTTAAGAGTTCTTCTGTGGTCAGAGGAATGAAACAAGGACAGAGGGAGAATAAACTGTTCACCTCGGTGCTTTCAGATGTGCACTTTACAATGGAATAAATTTCTCTCTGTGCAGGCACCTTTTTATCTTCCTATAGAGGGAACTTTGATTCCCTAGCTTACATAAATGATGAACTTTTAGATCACCCAAATAAGGTAAAATGAATCCCACCATTTCTGAATCTATTTAAAAAAAAACCACCATGGTTTCAGAGTCATGAACTGCTTAAAAAATACCTTAAAATACTTCAAAATTAGCACAAAATGCCTTACAAAACAGCATGTGACACACAGCGGTGGTGAATGGTCTCTAAGCTCATGGCAAATGCGAAGTAAAAAGGATGAAGTTTCACCTGATGGGTTGAGAAGATGTAAGAAATTGCAGTTGTTGGAAAGGAGAGTCTTGCTCCTTTTCCCCACCACTGCCCCATTTCCCATTGCTCCCAGCAATGCCCCTCACGGCTGCCTTCTCCACAGCAGAAAACTAACCGAGTAATAAAAGTGAATAGGTTGTAATGGTTTTAAAGAGTTAATCAGCTGACAGAAATGATCCAGCAGCTTGTTTGGCTGGAGCAGACCAGAAGAGGAGAAGGGGAAGCTCCTTTTTCTTATGCTTCAGAGCAACCTTTGCCTTGAATCTCAAAGAAAAACAGAGAATTTCTTACTAACCTGACTTTGAGGAAGGTACCTAGATTTCCAGGGGCCAATGTGTTATTGGGTAATCCTTAACAAATGTGTTAGGTATTTTAAGTTTTCTCAAATTGCCTCAAATCCATAAGCCAACATGGACCACGCACATGCAGACGGTCTGCCCATAGCTTTGCAGAGCCCTTTGCACATGAACACTGTTTAAATCTTAGGTTCTGCAATACTGACTTTACAATACCACAGATTTTTAAGGGTCTTGCCCTCAGCTCAACTGAAGTAATTTTGAATATGCTATCACTGGAAAGTTTTTCTTGTTTTAAAAACCTTATTTACAAATGAATTTCAAATTTGTCTTCTGAAAGATGGGGGCATGCTATTTGTTACAATATTCAAGCGCAGAGAAACTTTCTCGAGGCTTTGATTACTTAAAACTACACAGTTTTGCCAAAAAGAGCATTGCTGAGGAGATGTACAAATGCTCAGGGGCAGAAGAGCTATTTTCAGCTACTCTAAAACGCTGTGAATTGGGTAGGTGGTCTTATTTAAACCATGCTCTCCACCAACATCTGCAAGCAGATAGAATGAAAAGGATTTGTTTTTCTGACTCATTTCAGTGAAGACCTCATTGCGAGTGGGTGAGTTCTGAAAACAAAGATGGGCAGGTTAACATTACCAAATAGTGTGGCCAAACAGGAGAGGACACAAACTATACATTTCAGGGGTTTTTCTTTGGGCTAGTTCTAGTCTGGCCTCATGAACTGGCCACCCATTAGCAGGTGGATGCTTTGGGTGAGCTCATCTTCAAGATCAGTTTAATGCAAATGAATCTAGTACACGTTCACCAAGACTGTCACACGAGATGAATCAAAGTGCTGAAAGGGAGGGCAAAAAGGACATTTGCTTTGAAAGCTCAGTCCTGATCTGAGCTGAAAAACCAGAGCACACAGCCCCTGTGAGCCCACCTCCTGGGACCCGAGAGCCCAAACTGCAGTGTGGTATGACCCAAAACTTGGCTTAGTCTGTACAGTTTTGGTATTCGTATATTTAAAGTTGAAATGTTCCAATGAAAAGCCTCACAAGTTATTTGGTCCTGATATCCATAGCTTCAATAAACACAGCTTGAGAGAGGAGTTGTTATATTGTATATGCAATGCCTTCAGAGTGAGAAAATACTGAGATCTAAAAAATTCTCTTTGGGAGAGATAATCAAAATCACTGGCAACAAGCTGATGTCTAACACATATCAAAATCACTGGCAACAAGCTGATGTCTGACAAATTAATTCTAAAGAAAACACAGACAGTTTTACTTTTTAATGCTTAATATGCGTAGTTACCAAAATAATATAGAAGAGGAATGTGTGGCATCTCGATCCATTCATATCTTAGAATCAAGACTGGAGAAACACAAGTTACAGTCCTCAGAATAGAGGGAAAAAGAGACACACAAGGCATTTATAAAGGACATCGCACTAGATAATTCAGTGTTTCTGTTCCTAAATATTATGGATCAATATCCTGAATTTCCATTATTCAATGAATGAGCATTATTTAAAAAACATGTTAGTAAAACTTTAAATCCATTAGCATACTGAAATATATGCAGTAAATATTTTACCTGTGGAAAACTATATACCCTTAGTATATTTGGAAAGTTCACCATTACTACAAGATTTACATATGCTGTATATTTAAACTTTTAACACAGTATGCTTAAATACTAATGCTAGAAAATAAAACAAAAAATATCTAAGGGGTGAGCTCTCCCCTAAACAAAATCAACCCCCAAGAAAACAGGTGCAGAGAGAGAATTCTAGAGAAAGGAGGAAGCTATTATTGTCCTTACTCACCTTGACTAATATGGTCATTACTGTAAAAGTGGCATTTACTACCTTTGCAAAATCATCTACAGAATCTATCATCTACTGGCCCAAGCAAAAAAATCAGATCATCTACCTATAATTGAAGCAGTAACTCTATTTGTCTAAGATTAGGAATTGCTCTAGGAAATCAAAGTTGAATCCTGCAAAGCTAGCTTATGAGAGCTCAACATTGTATTTTTATTAGACAATAAATAGCTGGGAAAAAAGTGAGGTTTATTATATCCTCCAAATTGGTCCAGATATGACCCTTTTCCTAACTTTCACAGTTTCCCACAAATGACATTAGAATACATTCCTGCAAATCTCTTGGTTTCTAAGTCTGGATAGTAAGAACACCTAGTTTCTGATAATTATTTTTTTTAAAATACAAACTCTAGTCTTTTGATAGAGTGATAATTAACACAACATGTTTCCTTCTGTCTGAGTGGGCTTATGTATTTCCTACTGAAACACAGTGAATGCTGGTTACTATAGTTACAGTTCAAATTTAGAATAAATGCCTTTCTCTGTAAGTGTGGAATATTCACATGGAAACAGCTCAAATACAGCTTTCAAATTAAATCTATGTTATTAAAAACACATGAACAGTCTTAAACCTAAACTAGCAGATGAAGTCCCTTGATAGTATCGGTAAGGAATGAAGACTTGAGGCTGTGTAATTGCCTAAATAAGATGGATGCCTTCTGAGAAAATAATTAGCTCAAATGAACACAGTATTCTACTTATTAATCTGTGTTAACATTAAAACCATTCCAGTCCTGTCTAACTTCCTAAAACATCTACTTTTAACTTCATTTCTTATTCACTGCATAAAGAAATTTGGAAATTAACCCTGAAGAGTGGATCTTATTTATGAAATTCATCATAATTGCATTAGCAGCCATGGAGGCATCGCTGCTTTCTACAGGCATAGCAGACAGATGAGGAGCTGCAGAAATATTCTGCATTGCTTTGAGAAGTATAGAAATAATGTCATTAAGTGCTATTAATCCTCCAGACAAACATACCAACGACGTTCGTACATGCTCAGCATGCCTGCTGAATATTACAAACATTTCATAATCTGGGGCTGTATTAAAGATAGCACAGTGTTGCCTCCCATTACAATTTTCCTGACACTTTCCACAATAAAACTGTCCGTGGTTACTTATAGTTTAGTTGAACTGTAAACTTCCAAGCTGAAATTTCATGTGTCTCAGGGTGATTACATTACTGTTGCTGCCCGAAGTGTCAATGAAATGGGTTAGCTGTCAGAGAAAGGCTAGGATAAAATGAATAGTTTTTCCTAGTTTAGAACATACTCTTAAAGCACTTCAGCTCAGGTGCTCTACTGCCTTCGTGATTGGGTCTGGGACTTGAAATGGGGCAGGGGGTTGCTCTGGTATCAGGAGTATACCTCTCTTTTTCCTGAAGGAATCAACCCAGTATCTGAATGTCTGAAAAGCTTTGGTTTTTACACGCTCTGGAGAACTCTCTTAGAATTTAGCTTGGTTCTCCGAAGTTTTAGTCTTTGTTGAGGTGGTCAGAGTGCAGGACTGCAGTGAACTAAGATGTTCCCATAATTTCTCATTCGAGCTAGCAGGACACTTTTGCCATAGACAGAGCTAAAAAGGGAACTAAAATGAGGGAGATAGAAAGTATGGAATATCAGTTCTTTTAGCATCATTGATCCAGCTCTTAGCAAATGCATTTTTAAAGGAACACTAATGCAAGCACTTTTAGCACTTTTTTTGAGTCTTCAGGTTTGTAATTGCTGTGTTTAAGGAAAAATAAACTTGACTCCCTTTTTTTCCCAAGAAAAAGGGAGTTTAGGCACAAAGGGTTTTTTTGCAGCAGCTGACATTGTGAATCCTAAATAGCATACGAGTGTAAATTCCTTACATTGCTTTAGCTGACAGCAAACCTATCATCCCTCGGACAAAATTTTGATCAATCAGCTGAGGAAATTGCTTTCAAAGGAAGAAATGTTTCACTTCAAACTGTATCCATTTTTCATTCACTACTGCTGCACAAAGCAGGATTATGGGGGTTTGTGCAAAAACTAAAGTGAAGGGGGAGGATTCCCATCTGCCAGATTTGCAGAGGCCCACATTTGCAACCCTGACTTGCCTGATATAAACATTGCTCCCATGCCCTTTTCTAATTTTATAACTTCTTGACAGAGCTATGCCTAAGGGATAGAGGAAAGCACAGATATGATTTCCAAAACTACCTGATGGCTCAAGTCCCGTTTTTAAAAGTGCCTCGGGGTCACCGCAACTCAATGAGATTTCAAGAAATGTTCAGACACCTACATCCAGCATTCAAATGTGACTTGGGAGCTGAAATGCTCTGAGTCCCACGTGGAGACAGCATCGCCTAGCACAACTGATGGGGATTTCACCTCCAGCTTTCCACACGCTCTCCAAGTGTAGCTCCCTGCAGAAATACTGCTGTGTACAGGGAAATGTTCTAAGACCATCTGAGATCTTGGACAGTTGGAGTATATCCTGTATACTCATTTTCTCTTGAAACCTTTCTTGGTAGTAGACACCTCACGACCCTTTTTAAAAAAATGGTCAGGATTCATTCTCCTCTTCCCATGCATAGCTAAAAGAGTGGAGAGGTACATTGAAAATACACCTCAGCCTTCAATGTTTCCTCACTAGCAAGTTCAAGACCTCAGTTCTTTGGGATGCTGTTCTCTTCTGACTCCTCTTCTGAGGAACTTACTACCGGGATGCAGCACCCACGGCACTGCAATGTCTATGTCCCTTTGCATTTCTGGGCACACGTTGTTATTGAAAATGGGCCTCTGGGATTTTTCAGAATGAGACTTTCAGTTCGTCGTGTGCACTGCAAACAAGAAGAAATGAAGCATAACTCAACCAGACATGAACTGTGATCCTCCATTGTTGGGGGTTAATGGACCATTGGGAATTTTGTCAGTGCCTTTCTAAAAGCACTAATCAGTCTTTACAGCAGAGATGTAAAATATCAGGTGAGACGTGCTTTAATCTTCAATAACAGTGATCATCACAGATGTAGAATATAGATGCAAATTACAAACTAGTGTCAAGAATGAAAAAAAAATGGTTACGGTAGCCTAATTTGCACAGATTTGGCACTGAGGTGCTCTGCAGAATGAGTTATTTCCAAATACAGCATGAGAACTGTAGTAAGGAGAGTTATCAAATAGAAGAATGCAACGTAAACTGGATACTTGAAAGACCTTGCTATATTTTACATCTCTGTTAACATGTTTCTTCTTGTCTTGCTTTGCCACCTCCAGGTCATCTGCATTATATTTGTTTTGCCTGCCCATCAAGTGAAAGATAAGTGAAAATATGTATTACTATTTGTAGTCCAAATATGTGGACTCAGTCCATAGTTTTTTATTGCTTCCATCCTCTGCACTGCTTAGCCTTGTTTATGTGAGGTCTGAGCTTACCAATAGATTCCCATTCTCAAAATTATTTTTGAGCATTCCTGAAGCAGTATTTTTGCAACACAACATGTATTTTTCAGTAGGAGAGAACATGCTCTCGTTCAGCTCTCCACCTTCAGTGACTTGCTTGTA
Source organism: Aptenodytes forsteri (assembly GCF_000699145.1). Taxonomy (NCBI): domain Eukaryota; kingdom Metazoa; phylum Chordata; class Aves; order Sphenisciformes; family Spheniscidae; genus Aptenodytes; species Aptenodytes forsteri. Next base: position 527,008 of record NW_008795486.1, read on the forward strand.
GAAAACAGCTCAGCACCTGGTCAATATTTTATGAAAAGTGTAGGCCTAATGCCATTAGGAAATGAATTCTCATAAAATTGTAGAACAATCTTACTCTGTTTAAAAGCTAAGGTTAGTTTTTCTTCAGAAAAAAAAGTTACCCATCATTGCAAAAGAACTGGAAGAGGTTTATTCATACATGTACACATCAATTTTATTCTGTATTTATTTTTTCCAATTAGATTAGCAGTATAGTCAGGTAACTTATTTTAGACAAAGCTTACATGATTATGCCATGTTAAAAAGTTTTATCATCTAACGATTAAAATTTTAAGGGATGTTTAGAAAGGTAGAAAATTTATAGGAAACCATTAAAAATAAAACTCACTTGAGTCGATAAACATGCCCTTCTGCCAAGCTGAGCAGAATAACAAATTTAAGTTGTTTTTTTGCCCACAGGGACTTCTGTGCTGGGAAAACCTCTTGTTCCTTGTCTTTAAATGTTTGTGAAACATTGGTTTTTCATGTACTTTTCCCCCCATTTTGCTCTGCAAGGAGAGCATGGCTACATGTATTTGTGGGGAGAATGTTGTCTATTTGAGGACACAAATATCAGGCTGGTACCATCATACACCTTCAGCTGGTAATAACAGAGATACAAGTTGCATAACATTTTGCAGTCAGATGTCCTTAAACTACCCGAAAATGGATATCTTAGAGTGATGTCCAGTCTGAGAGCAGTTTTGTGGCTGCACATCTTAAAGACAACAGAAAGATTAGTGTAAATATTTTAGTGTTTTAGGACCAAATCCTCGTTGGCTACAGTGGGAGCAGCAGTAAAAGTGGTGCGAATTTACACTTGGCCATTCTGGGGCAATCTGTGTGAAATCGCAGACTAAATTACTTTCCGACCTACAGACCCAAGTCAAGCAGATATACACACGTCATAGCAAATACTGAAGCTTGACATTCATGAAGTGGGAGGTTGCTGTGGTGTGGGGCTTGCAATGTAGGAGCTTTTCTGTGTGCAGAGACTCAGCAAAGAAAAAGTGAAAAGAACTGGAGTTGTAAAATCAATGCTACAGCAAATGAAAATCTCTTTACTACTGAATTAGAGCATCTGTCTAGGAATTTGATACACCTTAACTTATGCACATTGGTTTCACGCTTTTTGTAGTTTCGTTTTAACTAATGTGAATGTTTCCATGGGAAGGGAACCTTAGACACAGGCTGCTCAGCTTGCTATTGCCCTTTACGGGAAGCTGAATTTGTTTTGTTTATCCGGACAATAGGAAGGACAATGAGGCAAATAAAAATTCTTGTGATCAAAAGCCAAGCATATGTAGAAATTCTAATCTAAATCTATACATCTAGACATCTAAATGTAACAAAGACCTAGTGTAAATCTAATTCTGTTGGTCATTCTAGTATAAAATAGTAATTTTTGATGATAGGGGAGCAATTCACATGCGTAAACATAGCGCACAGATAATACCACAGGCTGCCTGAGACATTGGCACAGGACTGGTAATGTCCCCTCACCTTGAAGACCCTGCCCAGCATAATAACTGTGCCCTGCTCTCACTTTAGACATAGCTTGGATAATTCTTTTTGGTGGGTGTGCAACCAAGAGAAATTTGGCCTGCAATATTCATTCATTAATATTATATAATAACAACTATTTGGTAACTGTTAAACCACAGCTGAAGTGGTTTGCAGCCTCTTATGCCAAAGTCCTACTGTTCCCAACATCAATATGATACAATATCACAACACCTTTATAGCATCATATTTTGTTTCTACCCAACTGGCTACTCAGTCCCACGGTCGAGAAAACAGCTGTAATCAGACAATAAATAGATACTGGCAAATGGACAAAATGTTGTTTTCAGATGTAGAAAGGGTTGCAATGATATATGTTAGCACTGCAGGATACTGAGCATTTAGTTTTCGTTAATCCCCACTGAGGTCACTGGCTCACTGGTTCATGAGATTTGGTCCTTGCACAGATCAGTGGAGAAACGCAGGGCCACCCTCATTTCTTTGTGCTGCCTCTCTCAGTAATCCTCCTCTAGCTGCAGTGCTACCCTCCAAAACTCCCTGTTAAAGCCTGACTTTACAATTTAACAATCAACAAGGCAACAAGTCCACACATTGGCAGCAGCACCGAAATCTAATGACAAATAGCTTTCAAACTCTACTGAATCACTACAAGGTAAAGTCTGGTAATGTATCCAACATCCTGGAGAGAATAATGAGTGGCAGCTCCCCTATAACTATAAATTATGATTTCTTCTGGTATATCACATATATCGTAGAGGAGAAAAAGAGTATGAAGTCTTGATTTATCATTCAAAATTTCTCTTATCAGCTCATGCTAAAATGTCACTGTGTGAAGGGCTCTCCTGTAAAAAGATGTAAAAAAAAATGCAAAACCAAGTACTTGGAAAGCAATTACCGTTACACAGCACCTTAAAGGAGTAATATAATGTACTTGTTATGGCTTTGTGTGTATATATACATATATTTGTATACATATATATACACACACCAAAATAAAATTGAAGTGGTTGCTGGCTTTCAGAGCTATTCCATAATGATTTCACTTATGAAAAATGCAGGAAACGTATATTAGCTGTTGCTGGACAGGAGATAAAGCAGTAAAGCAGATAGCTAAGAGACTCACCCTGGCACTAATAATCTCTGGATCTGTATAGCCTCTCCCTGACCCAAGGTGCAAAAATATATATAGAAATAGTCCCATATAAACTATAAGAGATATAGCGTCCTGGATGAAGATTTCCATGCTGTAGCTGCCTACATTTGGTCAAATGTATCCCAGGACTACTCTGTTTTAGATCAAGCCTCTCATAGTCAATAATCCACACCTGCAGAGGAAATTCAACTCTGAATTAGTACGTTCGGGCAAGTATGATGAACTGTATTCTCTGTAGCTCAGCCCTGTATGCACTGATTGCTCATCCTCCCCTTGGGTGGTGTAAATGACCATAGAAGATGCTGGCAAGAGCACATCAGTCTCACTGGCTCTGAGGGATCATACAGAACCCACAGAAAGGAAATAATACTCACTTTTTAGTGCATTGGAAAAAATAACCTTGTACAACTGAAACCTTTTATGAAATAATAGCGACCTCCCCCCCCCCCAGCTCAGGTGTATTGCATCATTACATTAATGCAGATAGAAAATCAGATGCCATTGATTTTTCCAGACCTCTCAGATTCACTAGTGAAAAATCAGGATGACAAGTGGAGAGCACGGTAACCACACCTGCATCTTTTCAAATTCAAGACTCTTATTTTTAGACTCTAACCAACCTATTTTTATCTTGCCTCTTTTTTTCTTTTTTTTTTTCTTTTTTTTCTGTTTTCTCCCAATGTTTCCTAAGCCACATCTTCTACTAGGCAGTATCATATGTCTGACCTTGACTAGAGAGCCTCTATCTTTTGTCCTTGAAAACATCACTGTGCAGGTAACCCAATAAGCTTTAGGCACTTACATCCTCTCCACCTTACAGAAGATACAACTCCACATCTTAATCAGGTGCTTTGCTTTGCCCCCTTTTGTCCTGTAGTTGTTAGTATGTATGACAGCTTTTTGTAGCTTTTCATAGTACGCACCACACTGCGCGTGAGCTTTGTGCACATACTTCCCTCAGACAGAACTGAATAGACTTTCCTCTTTTCCCATGTGTGATCCAATCACGTCACTACAACAGTATTTACTGTAGCAATTAATAGTAGGCAAGTATTCCTTTTTCAATATCTAGAGACTCTCCCAATGTTTCCTAAGCCACATCTTCTACTAGGCAGTATCATATGTCTGACCTTGACTAGAGAGCCTCTATCTTTTGTCCTTGAAAACATCACTGTGCAGGTAACCCAATAAGCTTTAGGCACTTACATCCTCTCCACCTTACAGAAGATACAACTTCACATCTTAATCAGGTGCTTTGCTTTGCCCTTTTGTCCCCTGTAGTTGTTTGTATGTATGACAGCTTTTTGTAGCTTTTCATAGTACGCACCACACTGCGAGTGAGCTTTGTGCACATACTTCCCTCAGACAGAACTGAATAGACTTTCCTCTTTTCCCATGTGTGATCCAATCACGTCACTACAACAGTATTTACTGTAGCAATTAATAGTAGGCAAGTATTCCTTTTTCAATATCTAGAGACTAAATCTGTTTAATGAGCACATTTTTCCCATCTTAAAAAGTATAATGTAGTTTTTCTTTCTATCTATCATACAGCTCCAAAATTGTTTTTCTCTGAAAATCCTGGTGTGGTTGCTATTCAAACATGGTCATGATTAGAGAAAATAAGGTCCCTGCAGGGCTCGTGTCAACAAGGTATTTGATGGCCTTTCAGTTTACTTTTACGTGATTTAGAACAAGGAGTACCATGAGCTCTATTAGCACCTGGGCCAACTCTCTTGAAACAGCAGCAGGTGCTCTATAGAGCATCAAACGTCCCATTTCCCCACTATAAAAAATGGGCATGATCATTTTTATATTAATGCTAAAGCTGAAATAGCTAGGAATAGAAAGTTTATATGCAGTATGGGAGCATTGCTGCAAGAGAGAAATGTAATGTGGTTTGACAGATTTAATTTTCCTCCCACCCTTTCAGTTCTTGACCTTTCTATAGCAACTATCAACAGAGGCAGAAAATAGTACTGATTTGTGTGGTAGTTCTGATACTATCAGAGACTTGTGGCCAATTTTACAAAAGTACCTAGACAGAGTAAACAATACAAACAATGAGAGAGATTCAGATGTCTGTTCTCTCTCTGTCAGTCAGCATGGATCCATCACAGCTAAACAAAGACTCAGATTTGCTTGGAGAGTGGATGAAAGTTCCTTCATTTACATTATATGAAAAATTTACTGTGATATTGATTATCCATCAGTTTCCAGGCAGGCAGAGATTAAATTAACAGATTTTGAAGCCAAAGAGGACCATTATATAATTTAGTGTAATTTTTTACATCACACAGGCTGAAAAGTTTAATTCTATTACTCTCTCAAAAGAAAGACATACAGTCTTGATTTGAAAATGTCAAGACATTCATTACATCCCTCAGCAGTTTGATGCAATGGCTAATCACCCTGACATTAAAACATGTGCTCTACTTCAAATTCAGACCTAATTCCCAGACTTGGTTTCTGGTTATTCCTTTTTCTGCTGAAGCTCTTTAGTAGATGGTGCTCTCTCCCCCTTCCCCCTTTCTTTGTGAAGTTACTAATCCACTGTAATTGAGTCACCTTTTGAGTTTCTTTTCAGTGCAGTTAAACAGCCTGAGCTCTTTAAATGTCCCAGCAAAAATCATATCTTCCAACTCTTGAAATAATAACTGTGGGATTTTCCTCTACTTCCCCCATTTTTTCAGCAGATTGATGCACCCTGTCTTTGGAATAAAATGGAATATTTTAACACCATGGCCAAGGAGGTAGGAAGGAGGAAGCAGCACTCACCTCCTCTTGCTGGGTATAACTCCCATCTCCTCACTGTCTCCCTCCAGAGTGACCCTCCTCGCCTGCCACCATTCATCGTCCGAGGCGTTGATGACGTGAAGGATGTCTCCATACTTGAAACTGAGTCCTTGGCTTGGGAGACCACTGTCTTTGCTCTTGTCATAGTCAAACATGGCTCTGTGAAAGAAAATAAAGGTATGAAGACAGGTGATTATATCAGTCTTGGGAACATTTACTTCTGAACAATTTGTCATATTTTATGTTACAGCTAACCCTTGCTCCTTTCCAAAGGGAAAGGTCTTGCTCAGAGGAAAACTTTCCACTGTGAAGTTAATCTTTACAGAATCCTTTTTTTTTTAAGAGAAACTGAACAGTAAAGTATGGTATTTACTGTTTCACTTAATAAAGGACAATCACCATATCAGAGTATCTAGTAAACAAACCTGGTAGCCAGAAGCCCCTCTTGTCACCTTAGCAACAGCAATTTGTGGCTGTTGAGCTTGTCCTTTTCTCACACTTCCCTGTGCTCAGACAGGGAGGTGTCTGGCAGACAGGGGTGCATTGGGAGGACTAAATACAAGGGACCAAAACCATGCTCAGGGCAATGCATTTCTTTAGGTGCATGGATCCACCTATCTTGGCATCTAGTTCAGACCAGAAGTGAGCTTTCAAAGGGAATCTTTTGGTTATTCTCACTCACAGGCCTTTGGTTCATGTCCTGGAGCTCTGTTAGGTTGCACAGATTGGATTCCTGAAATCTGAAACTAAACTGAAAGATGCCCCGACCAGAGTAGCGCTAGTCTGACATACGCCCCTCCAAATGCACTCAGGGTGCACACAGCACCACTGCTTTCGCTGTCCACGTCCAGTCCCCCTGTGCTGCAGCACCTGCTCAAGGAGCCCTAGCTATTTCCTTTGATGTTGAAGACGTTTTCCACCAGTTTGAAGTAGACCTCTACCTTGGGTATGCCTGTACAAAAAAGTCCCACGTATAGGACATGTATATTAATATAGGACATATATATAAGTCTCGGGACTCCATAAGCACAAACTGAGAGCTAGCTTTAAGCTACCTGGCTATCAAACTGTGGCTGGGCATAGTTCAGCCTGAACTTACTGCCTAAGTATTCAACCCAGATTCTGGGAAAGAACTTCAGCCTGCCCTGAGCTCTGTATTACCAAGCTACAGTAATACCAATTCTCAGCCTCGTCCAGTCCTATGCCTGGCACCTACACCAGCAGTCTTCAGGGTAGACATACTTCAGTTTCTAAGGGGAAGACCCTGCACATGAATCCCAGCAAGGCTGTACATGAGTGCAGGTTGCCCATTGGAGTTACCTAGCTAAAAATCCAGATCTTGGTTTCTTACAGGAAAAAATACATGGGAATATTTTTCCCGTGTAAAATATTGTTTAAAGATCATGCCTGTCAAGAACTTATGTTTATTTCCTATAGGGAAAATAATATGATTATAATCCTGACTACAGAAATGTTAGATCAGTAAAATCCCCAGAGGTGTATAGTAATTCCTACCCTTTTATTGTCAGAAATAAAGCTGTGGCAATCTCTTCACTGGTAAACACTTCTGTGAGAAGGATTTGATATAATTAATTGTTGTGCATTGTAGTGTAATTGCAGAGAATGATTATAGCAGCTTTATGGGTAGATTTAAAACACTCAAGGCTACCTCTCATAATGAGGAGAACTTAAAAAAAAAAGTTATCAGAGTTGTAACTATGCAACCAAAATAATTTAAAAGCTCTCATGAGCACTCATTCTGCATGAAAGGTCCGGTTCACGATGACAAAAAAAGGTATTTGGACTATGTCTTCTCTTAAAGAGTTTACAGTCATGTACTAACTTCTTCAGAAAACCCCAGATAATTCCCTTCTCTGAGGATGAAGACAATAAATAATCCTGCTGAATTTTATATAATCTATGAGCTTAGATATGCTTGTGCCTTTCTTGGTAAATGTTCTTGGACTACATGTAACCTTTGAAAAATTTTAATGGCTTAGTAGTGGAAATCCTTTAAGAACTTGGCTATATCTTAGTAAAAATTTACATTCATAAAGGATTCTTATCAGTAGCAGGTCATCTGCTGCCTTCTCAAATAAGGCTTTCTGTGAGGACATATGGTGAAGCAGCATACAAATCCAGAAGCAAGCTAAGTATCATCAGTCACCTCTTCTTAACCAGTTAATGACACCTGATCTCTGGAGAAATGGCAGTGCACACACAAACAGGCATACAACATATCGTGCTGTTGGTATTGCCCTTATCAGCGTGCAGTGGTCTGAGTTTTATCACTGTATTGAACATTCATTGTCTTAAAAATTCACCGAATAATTGTGTACCTTGCCATGGAAGCCCATCAACATCTCAAACCCCTGAGCACACAGTTGGCAACCATGCTGAATACTGGGCAGATATGATACAATCCTGAATCCACGCATAATTAAATTACTCAAAACAAATGACAGTATCTTCTGTTGCAGAGAATACACAAGACTGTCACATCCCAGATGTAAAACACACACCAAACTGGAAATGCTCCATATTTGGCAAGTTCTAAGATGAAGGGTGTGTTTCAAAAGCGAAGTAGTAGAAAGAAAGTAGGGCAGTGTTCTCTGTCCTTGAACAGACATTTGCACCTCGGAGCCCACGTATTAACTTAAAATCAGTGACTGCCATCGTGCTTGCTGATGTTAACGATGAATGCAGATGGCAATGTTTGCCACTGACTTTCTTTGATTGGAGTAATCATGTGCAATGCTAATTAAAATGAGATTATAGATCTCAGACAAGAGAATTTTTGAGCACGCTTTTCATTGAGTGAAAGATTTTGTGGCTGCATGCTCTACAGATGTTGATTACTCCATTAGTAAATGAAAATGATATGAGAGCTGACTTCAGTGCTCTTTCCTAAACATTTCAAATTAAGAGCCAGGTTTAAGTTGATAGCGTAACCGTATTTAAGCTTACAACTTTGATAACATTGCTGGCTTTGTAAAACATACTTTCGCAAGTTGGCAGTTGGCCCAGCTATAAAACAAATGGAAATCTTCACTCTATGTGGCATTGTATGCATGTAGATGTTAACATGACTACCTTGGGCAATAGAGAGACCTAGGCACACTCATCCTCACCTCCTCCTTTCAGCTCTCAGGCTGTAAGTACAATTTGGATCTCTACATGTCCAATTGCAAGCTCAAGTTTTACTTATGTAAGAGGCTGACATGTCATTTCTAATTTTCTACCTGCTGCACAGCACCCACTCCTGTTTGTGCTCAGTCTTGCAGATGTATATAAAAATAACACATCTGCATCTGTTGAGTGTCAACCAAAGTGATACAAAATGAATGTGGCCAGACCTCTCATTTGGTACAGGAACTGGGCAGGGCAGACAGAAAAAGATGAACTTTTTTGCTTTGCTCTTTCATGGTTTTGGACACTGACAGCACAGTTTTACAAGATACCACACTACATCCTGCAAGCACTGAAACTTTCATCAGAGTGTCAAGTTCAGCTCTCAGCAAAGTCTATTTGATCTTTGCAAGCTTCTTTACCCAGACAACATACTAAGATATGTTAGATACCTTAGATAGGTTCTGCCATGCCATGGGGAGTATCAGAGGAAAGGCTAAAATGTAGTAGGATCTTTGCAGAATATTATGTGTTGAGGAGAGGACATAAGCAACCCAGTCTAGCAAGAGACCCACCCTCGTACAGAGCACCCATCACCCCTCTCTGAGAGATGAGCACTATATTTTCCTTTCAGTTACAGAAGGACAAGCACCATCAGGACCTGACTGCCATGACCCCCCCAGACAAGTACTGTTCCAAAATTAGATGTCTAAAAGAAACAGCAAAGAAGTGTTATTCAAACCAGCCAGAGGATTTAATCCGTGAAGACATGTCACAGCGCCTCTCTCTCTGACGAGTTAGAGGTATCTCCACACAATACAAGCACACATAGTGCAGATACTGGAGAGCCTGCTCAGCAGAGCTAAAGAGCTTGCTGAACTTGCTAACATGACTATATGTTTTCATATGGCTGAGTCTGCTTATTCATGGGTTGCTCAGGCAGTTCTTCAAGGCACTGAGCTGTAACTCATTTTTAGTGTCTTTTACTGCAATCTTAAAGAATAATAATCTCAATAACCTTACAGTTTTCTAATGGTGCTTATCTGACAGGCTTGGATACTAACAGCTTCTCCTTTTTTTTCTTCACAACTGATAAAATCGCATCTTAAAGAGCAGTTGTTCTTCTTTCAGGTGTTTTATATCCTCAGTTAGCTGCTTGCATTCACTGTCCAGCCCTTTTTGGAGCATATAGGACAGAACGAAGAGCTCTACAAGGCTTTCTCTATGGCAGTAAGGGCTCTTTTTCCAGTCAGCTGATTAAGTCTACTTTTGAACTGGGATAGTCAATTTTTAATAACAAAGGAAATCAGTTTAAATTATTTAACTTTCATTTTAGAGCTGTCACCAATGTCACGATCACATCAGCATCAGAAAAATTCCTGTTCAGTATCTTCTAGGCAGCGCATTTCACAAACAGGACCCTGGGTTACGCAGGATAGATAACACATTTTGAGGTTACAGATATAGTAACCCCAGTGATTACTGTGAGATGTGGAGAAAACACTGAAATAGGGAACAGAGCTTGCTACAAACTAACTAAACAGATGCGGTGAAATCATGATTTGGCCATCTTAGTTCCCTTATTAGAAAAATAGCAATAGGAGCGGTCATGATTATCAAAGGCCTAAAGTAAATGCACCAAATTTCCATTAACACCTTTAAATTTTTTTCCTCAATTCCCAGTTTTTGCATGAGTTTGGGAAAAATGTTTAATATCTGTACAACATTTTGAAAGTGAAAAGTGCTATTGAAGTGCTAAGTATTGCTGCTATCTTCTTGGTGAAACCCTCCTGCTAGTAGAAAATTAAGAAACACTGTTCTGAGAAGTGAAGCAGAAGGTGCAAACATTTAGAACAAGCTGGATATCACAAATATTTAAGATTATGTGAGTCTTCTTTCCTTGATATTATTCCAGACTTCAGAAGTGATCATTACACATAGGCTAATCCCAGCAGTAATTTGGACAGAACCTAACAGGTTTTATTTTTGTGCTGGGGTGCTTCTTAATCATTTTTAGGAACCCACATCAGCGTAAAACATGAGACAAGCATTTCACAACAGCATCAAAATTCATTGCTCAAAAATTGTTTGAAATGAAAATACTGCCAGCACCAAGCTGTAATATACTGCCAAACATGCAGTGAGGTGTCCACATGGCAGTGAAGACCACTGAAATGGGGGCATTGTTTCCCTCCACTTAGTGTAAATACTTCAGCATTTGAGGTATGTCCAAAAGCTAAGTTGCATTGCACAGTAAATTTCTATTTCTAATGAATCCTATTCTTGCAGCTAGAGTAATAAATGTTTGACATAGGAGAAAATATATTAGCTTTAAGGAAATAGCAAAACAATTCATTGTGCAATCCCATATATTGCAGCCTACCGGCACCTGCCATGCCTGTCTTGTTACCAGCATTTTAAGAATGAAAAACAGGATACAGAAAGACTAAGTGATCGTGCTAAGCCTGTGGCAGAAAAGGGAACTTAACAGAGAAACCTAGCTTCCTCAGCTAATGCTGTAAACACCATTTGTAAGTTGGTAGTATTCATGATCTTCCTGGCAAGGCAAGGGATATTAATGCATTTACAGCACAGCAACGTATTTTGCTGAATGCTCCTGTATGTTCAGTGCAAAACCCCAAAACCTTCAACTCCCATATCACTGCACTGTGGCCAGTAATCTCAGTTTGACACAGTTCAGGTACTGCGTGGCAGCTTTATTTGCATCTTTGAAATTACTTTCTTCTGGCACAGATGGAAGTTTGCACATAAATTTACAGACTGCTCTTTGCCATTTACTTGATTATGAAACGACAACAACCTTTAGCAAGAGAGATCTTCAGCTTCTGTAAACAGTCCTAACTCTTCTGCAATCTGCCAGCATATCTGCATTTACACCACTTAAGGATACTCCTCTTTTCTCTGAAAATTTCCTTAGCAGAGATTCTCAGACATCAGGCTTTATAGCATCATCATAAGGGAGAGATACTTTATTCTCCTTCTTCTCCACATCTATGCTACTCCCCACCCTTTTTTTTTTTACAGATAGGGAAATCCAGTACACAGAGGTTTAATAATTTGCCTGAGTTTAGACAGTAATTCAGCATCAGAGTCAGAATCAGACCCCAAGTTTCATAGCTGTCTTTTCTGCACTCTCAGTAATAGATATATTTCCACCCACTTGCAGGCTGAGCTTGAAGAAAACAGAAAAAAATGAAAGAAACCCGAGTGTAATTCATTGCTATAGCTACAACAGAGAGCACAGCAGCGCTGTGATAGAAGCAGCCATTGCAATACAATTAAGATGCTATTAAAAGGGTTAAATTTTCACATAGTGGCATGCCAATAAACACTTTCACCTTCTCCTCCCAGCTTCGTTTCCATCTAGAGAAGCTGAACAGGTAAATCCTATGTGTAGAGCGTAGAAAAAAAGCTGCTCTCGCCTTGTGAGGTGTGGGAAGCTCTGAGGTGCTGCTTGCTGTGACTGGAGGCTGCCAGAATAGCCCCTGTGCTATGATCCAGTCGTACATTGTCACCTCCTCTGAAAAAGTGGGAGGGGACTGTTTTATTAGCTTTTATTAGGAATATATTACAACAATGTGGTTTCAACAAAAACCATCTGAATGTTTGACTTGTTACCTATAACTCAAAGATACTGTGATTCCTGCTTCTTCTCTTCTCTTCTCTTCTCTTCTCTTCTCTTCTCTTCTCTTCT
>NW_008795486.1:539702-601799 GCF_000699145.1 Aptenodytes forsteri
CCCTCCCCTCTCCTCTCCTCTCCTCTCCTCTCCTCTCCTCTCCTCTCCTCTCCTCTCCTCTCCTCTCTTTTTGTATTTCCTGTCTTAATGATGTTGCACCTCTTCATGAAGCTGATCCCCTCAACCTTAATTACTGCAGTTGGGCTGAGAGGGACAGCGTTAGCAGCATCTGTGTTAGCAAATTCAGTCATGCCAGGACACTGCAACACGGATGCCATGTTCCCTTTGGAATTTAGCATGGGTCAGGAACTATTCCCAGAAACAGTTTGGATGCAACGCCTCAACGGTGGAGAGGAGGACATAAAAGAAGGGATACGGGCTGTTGCGGTGGGCCATGGAGGATGCTCCGAGGCATGTGTTGTTTAGGGTGTTAGCATAGCTGATAGCACTGGTGGAGACCCTGAGGAAGTGGACTTGCCCCTAAGGCACCTTCACTGTACCAAATCCCATTGCACATTTGCATCCAAGCCTTTTCCATTTGCTACTGTATTGTTTCTTTACTTCATTCAGCAATTTCTCCATTCAGTCCAAGTCATTCTTTATAATTTTGCTCCTAGTGGGAATCTGGCAGAGAGTTATGCCATGGACTTCAATGAAAAAAGGATTGGAGACAGCAGTATTAGTTCCAGAAAAATTTCACTAAGAGGAGGGAGATATTTTCTATATGGTGTTTATGTCAGGAAAGACAACTGCCATTTGTCCGTGGGGAATATTTTGTTCATTTTGCAGATCTGACCATGATTCTTAATGTCAGCTCCTATGAGCCAATGTTTATGTTGTTGATGGACTTTTTTTGGTCTTTAGCAAGTGCTCACGTTCTCTGCAGGAAACGGGCTCTTCTGTACTGAAAAGATTTAAGTCAACATTTTCAGAAGTATCGATCAATGAACGTATGTTGCACTTTGTGGTCTTTCTATGCAGCAGCATACAAGGTCCTATGTTAAAGGCAAAATCTCTCACAGCCCACAGTGAGGAAGGACTGACAGCTTTAGTCTTTCAGCTGTGGACATGGACAGAACTCGTATTACTCCCCGGTTTGCCTGGCTTTAGGCTCTTCCAGCAGGAATTGGAAGGTGGCTTGAAAAAGTGAAGCTCTTTCATGTCTTCTCTTGTGCCAGCACAAGGGGAATTCTTTTCAGGGTACACCCGCTTTTTGTTTCTTCGGCATTTTACAGGGCATAAAAGGGCCAAACAGAATTCCCCTTCTGCTTGCAAACATCTGAAACCAGTATCAAGCCGTGAGCATGTGCCTCGACCCTTTCCATAATTTATTGACTAGGAAAAGCTGGCTGCCAGTTTCATCTGTGAGAAATGCAGAAGCTTTTAAATACATCTGCATTGTACTCAGTGTATTCCAGATTTGCAGCTTTGAGGTTTGCTTTAAAACTGAGAGACTGCATTGGGTCAGAACACTAATTAGATTTAGCCTTAGGTATTTTGACAAACTCCAGAGAAGATCTACAGTAGCATCTCGATTCTGGAGTGCTTCTTCAGCACTCCTGAATTTGTGTCTGAAATTTCACAATAAAACCCCAAACTTATGAGTGAGATTCGAATTTCACAACCAACTGGAAAACTTAGGCCAGGTTTGTTCTAAGTTTTTTTTTAAAGAAATGAGATCATTTTTGACTGACCTTGACCTGGCCTGAGGATTATGAATCAAAATTATGTGAAATTTGGAAGTTCTTGGGTTTGTTTTTTTTTTCTCCCCACACAGACGAAGTGAAGCTGCTGCTTGATGGCATCTCTGGTTTCTGTCTAAGGAATCTGTGCGGTTTCTCAGCATAGATTCCTGTGTTGTGACATTTAATATTATCCATATCCAGAAAGGAAAAGAAAAGTGACCGGATGTCAAATCAGGGATACTTTAAACTACCGGGTAATTCACCTGAAATTGCAACCTGTGGGTTGCACAGTTTGACACAAGAGCTAAAGAGTCATTCTGTGATTCTTAGTTTTAAAGAAATAGTAACTTATTTACTGTCTGAAAATATTCATTTTGGGATTTTTTTCCCCCAGGGAAAATAAATAAAATAAAATAAAATAAAATGTCAAATCAGGGATACTTTAAACTACCGGGTAATTCACCTGAAATTGCAACCTGTGGGTTGCACAGTTTGACACAAGAGCTAAAGAGTCATTCTGTGATTCTTAGTTTTAAAGAAATAGTAACTTATTTACTGTCTGAAAATATTCATTTTGGGATTTTTTTCCCCCAGGGAAAATAAATAAAATAAAATAAAATAAAATGTGTCTTTCAAAGACAATGAGACTTAAAGGGAATATTGTGACTCTGTGTAGCACAGCCTGTAGCCACCCCCCTCCCTCCCTGCTCCCAAATGTATCTTCCTTCTAATACAGAATACACTGTAAAAAAGCACTGAATTTATTTTTTTTTAAATAATTGATCTACAACAGTTCTAAGTATTACAATAACTCTCAAGGATCTGCTTTGGGTAGTTGGGTTTTTTAGGTAGTTGTCCCAGATACCCTGTAGCTTGCAATTGCTTTCTCTTAGACCTAATCATGACTCGTATCTGTTAGCGGCTTTTAAAATTACATTGTGGCCAGGCTGCCCACAGAATTCATTGTGCTTCCACGGGGTTATAATCAAAAGGAAATTTTCAGCACATGAAAGAACCCCACTGATAACATAATTACTACCAGCCAGATATATGATGGCTTCTTTGTTTTTTTGGACAAGGATATTAGACATACGGAGAACTAAAGTAAGAGAATGCCTTCCTATGGAAAAGTGATCCGCATTTATGATTTTTATAATTTGAACATAATGGCAACAAAAAGAGTGGTAAGAGATGGACTAAACGCAATGCCTCTAGTACTGAAAAATACCCCACCAGCCAAAATTCAGACAATTGTGGCAGCAAAATGGAATATTAGTTTGTTTTTCAGAAATCAACATGTCATACTGGAGCGTTGTAAGTCAGAATATTCTTACTTACTTCTGTGCAAGAAGTGTAAGAGGTGGGGAAATCTACAAACTTTCCTAGTATGGAAGTGCTCTTTTGTTCATGTCATAATAAAACTGTTTATACATTCCAACTTTTAGAGATTATTTTTGAAAAAGAATTGTTCTCCAGCTATTGAAAAAGTGTAAGCAAACAAAACTAGGAGAAAGTCTTAACGAGACAGAACATTGGCTGCTCTGTCTTTAGCTCTGTCTTTAATGAGAGAGGGCATTTTGGAGAAGTCAAGATATTTGTTTGCAACAGCTCTTTCTTAGTGACAGTTTCTGCTTGGCCTTGAATGTTGTCCTTTGACAATGAAAGAGTCAGAAACTGGATTTGCATTGTTATTGTGTCGGCTGACTGGGTTCTGCTGAAATAATGAGGTGTCACATGCACACAGGAACTACACCATGGAAAACGACTGAAAATTGTTATGGAAATTAACTCTCCTGCCTAATGTGGGGAAATGTACTAAATCCATAAACTCTGCTGGATGCAAATATTTGAGAAATCATAAAATCCTTTTGTCTCTAGGCCAAAACTTGAAGAGCTCATTAAGAGTTTACTCAATCAGTGGGAGGTTGCTGATAGAGTGAGTCCTTTGTGTTTTAGCACAGACTTCAACAGGAAGCAATGCAATTAATTTTTGGTTTTGACTTTGTCTCTTTTAAAGAAGAAGGGTGATTTTGCAAAGATCCAAATGCTATCGAAGTCTAAAACTGTATTTTTATGGCACAAAGATTAAGTGACTCTACATAGCCTCTGGTTCATGAGGCCAAACATGAAATCTCTAAAGGCTTCAGATTTACAAGGTGTAACTCCATAGAAATCAGTAGATACAGAACAATGCCAAAGGCCTGAGCTGAACTTAGCTGAAATCTTCTAAACTGTAATGGAAATAACACAGAAAGTTGCCTGAAAGAGCAGCAGCTATGAGACAAGATGTACTATTTGGTCAACCAGTTCTGTGGATTCCTTGAGCTATTATCTGTCAACCCGTACCTATCATAAAGAGGTTTATCCCACTAAGTTTTATTCTGTGATTGGGTTGAACGTTCTCCTGGTAGATGATGTTTCCTATAAACCTCCATCTTCTGGAGTCAAATGAATACTTCAAAAGCTCGGTTTTCATTCATGCCCCCTTCTTATGGAGAAAAGCTTGAAAATAAGATGCCAGAATATGCAAAAGCAGAAACAACAAACAAAAAGGGCAAATAAAAATAATAGTCTTTGGTGTCACCTCATCAATGTCAAAACGTTATGATTGTTTCTTCTTTTTAATGGTTAGATTTGGTGGTTTCACTCTATGTGTGGTTGTCAAACCTCTTTAGAAATGGACTTTGAAGAAAAAAGTGCTGATCAACCACTATTACCAAGAATATGTATTTTAATATTTATTAAACAAAGTTGCAAGAGGATGATGCTGAACTTCTTAGCTTCTGTCCTTTAAACACCAAATTAAGCCCCTGCTGCACTGAGCTCCTTGCAGCTAATCATTCACTCCATTGCATTATGCACACCCTCCTTTCCTGGGAGCCCCGGCTCTCACGTGCTCAAAAGCACGATTAAGGGTAACATCAGAAGTTCCTGTGTCCCATTTTTAAAGGTAAATTAAGCACAGCTTAGCCTAGGTTTTGTTGACTTTCAATGAAGATTAGACTTTGAATTGCTAAGTCGTTTTGAAAATGTTACCCTAAGCAGCTTTAAGATTGACAGAATTTGCCTTAAGCTGCTCCGAGGCTGACAAGATGAAGGTCCGGTACAGTAACAGAAGCACTTTGATTCCTTGCTCTTGGATAGTGCTAGGACCTAGAATAAGCCATTTTTTTCCCGCTGCCATGAACGAAGCTCAGAGTTTTGATGGGTTTGTCCATAATGACACTTCCTCGTTCCGTGTGTAATTCCTGATTTAAGCAAGGACACTAAGCAACACAACTGGGACTTTTCCTTTTAATAACTTCATTTAAAATGAGTCTCGTGGCAATAAAAAGACTAAAAGTAAATCTTCCAGGAAAACCAATTGTGTTCTTCTCCCTCCCCTGTCTTGAAAAGTTTCTACCTATACTGGCTTAAGTTTACCTTGATTTTATGACATTCCTCTGTCCTGCAGAAAAAAGATTTACCATTAACCCCTACTTCTACTTAGCAATTAATTTTAGATGGGAAATGTTTATCAAAAGCCATGTCCTTAAGTTTAGGCAAAGTAATAATAGCAGTCTCTTGAGTCGGGCTCCTAAAAATAATTTTCTTTAACATTTGAGTAATCTGACAAATTTCAAGCAGATTACACGTACTTAAAATTATGCATTGAGACTTATCTGTGCCATAACACATGCTATGTAGTAGAAAATAATTCACGGATGCAGTTGCTTTTCTGATATTGCTCATAGGTAAATATTTTCTATCAAATTTATTTTTAAAAAACTGAGTGCACGTTTCAGGACGTAAAACTCAGTTTGAAATTTCATACACTACTACCATTTCCTAAGCCTGAATCAAATGATTGTGTCATGCCGGAAGCTGGAATGTCATACAACTTAATGTTAGGTCTGCGTGTGCAGGAAATACAAGTCTGAGGCAGGAATGATAAAAATTTAGTTTATGTCTTCAGCAGCTATAAATGAACAGTAACTCCCTCACTGGCTTATAGGTTATGCTGGCATCTTTCCTCTGTTTTTTAAAAACATTGAATAATCCCCTCTACAAAAAGATTTTGTAGCTGTCAAAGTTGCAGAAGAGGTCAGTTTAACAAGCATGTCTTTGTGTGTTGTGTTCATCATGGGCTGATCCAAAAATTTCCTCATTTTATGTTGCTTGCTGACTTTGATGAGGTACTTTGGGGGAGGAAAAGCCTCTATAAGAACAAGAAACCTTGTCATTAACAAGGACGATGCATGAGGTCAAGTCTCTTGCGTCCACTGTAGGAAGGAGGAGCAAATCCCACTCTCCCAATAGAGTAATCCATAGAAAGCATGACAAGAACTTTTCTGAAAATCCAGTCCTTGATAATAACGGACCGTGTAGGACTAAGGAACAGTGCTGGACCACATTCACATTTGCATTACTCAGGGATCAGTTCATCACTAGTGGAGCTGCTCTGAATGTGTGGGAGACGGCAGAATCTCACCAGGAGGATGGTGAGCGTTGGTGCAGGCAGCGCAGAGAGGTTCTGCAGTCCTGGGGGATATCCAAAACTCAGCTGGACAAGGCCCTGAGCAACTTAACGTAATTCTGAAGTTGACTGTGCTTTGAGGGGGGGGTTGGACATACAACCTCAGGATTGTCTCCTCCAAGCTAAATTACCTATGATCGTATCTATTTAGAGGGACTGAAGTATAAAATATGTTGAGATGCAGGAGTTTATCTCAGATCATATTTATCACTTTTGGGCATATCAAGAATTTTTATTATATATTCTGTATAAAATAACAGTCAGACTTTGGTATCTGAGAGACAGCATTTTCTGCAGCGGGTAAAAATAATTCACTTTGCTTAAAAGTTCCTTTCTATATGCAACTGAGGATGGTACAGAGATGCTCAAGCTACATACAAGTTCAGGTGATGTTCTCCAGAACTGTGCACTGGTACTAACCCAATCTTGAAAGCACTATAGCCAAGTTAAAGCTGTACCTCACCATGGTTGATATGACTGTACTGTAGTGATTTGGGAACTACAGTGTGTCTGGTAGTTCAGCCATCTTTGGGCAGTGTAGGCACCCCCAGTGTGACTATGGGCTTATAGTAGAGAGGGCTTTTGTTCATATTTTGGGAAAACAAATTAGGTGCAATGCAGAGATTATTAGAGGAATCTAAACTCCCTAGACAGTAAAGGAGAGAGCTAGGTACCTATGGGAAAGGAAGAATTCAGAGCATTTACATTAAATGAGAAAAATAGGCTGATATAGGTGGTGTGAACATTTCTCTAATTCGATGTCCTGTTTCCCTACTTGTAAAATAAGAATAGTTAAGGAGAGTATCGTGAAGTGCTCAGAGAGTACGGTAAAGTGGCCATATCAATGCCTGTGATGGGTAAATTAAACATAAAGGGTGAGATGTCTTTGATTTCAATAAAAGGAATCATCTATTGAAGCTACACATTTTGTCAGAAAAGCCTGCAGTGTAAATTACACTGTCATTTAGCATTTGCTTACACAAAACCTGTGCCATTAAAATGAATTGAGTCTTACAGAATAACAGAATAGAGACCCAAAAGTAAGTTCTTTTTTTCTGATTCTGACATCCCAGGGAGTCATGGAAAAACAAACAAGCAAGAAAGTGAACAAACAAATGTCTGTGACTGAAGAGATGTTTTTCTTTCACTTCATGTGGACAAGATTGTTTGAAATATTCAGCAGTGAGATTTTTTTGCCTGGACCAATTCTTAGACTTCTTTAGTATTTCATAGCCTCATTTGCAAGCTGTAGGAACTTCATATTTGTTCACTTCCAACATGGAAACAGCAATGCAATTCACTGGGTGATTTAAGGGCTGAGTAAGGATGCTGTCTTTGGAGAAGGCTGTGGTGTACAGCGGGGAGAGGATCAGACCATATGTGCCCTGTTCCTAAATATCTGCTTCTAACCACTGTCACACTTGGCTAGATGCACCTTTCCTCTGAGCCAGGGTAGCTGCAAAACAAAATTGATGTCACTTTTATAGAGGAAAATAGATACAGAAGGTGGGAAACTGAAATTGCCTGCACGACTTGCATTAGTGCTGACAGGAGAAAGGTCATGGAAAATTTTCAGTGTTTAATAAAATGAACAAAGCAATCCAGATGGAAAAAAAATCAAACACTTGAAATATCTGCAGGTGACAAATTATGAAAACTTGCAGCTTAAGGAGAATCAGGTTGGACTCTTCAGTTTGCTGACAGTTTTCCCTGGGTGTAGGTGATGACTCACCAGTCAGTCAGTGGGTGAAGAGGAATTCCCAGTGCCCGGGATCCTGCACAGGCAGCCCATGGACTGCCAGACAGCTCAGGGAGCTGGTAAAACTCACAGGGGCCAGGGAGGGACAGTTACTGTGCAGCTGTGGAGTTTCTATGTATGTGTCAATCCCCATGTTATATTAGAAATTTTTTGACCAGGGCTACCTTGTGTCTCCTTGATCGAGGGCTGTCTTTGATGATTAGGATTACTTCAGCAACCCAAAAGCTGCCATAGCATGTAAAGTGCTGTGTTGCATTAAACGTCAATAAGTAGTGTAAATAGGAGCTTCTAATCACCTTTGCATATCTGCCTTAACTTTGTAGTTTGACCACACGACAGCACCTGGTTCCCAGATGTGTTGTCTTTAAATCATTTTGCTACATCACTATCCAAACATTTCTCTTACGTTTAGCTCTACCATTCCTACGTCTGGTCTTATAGGATCAAACTCCTTTTGGTTGTTTAACACAACTTGTGACTAGCAGTGCAAATGCCATCTTTTTTATAGTTTTGCTTCTGTCTCTGTCTCATTAACTTAGTATTTCCCATCAAACATCAGCCAAAGAAATATCTGTTTCTCTAGCAAAGTCTGAAATATTTCTTTTCCATGGCTATGATTTATCACTGCAGTCCTGTCATTAAGCTCTGTGAAGTGAACCAAGTTAGTGGAAAGACTCTAAACAGAGTGAGCTTGTATTGCGATGAACAACTTCCAGTTTTTCTATAAAAACAAGCAAGTCAGTACAAGATACAATGTGATGAAATAAATATAAATGAAAAAAACCTTAAAAAATAGACTGTATAAAACTTAATTTATCTTCAAAGGTTCCTTTGCCTTATGATCTCAAAATCTGTATCTTAAAATCGTTATCTGAAGTTAAGAGCAAGAGATTCTCTTACTTTAAATAACAGATACAGGCACTATCTTCTTTACCAGAAAGTCATTTATTAAGCAAACTCTCATTGCAGTATGTGACTGCCTCTGAGGGATACTTGCAGAAAATCTTCCCAAGTGTCCCACATAGCAAGACCACATCTGAAAATCTTTGTATCTGCTGCAACTGCAGCAATAATTTACTGCCACTAATTTATCAGTCCCATTGCATTACTGGTCTTTAGTGAGGTGGGTTGAGATTTTCCATTTTCTTGATTTGTTTTTAAGAGTTTGTATTAACGTTCCTCCCTTTACACAAGGCTGAGGGATCTCCTGCATGCAACAGTGGAGATGTCTATGCTTTCAGATAATCTCCAAGTGAGCCTATGCCCAAGTCCAGACTCACTCACTGTCCAGAGACCAGCAGATGCTTGGAGCAGGCATGGCTCTGCATTGCCAGACTCTGCAGGGACACTGAGGAGAAGAGGATGTGCTTCTTCAAATCCTTTCGAAAGGCCTTAAGACATTATTTTCAGCACCTTTGACATACTCTTCTACCTCCTCAAATGCTTGTTGGCAGCTCGTGTAAGGAGCTGAAGGAACTGGGGTACCTAACTCCCGCTAGAGCAGGTGGTGGGCACCAAAATAAGGCTGGCAGCAAGGAGTCCCTTCCAGCTCTGAATCACAGAGACCAACAGGAGCCAGCCAGAGCTTCAGACACATCTCTATCTTGGCCAACAGGAGCCAGAGCTTCAGACACATCTCTATCTTGGCTTTTCTAGTTGGCTACTGTAGGTATCCCAACACTCAATGTACTTGCTGCCACAAATCCAATCCTTGGCACCTAATTCATCTCCTCCCTCCATGCTGATATCTTTTAAGCACTGAGATCAGTCTTTGGGAGTTCTGCACTCAAAGATGGAGACAATTTTGAGGAACTGCAAATCTGAGTGTTTCATTACTCAGCACGCTTTACCAAATGCCTGTCTCTGGGATCCTGCCTCTGTCTTTATAAAGCAAGGATGGATGGCATTTCCCTGCCATGAAGAAGAATAGTGAGGATAACTACAGTAAGGATTGTGCAGCATTCAAATACTAAATACCAATTACACAGGGCATTGGGGTGTAATAAGAAAGCTCAGGAAAGAAAAGGCCATAGCAATAAAGCTAAATGAATTATTTACAATCAACTCCAGGATGCGTTTAAGGATGAATCACAGAAGAGCCTTTCAGACCTGTCAAATCAATGGAACCACCTGCACTTGATGTGTCAGTAGACATAGTTTAATAAAAAATCAATAAAATGAATAGTAATAAATTACCAGGATGAGATGAATGACTCAAACATGTGGAAGTGGAAAATACGAAGCCAGTTTTCTCAAGGGAGACCACAAATAGATTAAATCTGACTTGAGTAACAGGTAGATCTACTTAACCTCTTTAGAGGAACAGGGAACTCATGGACCAGGAATATCACTTGGGTTTCCAGAAAGCTTATGACAGACTTCCTCACCAAAAGATCATAAAATATAAAAGATATAGTGGTCTAGAAGTGAAGGATTAATAAATTTTTAAAGGATAGGAAACAAGGGTTAACAAACAAGGTTTCATTTTCACAATGGAGGAATTCCCATAAGTGATCTAGAAAAGGTGGTGAAAAATGAGGCAATAATATTTACTGAAGACACTGAAGTATCAAGGGTAGCGAACCCCCAAATTGACTGAGAATACTTGCAAAAGGATTTAAAAATGTCAAGTGACTGGATGATAAGATACTTGACGAAATTCAATGTCTACAAATGCAAAGTCAGGCATGGGGAATATCGGTCCTTGGTAAATGTACATACTGATATACACTAGCTAAGCAATTACTCCCTAGGGAAGAAATTCTGCAGACTTTGTATATTGTTCTAGGAAAACATGAATTCAGTGCTTGACAGTAGTGAAAAAGGCAAATTTGTTCCTACAGTTTAAGGAAATGAATAAAGAACCAAACAGAAATCATTGCTATTATACCATGATACAGACACCCACACACTTCTTCTACAGACAGTCCTGATCCCCTCATCCCGAAGAGGACCTGGAAAAGGCAGAGAAGGAGAAGAGAGGCCAACAAGGGCAATTTTCTCACAGGGGCAGATTATACAGACTAAACCTTCTCAGCTTTAAAAAAGATGACCAAGAAAAGAGTATAATAAAAGTTAATGAAATTATGAATTTCAGGGAAGAGGGAATAGGGAACACTTGTTCACTGTTCTCACAATACAAGAAATGGAGGGAATCGTAATTTAACCACTAACAGATAATATACAGTATGCAATTAACCAGTGGATGTTGTAGAGTCTGAAAATTTAAATGGGCCTAAAAAAATTCTTCCAAAGAAGAGAAAAATCCAGCAAGGGCTATTTTTATAGTCTCAGAGGATCTGCTATCAGATTCTATTTGAGACAGAATAATGGGTGGGAAGGACCTTTGGTCCAGCAGAGTTTGGTGGTCATGTTCACCTTTACACATTCACCCTACACCACTGGGGCTTGGGTTTGATGCGGATAACTTGAAACAGTAGTCATTTGGCTTGTGACGACCTGCTTGAAAGACAACTTTTATGTTTATGTCCTGCCATATTTGTGGAAACCAACTAAGGAAATCAAGCTGAAACCCCATTTGTACAAACATGATGCAGCTGCCCATAAATAGAGCGTTAGGGTGGGACGCAGTACAGAGCCGGGACCCACTCCTAGGGCGACAATTTTCTTCAGGCAAGTCACAGCAAGTCACTGTCTATATCTCTGTTTCTTCACCTAGTCCTTCCTTCAGAGAAAGCTCAGAGATATGAAAAACACTAATTGAGAGATGCATATGATTATTTTTATGTTATTATCAAAACATTTCCTTCAGACAATGCCCTTCCCTTTTCCTTTCTTCTGATGGCTAGGTTTAAAGGGATGGTGCACTTAATTTTTATCTGAAAGTCTTGGCACAGTTGCTAAGGATTTTAAATAAAAGTGATTTAAATCAATTTATAGAATATTATTTTGGGTAATCTTTTGGTTTTCCACTATTGAGTAGTGTTGCATGATTACACTGAATACAGGGATTGAAAACACATCACAGATTTAAGGGCACTGAAAAATCTTCCTGAAACGCAAGTTTTACTGACTGATTCATTGTTTTCATGAAAAACTACAATTTTTTTTTTGTTGTTACAGAATTTCACTGGTACAAGACTTAACGTATTTGACAATTAAAAAAATACCTATGTATGTTCAGGTTGGCAAGATAATGGATGCATGCGCAACTTCCTAACCTAGCACAGTAATACTATTTTTTTAACCAAACTGTTGAATACATCTAATGTCCTCATAAAGCACCATATTTCTTTTTGCAGTTAATCCAAGTATTCATCATTTTTAGAGAAAATCTCCCACTACAGATCAAGGTCCTTTTGCCTTTGGGTAAAGATATGAGTAGAAGGGTAATTTCCTGGAAACTGTTTCTCAAACCTCATTAGTAAAAATGTTTGCATTTCTAGGGAAAATAAACTATTAAATTGGATTTGACATAAATGCTGAAGCAGCAACATCTAAAGAAATGTTTTAAGAAATATTTTTATATGCTTACACCTCATAATAAACTACATAAGAGAAATATCTTCATAATGTTCATGCAAAAAATACCTTGGAGAAAAAAGATGTCATGTATTCCCTAAAGATATCTTTGTTCTTGTCTCTTGCTAAATGATTGACAGGGTAAAAAATGAAGTGATTAACTTCTAGCTGACGGAAAACAGTAACATGGGTCTGTAATGATGGCACCCACCAGTGGCATAGTGTCCTACTTATCTGCATTTTAAAGCAACAGCTGCTGGGTCTTTTGCAATGTCTGCAGAATTTTAAAGAGAAGCAAGATTAGAAACAACAGTACGTCTTTGCTACAAATGCCATGAAACTGGCCCTCACAAGACAGAGATTGAACAGAAAGTGTTGGGCATATGTGAAATAATTATACTGGGTGTGTGTGGGGGGGAAGCAGTTCTTATAACTCTTGACATCTATGTAAAAATACCCTGACATTTCTGAATCAACATAACCCAGATGCATGGTTTCACTGTCTACAAAATTCTCTCTAGACCGAGACATTTGTCTTGCAGATCTTTTTGAATCTGGACACTTTTCCTAAAAGAAGTTAATTATAAAAGGATGCAGATGCCTTATTATTAGGCTATATTTATGCAGTTCGACATATCTATACCAGAGAGTGCTCAGTCCTGCCAACTGGTTTGCAACCTCCCTGTCCAAGGCTAATCCCCTCTAGCACATATGATCCACACTGCTTAGCACTGGCCTCAGGGCTGCTTTGAGCCCATGTCACATCCTATGGCCCTGAGAAATAATTATTTTATGAATGTGGTGTTCTTCCTCTTCCAAGTGGCTGAAGTAATGTGAAGAGTATGTCGTAGCCTCACAGACCATGTTTTATAGCATGACACCAGAATGGTGTTGCGTGTCCTAAACAAGTAGCGTGAGGGTGTATGGGGGTCTCTTAGAGTGAAAGTCTGCAAGACTGTGTCATGCAAAGGGAACCAAACCCAGTGATGACTTATCCATGCTGCCCAAAGAAATCTCTGGAGTGAACTGTCTTAAAAATAACCTATCCATGTTTGGTCTTGAAGGGAACTAGTTAGTTTGCTCCAAAAGAGAGCTTGGGAGTAAACGAGCAGTATGGTGTGAGCAATCAAGGCCCTGGGTGCAAACTGGGCTGCTAGACTATCTGGATTACATAGTCATACCCAAAGAATTGTGCCACAGTAACATATTTTTAGAAATAATATTATTTTGTTGGTGAGATAAAGCCATATCTAACATATCACATTGCAACAGCTGGAATTCCTATTTTGTAGTGAAATGAATTAATTAATGTGAATGTGGCTCAGAAATTAACTATGATATTTTCTTTGCTAATCATTGATATTGTCTTTAAAACGGCCTGCTAGTTTAAAGGTTTCTTTGGGAGAAAATGGCAGCTCTGAGAGCTCTACAGCAGCATGAAATTCCAGGCTGGCATGCGATTTGTTTTAGATATAGCTATGACTGTGATTGTAATTGCCTTGTACTTTCTTGATGATCACTATTGAGAAAGCTGCAGATGATCCTGAAAATCAGAACCATTTCTAATCTTACCTCTTTGATAGCAGCTTGAAGTACAGTAAGGTAAAAGGGTATTGAATACGGTCTACGGCAAAACTTTCTGGAGACTGATAGGTTACTCAAAGCTGAGAATAAGATTCAGACTGACTATTTTTAATGCCTAAAATGGACTTAGATGGATTTTAAGCACCAAGGCCTTACTGCAAAATTCAGAGTTCCTACTCCCTTCAGTAGACCAAGTATTTTAGACTACATTTGCTCTCACATATTTATGAGAAGCTGGATGTCTCTCTCTCTCATTTAAACATTTATGGAATTCACATTTAAAGCAGAGAAATATCCAGACTGCATTTAAACCCTAAAGGGGTCAATCTTATTATGCTTCAAATATGCCTAACAAACATATACGGAAGTGAATGCAGAAAAACCACAATAGGAAAGGCTATTCCCATTCAAAAATACAGCTATGATATTTACCTTTTTCTAGTAGTCTAGTGGTTAGAAACTTACTTGAGTATGGGAAAGTCAAGATTTTTCCACACCATTGACTGAGGAAGTGGGAGATACAAATGCAGTTCCCTCAGCAGACTGAAGGGAGTCAAAGCCAGAACTTTCTCATCTTCATAAAGTGCTCTAACCACCAGGTTGCCATTTGTGGAAAGGACATTTTTCACCTCTTCCCTTGAAAGGGCAGTGTGACTGAGGGGTCAGGAAGGTTGAAGTTTGGGAGAAAGAAGTTGGTGGGGACCCCTCAACTGAAGGCTGAGGAATGCAGTGGTGAATGAGCTGTCCTGACTATCATCAGTGATTCCAGGTTGGCTTTGGCTGAAACAGCAATAATGCAGGGAAAAGGGATATGCACCTGCCAGGGCATTTTGCAAAATGTGAGGAACACCATCATCACCACCATCTCTTCCTCTTACATTTTAAACAGACATTGCTGCTCAGTAAAGTGCCTATCCTTACTTGTACAACTCTGGTCTCAAATTCCCGGAAGAGTTGGTACCTAATACAGAGACTGAAGCCAGGCTTTTGGCGAGAGTGAGAATTCAGACGTATTCCAGCATTTAGTTTTTCCTCTAAGCTAAATCCAGGGCAGAGTGATTGAACCTAACCCACCCCTAAGATGTTGCCGTGCTCTGTAAGGGAGCTCCATTAAGGATGCATTTGGCCAAACTCCCTGCTTAGCACAGCAAAACTGAATTCCCTACTCAACACTTCCATTTACTGTACACAGAATTTATGTAACTAAGTTAGGCACCTTAGATCACCCTCTATAGACCATGTTTTATGAGATGTTGTGATGCCAAAGCTGGGCTCCTGTAGCTCATAATATGGCCTGAAAGCTGCGTGTACTTCTATCAGTTCTACAGGTAATATTTGAGTCAGCTATGCTCACTGCCTCTGCACCCTCACCCCGCAGCCTGAGGATTGCTTACTCCTACAAGCCACCTTGGAAAATGCTTTTGACAAAGTCAGTTCCAAGTTTCTCCCCCCATCAATCAGCAATAATGTTTTTTATACAGGCTGCTAAATTCTCTACTTTGACCAAGAAGTCTAGTCTCCTTGAGGGACGCTGAAAACCATTCAGAATGGAGAGTGGCGGGGGGGGGGGGGGGGGGTTTGCATTGACTTAAGGGAGAACAAGAGTGTGCCATGTTGCTGAATGGCAACATCAATTCCTTGAACACTGTGCAGTGAGATCAATGAAAATGAAAATAAATCAATACATCACTTTAAAAATGGTGTCATGGAAAGAAGTCCCATAGGCGTTCCCTTAAGAGATAAAAGGAGTAAAGAACAGTATTTGCGGCAAACACAATAAAGCACATACTGGGAAAGTCCTACAAAAAATGCATTAACCTCCTTCACAGACTGTCACCAAATGGGATTAACTCAAAGCTCACTTAACTTTGCTCCCTGTCATTAAGAGGAGCAGCTCATCCCTGAGTTTTACTAAACAAAACCTAGAGGTTTACCAAATAAAATGAGATTATCTTCTGCCTACGTAGCATAAGGAAAAGGATGAGAAAAGGATTTAAAATAAGGTAGGAGTGATGTGATAGCAATGAAAAGATTTGTTTTATTACAAAGGTCTGGGAGAGCCTGAAAAAATCAGAACATTAAAACATGGGGACTGTCACACTAGCATGTCTTGCTACAATTTAAACATTTCATTTCCAGTTAACATGAATCTGAAAGGACTGCTGTTGAAACAGCATTATTTGTATAGTTGTATTAGGTGTAGAAATATGTTTTCAAGTAGTTAAAATTCTTCTGTTTCCCTCATCCCACTTAATTAATTATGGGGGGTGATTTGTTTGAGAAGAAGACAGACTGGAAGCAGAAGGCATTCGTGATGGTTTAATTATGATTTAACTGAAGTCTCATGAAATTTGAGAAAGTGGCCAGAATATTGAATGGATGAGAATTTATTGTGATGCTCTTGTTATATCAAAGTGAATTGTGATGTTATTCAACTGAGCAGAATTCTTAGAACACTAAAATATATCATTGATAAAGATGTATTTTTTCAATTACCATTTTATTTGCATATTGATGCAAGGACCTGAATGGAGGTCCTTTTAAAGGAGTGTAATCCCATTCTTTCTGAATCCAAATTAAGCTAGAAAAATTCATCTGAAATGCACAACTGGACTGCAAGAGCGGAAATGTATATAAGGGATGGACTATAGTTTCAAAACACTGCCCTGGGGAACAAGTACTGAACACTAATTTGCTTCTCACTCAACCCCAAAAAATAATAGATGTCCGTACCTATAATCACAGTGAACATCCTCTAGGTTTGTGTGTTACAGCCTGAGGCCTAGACAGCCAAAATCCCTTCCACTTCACTCAGTTCCAGACAGACACAAAAGCATGGCTGTGAAGGGTTGAAAGATGTGAAACGTAATGACTGTAGCTGTGCTACTAAGTAACGAAGAGCGGAAAAGCGTGACTGATGAGTTCTTAGATAATGGATTAATGAGCACGATGCCTGTAGTTCATCAAAGGACTAATGGAAATCTACACAAGATACCTGCAGTATACTATGGAGAAGGATGTGGAGACTGGGAACCATCTGAATATAACGTTAAAGAGACGGATAGAGCAAGAACAGAACAAAGTGATGTTAATCATTTCAGCTCATATGTATATTTCATGTATGTTAACCAATTAGAGCATAAAAAAGGCACGATGGAAAATAACTTGCAGAAGACTGTGATTTAATGTGTTAAAGAACAGACAAAACTTGGGTAAAAGAAAGATGCAACTTGAGCTTTTCTTAAAATTTGAGCTACTAGGCAGATACTACTGTGTGATGCTTGATCATTGGCACCCTGTGTTACATACAAAAATGCAGTATACTGGGGTGGATGCAGGGACAGGCTACAAAGGGGGAATTTAGAAATGTTGCCCAGGCATTTAAGGGATAGTTTCAGGAAAGCCAAAGCTCTGCTTCAGTTGAGGTTTGCCAGGGGTGTCAAGGTCAACAAGAGCTTTTACACCTACATTGGCAGTAAAAGGCTGAACAAGGGAAATGTGAGTGCACTGCGGAATGGGGTGGACGATTTAATGACAGCAGACACAGATAAGGCTGAGCAGCTCAGTGCCTACCTTGTCTCAGTCTTCACCAACAAGGTCTCCCAGGGTGCTGTGCTTGGAGACGGGGTTCAGGAATAAGAATGACCACAATGGTTGTGGACTGAACTTGACCCATGCAAGGACCTGACGAGCTGTGTCCAAGGGGGTTGAGAGAACTGGCCAATGTCACAGCCAGGCCTCTGCCATCTTTGAAAGATTGTGGAGATCAGGGGAAGTCCCTGATGACTGGAAATGTCAAACCCATCTTGAAAAAAAGGCCAAATGATTTGAGGAACTACAGCTGGTCAGCCTTCTTTTTGTGCCTAAGAAAGTCAAGGAGCAAGTCCATTTGGATCACATTTCTGAGCACGTGAAGGAGAAAAAGAGGACACTGAACATGGACTGGCCATGGGTAAATCATGCCTGGGAAACCTGATGGCCATCTAGGATAAAATGACTGTGTCTGTGGATGAAAGTGAACAGTGGATGTCATTTACCTCGACCTTAACAAGACTTTTGTTTCTTGTATCCCAAAATATTCTTGTATCCAAGCTAGGGCATTATGGTCTGGATGGGTGGACAACTAGTTGGGTAAAAGACTGGCCAGATATCAGCCTCAGAGGGTTGTGGTTAATGAGTTGTACTCTACCTGGAGGACAGTATGAAGTAGGGTATCACAAGGGTCTATCCTGGGCTGTCTATCCTGGGGTCTATACACATCATGTATAACGTCTTTTTCAATGACCTGGAGGAGGTGAGATGTGCACTCTCATCAAGTGAGCAGACAGCACTACACTGGGTCCAGCTGACATACTTGAGAGCAGGGCTGATATCCAGAGCGACCAAGGCAGGCTGGTGGATGAGGCCAACAGGAACCTTGTGAAATTCAAGAAGGACGAGTGCAAAGTCCTGCACCTGGAACAGACTAACCTCCTTATTGTCATGGGTCAGGGACTGACACCCTGGGGAGAAGCTCTGCAGGCCCTGGGAGTCCTGGAGGACGGCAAGCTAGGCATGAGCCGGCCATGTGCCCTGGCAGCAAAGTTGCAGGAGGGTTATTGTTTGTGCTTAATCCTACTGAAATGCCCCAGGGCATCACGGGAATGGCCTGGTAGAGAAGGAAAACAAACTTCAGCTTTCTAAATCTAAGACTATTGATCTAACCATAGGACTACCCATTACTAGATGTCTGTAGTGGTGACTATGTGGAAGTTTTCCAGGCAGGTTTAACAGTCTGCCATCCTTTAATATACAGGAACTATCCACAAGAATGTTCATTCCTCACTGTGGGAAGCCACCTCCTTGTTCCACGTCCGTTTTGGGGACTTGTGCTCCAGGAGGCATTTAACCCTTGTGTAATGGGAATAGGAGACATTTCCACCCCAGGAGACAAGGTATTCCCGTCAGGGGCCTCGAAGGGAATAGGCACAGGAAATACATCCTTCTAACATTACTTTCTTTTGCTCGTAGGAGAAGCAGGATGACTGAGGCCATCATAAGTATTCAATTATTGTAATTTTAAGCTGCAGATGCACTGGGGTCAAACTGTAAATGCTCTTCCTCCATTAAAGGATGAGGTACAATTTCATAGGCCTTCAGGAAATGTAAAGAAGATCCCCCTTCTACAGAGCACGATTGCTCAGCAACCCAAAACTATAAACATCTAATTTTTTATTTTACCAAGCACAATTACCAATTAATCAGCTGTTAGGGAAATCTATGTAAAAAAAAATATTGGCAGAGGAAACTTTAGCCTGCCCAGTAGATGGCTGCTTTTATCAGTGAAAAATGCTAAGAAATCAGAAAATAAATTCTAAAATTAGTTAATCAGCATAAACAAAGTTTCAGTTATTCTTGTAATTGGGGATGGTTAGATTATTCTGTACACACTGGGAAAAAATAATTCACAGAAATACAGAATCTTTAAGTCCCAGACTATCATGTTTATTTAAAAAGTATTTATGTTTTCATACAAGCATTCCTCACCAGATCTAATTAGACTAAATTACTTCTGTTGGTATTTCACCCTTCCAAGAATAGTCTGCATAGCTGATTTTTAAAATGATCTTTACCCCATAAAGTCCTATTATCATGTACACAGTGTGAGCAGAGGTAAAGCATATCAAGAAAAACACATCCGGTGTTTGACTTCAAGAGATTGTAATGCTTCTGGTATAAAAATCACTCAGAGAGAATCCTACTGAAGTATTTGACCTAAATGTCAGCAAGTCTACTTTCTGGCAATACTCAAAGAGAGCACAAGTGTTGTTTTCGCCCACATGTCAGCACTCCTGAGCCTCTCTTGTGGGTGTAGCCTTTTTGGTATGTAATAAAGACACAATTACAATAAATATTCCCTCTTTGCTGACTGAAAAGACAAACTCCTTGACTTAGAAGGCTATACCGCTAGATCAAGGGTGCAGACAGATCAGATTCCAATAAGCTTGTACTGCTATCAGCTCATTCCCAGAACAGCTCTGCAGAGAAATAATAGAGTGCTATTGCTCTATTGCTATAACTCCATAGAGTTTTACTTTTCTTTGTTCTGCCTCTCATAACAGAAATGGATGAAAGGCCAGATATGTGATATGCTTTCAAAGGAAAGGATATGGTGATATGTTTTCAATGGAGTTTATTTGCGTCAATATGGTTTCTTCATGATTTGTGGTTCCAGTACCTTAATAATATGACAGAAGACAGGGAGCGAGAGACTGGATTATCCTTCTCTTAAACCTGTTGGGGTTTTCTTGTTTATGACACATCATAACTACAACCAGAGCCTAGGTCATGTTGACCTGAAACTTAAGCAGTAGAAGTACTCTTCTGATCCCATTAGAAACACTCTCTGGTGAGTCTCCTTTTCCATTTTGGCTGCAATAAAGAAATCCAAACTCTTTTCACACATCTAATTCAGAAATTTCAGATAAAGTTTGACCTCAGACTCTTCAGAGTTCTGTGAGTCTGAGGTGTTTTATTCAGAATCTATTTATCTCCAATAACTGTAAGCAGGTGTCCTACAATGAACAAACAGCTCATTGTAGTGCTTCAGCATCACTCCGTATCTCTCTAACAACATAACTGTATTTTTAGGTCCTAAATCAATGCAGAATCTGAGCTCCTCAATTCCAGAATGATACCACTTATCTCCCTGGAGGAAAAGCTCAGATAGGACGGAAAATTCTTTGTGTTCTTTAAACAGGCAGAGCACTTTGAAACAGTAACTTGGAGTCAAATTCTTGTTAGTACTAAGATTTTTGTCTGAGTTATGGCAGCATATGACTGCTTGATTCACACCACATTAACCATTAGTTATACTGACTGCAGATGGGTTTTACTGCTGTTTGTAGAAGACAATTATTACTGACTGTTTAATAAACACATTTAGAATATTTCCCTCATTCCATACACTTATCTGTCTGCTCTTCCCAAATATAACAAAATCCCATTTCAAATTGATGTTCCCTGAAGCTCTGGAATATATTTAGAACCCAAGGCAACTGGTGGAAAAACAAATGCAAGTCTTTTGTGTAATGCGCTGGGGTATGTAGTGCATTTCCATAGATGGAACACTAAAAGTGCAACTGCAGCGACTTAATACTTTTATAAAATTTCCTAAAAAAGCAGCATTGAAACCTGAGTATAATTTAAGTGTCCTTTCTTAAAAATTCAAACCCCAGTAAACCAAGTAGGGATTTTCCTTTCACTCATCTTAATGCAAATTAAGAGCTGCTGCACTGAACCAAGGAAATTATAGCAATTAAAAAGTTTAGGGAAAGGAAACTTTGACCATTCTGCACACTATCCACATTAAAAAGGAATGTATTCTTATGTCTGTCCAGTGCCTGATGGCTTTGGGATGGCAATACAGAAAAAATAAAA
This sequence comes from Aptenodytes forsteri, assembly GCF_000699145.1. Lineage (NCBI taxonomy): Eukaryota > Metazoa > Chordata > Aves > Sphenisciformes > Spheniscidae > Aptenodytes > Aptenodytes forsteri. The sequence goes on from NW_008795486.1 coordinate 561,088, forward strand.
CTAAAATAGCTTGAGAAGCACCTACCATACAACTCTTTCACAGTCTATTAAGAGGAGAACAACCTCATCTTCTACAGGCTCTAAATTCAGCAATTGTCCTTGCATTCAGCTGGATAATTTTCAAGTCATTAATTCAGTCAAATTCACTATTATTTCATACCCTCAGTGAGAAAAAATTCCTGTCTGCTGATTGTTATTTCTTTTATTTTTTTTCTCCAGATTTCTTGCAGCCAAAGCTGCTGCAATCCTCCTTAAAGGCAAAGCTATCATCTGTTGAATTTCATCCGAACTTTTAAAATTGTTTTGATATTCTTAAGGGGAACCTATAGGCGACTGCTGCTAACTGAATCACTCTCTACTACTTGTGCAGCAGACAGACAAAGGCAGATAAAATGATTTCTGAGGATAAGGAATTTAAAAGAAATCCCTGTATTTCTAATGATGTTCTGTTTAACCATTTTCTGAATTTTAACAGCAAGCAACAATATAAATGAAAGTAAACTAGAAAAACCTTTAAAAATACACAATCCTGAAGGTATCAAGAAAATAAAAGACGATTACATTAACACAGCAGCTATAATAAAATCATACTTATTGGCCTATGTAAAAAGGCAACATATTCAGATATTGAAATAAATTCTCAGGCATTTGCTGAATGAGATCAGATTTACGTGAAAGAACAGCTATTTGTCACAAAACCAGCAAAACTGGCCTGGCTGCCAGGCTTCATTTCTGTTGTACATGGAAGTTTATAACCTGTGCTGAATGCCTATGGTTACTGCACTTTCATCAGGAGATGTTGCGAGCTGTGGACTTCAAACCGACCCATCATCTTCTAGCAGTAACAACTAGATCTGGCTGGATAGTAAGCCCAACACAGAAATTGATATGAAGTGTGTAAGTATTAATTCATATTTTGTTTTTCTTACTGATATTCTAATTAATTATTAAAGTATAAGTAAATGATTAAATTTCCAGAGACTTAACAAGAAAATTCAGGTCCAGTTCAGTTTTGCTGAAAGATCTGCTGAAGTTCACGAGACTTTGAAGATGAATCCACATGCAAATATCAGTGATGAAGGAAGAATTCTGATCTTTACTCCTGGAACATCTCATGATTCTGACTTGAAACCAGGGTAAAGAGTGATGACTAATTGCACTTTAGTTGGGGATAACTTTAGCCAGAATGAAACCCATGTGAATCAGATTTGAAGAAGTGTCGTGGACTGAAATTGTGCCGTTCCTCATAACTCTAGTAGAAGCTTTAGGAACCTAGTTCTGACCATGTTAATGCCAGCGTAGCTCATCCTTTTTTCTGTAAAGAAGGGCAGGTGTGAAATCAGGACCAGACACTAGAGTGCTAAACAACAACAATATATAGTATTAAAATCTAGGTTATTTAATAATGTGATAAATTTGCTATTAAATTAATAATAAGTGGATGTCATAAAAATCTGTCTGTAATGTCATGTCTGAATGAGACCTCAGGGGAGAATAACTCCGAGAGTAAATTTACTTTCCAGGGCATCTCTCAGGACATTACATTCACAGCTTCTCCCTGCAGCAAAGCCTTGTGGCAATAGCTCTCCATGGATGTGGCAATGCTCTGGCTGCCAGTGTAGCAAGGACAGAATCACTTTCAATGCTTATACTGAAAGGATGATTGCATTTTGAACCTGCAAATCATGTTAGAAACACTGCTTCTACCACGTTTCCTGCAGTACTACTGAAAAGGTTTTTGATTCTGTTTAGTCTCAGTTAATCTGTTTTCAAGATGAGTTCACATAGATATCCGTTTCCTTGTACAGAAATACTTGAAGAAACCACAGACGTTTTTCAAATCTAAACTTTACTTCTTGTACAAGAACAGTTCCTGAGGTATTCTCAGCAACACGGATCTTGATAGACAAACAAAATCCGACTGGCTGGGTACAGAGGGGAACAGCTGAAAGGACTGAACTGTGGCTTTGTATCTTGAACCATCTGCAAGAAAGTGGCAAAATACTGCTTGATGGCCATTAGGCTGGGCTTCCATTTTGTGATTGATAACCTATGATCCTTATCCGTAGAAATTGTCTTACAGTCTCTGCAGAAAGGAGTAATTACAACAGTCAGTCACTGCAACCTCTACCTGGATTCTAAAATGTCTCAAGGACATCAAGAAGAGAAAGCACGTCTGCAAAGATAGTGCTTTTTAAAAGGGAAAATTACAGACCTTTTTGGCTCCCAGAAAGAAAGGAATATTGATACTTCTTGGAAATGGAGAGGACACATCATTATCAGCACACCAAGGTAAAAACTATTTCAACCTGGCATAACTAAAATCTAAGTGCTTAGAAATATGAGGTTACCAAAAAAATCTTTGTATTCTGTCAAGCAGCTGCTTCTGTCCTAGTTTTTCACAAAGCTTTCAGGTGCTGCCCACTATGTCAGGAACCTTTTGAACAACTAGGAGGAAGATGTGGGAGCAGAAATAGCAACACACTTATCGCCTTCTCTGTAAGCAGTGGTTTGTATAACAGTAGGTATTACGTGGTGCTAGCAGGTGTATTGATAATTATAGCAGCACAATATATTGGGTGAAGGAATGGGGTTGCCTGCAAGGTCAATTGAAAAGCATAAGAAAAAGAAATGGAATTTATGGAAAGTAGGTGAATGTTTCATTATCTTAATTCCTATTTAGTAAGGAACATCTGGCAAACTCCACCAGACAGCTCTGTTTGTTAGTCTTCTTTTATTTGCTACATTTGTAGATAAAGCAATTAGAGTAAGTACTTGTAAGAAAAGCATGACCCACAATCAGAGTCTTCACAAGACATGAAGTTGGAGACATGGCAGAATGCAGATGTACACACACACACACACACATAGATAGACACGCACAGATATGCTAATCTCTGAAATCTTACTACATTTGCTCTGAATATGAGGCACATTCAGAGACGATCAAATCCCACCTGGCAAGGCTGGTGTGTGAAAGGGACAGAGACAGGGCAAGCAGTGCAAGTCCCACACTTGCACGTCAGCCTGCTGGGGCCGGTACCCCCACGCCGAGCTGGGTTCCCTTGGGCAGCAGCTTCGAGGGACAGAGACAGGGCAAGCAGTGCAAGCCCCGCACTTGCACGTCATCCTGCTGGGGCCGGTACCCCCACACCGAGCTGGGTTCCCTTGGGCAGCAGCTTCCCCTATTGACCAGCACCACACAACCACCACTCACAGCAAACGTAGCAAACTAGCCACATCTGAACGAGGATCTATTCAACATGATGCCATTGAGGCCTGGGAGGACCTGATATTTCTGTTTCAGGACTTTGTTCCCTGTTACAAGAATGGGGTGGCAGGGAATGACCAAATGGAGTTGCTGAGGAGCTCCCTACGAACCCCATGTCTGGTAAACAAGTCCCTGCATCCTTCCCGTGCTCACTGTAGTTAGTACAGTCATTTCTATTTCTGATGAGAAATAAAAGGGTCAGCAAAGCCCACTGGCACTCCCTCAGCCTCATCACTTAACTTGGTTGGGCTCCCTTCTCACAGATGGACTTTCTTGTGGTGAGACAAATGATCCTCCTCATTTATCTTTATTGGAAGGCACTTCAAATGGGAATCCCCACTGCTCTTTTCAGCAGGGTTATGTCCTGTTTCAACACTGTTCTCAGCTTTGTTCCAATGCAGCTAATTTGGAGAGCCAGTGTCTTTATAACTTTTTGATACAAGATTTCAGGTAGAAAACTCTTTAATAGGGGCCAAGCAGTCTTATCTCTTTCTCTCACATTGGCCACTGTCCTAAGAGCTTCTGCTAGCTTGCGCTGTGCCAACGCGCACATTTAGATTTCCAACTTTTGACTGTATTCCCACAAGCTTTTATTTCAATGGGTTTTCTTCTCTATGTTCATGATCTAACTTACTGTCTTGTACTTTTGCAGTTGAGAACTGCATGAACTGATGGTGTTCTATTATAGCTGTTGACATGGAAACATCATAAGAAACTCTTTGTTGGATAAGACTGCTTTTTCACATAGAACAGACACAGCTTAAATGCATGTTTTGCTGACTCACTTTCAGCCATTTTAAGCCACAGACAGTTTATCTTCATTGTCACTTTTTCCCCCCTGCACTGATGGATCATGTTCTGAGTCTCTGCTTAGAAATGAGGCTGTCTGAAACTGTGACTGTCTTGGTTATAGAAATTTCAAACAAATCCTATTCCCACACGTGGCCAAGTTCTTCATCATCTTCTTCTGGCTTGGAAATTATTCTAGCTGACACCTTCCTGCTGGATGAGGCTCCGAATCAGAAAGCAGGCAGTCCCACTAGGGAACTGGAAAGCAGAATATATGTGCAATGAAAAACTATTAAAGCATCTCTTGAGAAAAGAAAAAGGTGTGCTGCTTCTTTAGAGCAGACATCACATGTCAAGCACGTTACCTGTTCTGGGACATTACTTCAATAACTTATGAAACAGAACAATGAGGAAAATGGCCAGAAGTATGTACTACTTACTCCTACTGAAGCTGTTTCAGCAGGCATTATTAATTAAGCACTGAGGACATGATTTCCTGTCTCAGCCAGTTATTTCATATCTAACAAGTTTTACTGATAATGTAAAGATAAGAGGAATTAGACAAGAATGGCTTTGATAAGGGGCTGCTTTATATTCTGAACTTTAGGCAGAGCTTGTTATCTGAGATTACTGTAGGCTGCGGTTTATTCACGCAGGGCTCCGTCCTTCGAGGTGCTCAGTACTGCATGCATTAGCTCTTAATCTTGAACACAAAGTATTCAATGATTTGCAGAGCCACAACCAGCTAGATATAAATCTGCTTTTTGTCCCTTTTTGGCACAACCGGAGAAACATTCCTTACTAAAAGGCTTGCTGGGCTGTTGGTTCACGCTGCAGCTAACGATGCATCGGACCACGTCTCAGGGAGGAATCAGTTCATACCGGGTACTTAAGACTAGCAGATCTGATAAACATGAAGATGTGAAGGAGAGAGCTGGTGTCAGAAGCAGAGATGAGACTGTTTTGACTGATGTGTTTACATGTTCAGTTTTCACTCTCCATTAACTGCTGCTTCTTTGTCTGTGAAATGTTATTAAAAATTGCAAACGAACCTCATTTTTCCTTAACTGTTCATTAGTATCAACATTGCAAAAAAAAAAATCAGATGCATAAGAAATATAGGAAGTGTTAGAAAAAACTGTAGTAGCTTGTGAGGTGGCTAACAGTTTCAAATGACTGTGTATCAAATATATCGATTTTCACAGTCCTAGGGTATAGGTGAGGCATGTTGTTATATTTACAGCATCACATTTCAGGGTGGTTTTTTAGCACCAAAATGCCATCAAACTATAAGCCTGACAGCCTTTGAATTGTGAATACTCCAAGAGTAATAATTCTCACATCCATCTTTCAGCTGAGAGTGGCAACACTGCTGTGTGTCTTACTTAAGGCACTTCAATTAAGGATCTATGAAAACTTCACGGGCATAATACAAAAAAATGTGAAAAGCTTGCAGCTTCTGATGACATCAGCGAGAGGTCACCTCAAAAAAACCCAGCCTCTCTCCAGATATTCCCTGTTCTTCAACTTTTAGTTGAATTTTTTAATTTCTCATTTAGTCTGTACTTAGCGCAGCAGGATGAGGAACACGGTACTTTTTGTAAATGCCAAAAAAATGATCCTCCAAGCACATAAACAGTCTGAGTTTCATAAGAAAACATTATATTTGTATTGCCAAAGACAAGAGTTGGTCTCATTTTACTTCTCCATTTTACAGATAATCACAGGTTCTGTGAGCCAGATACTTTTGCTCTAAACATGAATTTCAAAATAATACTGGATGCGTTGCCCATTGTATTAGGTGATTCTTGTCTTCCAGCATAACTGTCATCCTTCTCTGTTCCTCAGTGACTCTGGTCATTAATAAAGACCTGAGTGAACAGTTACTCAATTATACTGGTTCAGCTCCTGAACATCGACCTGGGGAAAAGGTCTCTCAAGCACACAGAGTGACCCTCCTTGCTTTGAAAAATAAAGATTTGCACTATTTCCTTGGTCCTGAATCTGAGCAGCTCTCACTGAAGCCAGTGAGAATACTGGTGCCAGCAGGATCTGGAGAAGACTCTATATTCAGAAAAAGAACAGCTAAAAAATAGTAATTGAATATTCAGAAACTCATACTTAACCAGGACACGTGAAACGAATAACGTCCCAAGTAGGTTTCAATTTTCCAGTCTGAAATCACATCTCAAGTGCAACAGCCCAATTCACCAGTGTAGGTTATGTGCATACCTATCTGGCCATTTCCAAATATGCCTGCTAAACGCTATCATAAAACCCAGCTTTCTGTATTATGCCATTTAGCACAGATTTTCTGAATGCATGTTTCCGTTCTGTGCTATAATTTGGACGATTCAATTGCCTAAGAATAATCCAAGGTAAATGAACAAACTGTACTAAAATTCCACTTTCCTCCACTTACCGTTCAGTAAAGAGAATTCTAATAGTTTCTATCATGCCATTAAAGTACAGGCACGGCTATGTAAGCTCTAGCTATTTCCCCATCAAAACCAAACAATAATGCCTAGGTGCCAAACTCACCCACAGTCAGTCTCCAGAAGTCTAGATTGACCTACAGTGCTCTGAAGCTGAAAGAGATGTGCAGTGTGATGCCATAGCTGGAATCATAAACTCATCCAGCTTGACGACCATGCACTGAACACGTGTGTATCCTCAATGGCTCTCAGTAGTGCTAACGAAAGTGGCAAATGAATTTAGAAGGAATCCTGGGGGATAAGAATATGGGGAACAAACCAGCCTATTTAAACAGGACTGTCAGTGTTTCAAAGCTACATTGCATGTCTTACTGAAACACACAGCAGAAGCATTCGCAGACAACAACCAGAGAGCCTGGTGTTGCAGCTTCTTCAAGATATGTATATGCACACTGTGTGTGTGTGTGTGAGAGAGAGAGAGAGGCATTCAGTGTGGGTGGGATTCAGGTCACACAACTTTAACTGTCTCTAATATAGATGTTTACATCTCAGCTGATCACCTGAGGCTCCTTGCACGCAGCTGTGAGAAATAGACATTTTTAGGGCATGATTCGCCTGAGCAATTTTAGATGTCTACTTCTGGATGAGACGAGTTGTAGTCTGAAAGTGCCAAGCGCACTCCACTGACTCAAGAGAGATACTAGGCAACTAGCTTAAGCGAAAACATTTGCAATGCATATGTGGATATAGCATATATTTAATGCTAACATATACCTATTTGGATTTTCTTTTTTTATATATACATACACATACTTATAAATATATATATATATTTTCTCTCTCCTTGCAATGAGTATGTATGACCATTTCATACCTCTCTCTCTGGTTCCCTCAGTACCTCCCTCCGAAAAGCCCTGATGAAATTATATCTTTATCACATTTCTCCTTCCAGACCTACACGGTAGAGCTTTCCATCACCCAGTCTGATGTGATCACGTGTTCAGATTTCACTACCAGGATGTCTCCAAGAATTGCATTTCTCATGTGGATTTCAGACTGCATCATAACCTGCTATGCAGCTCTCCCAGGAGAATTTTGCCCATGAAGCCTTGACCTGATGCCCACTCGTCTGTGGAGGTTCGGTGACTGTAAGAGACATTACATAAAACCAGCCCCGGATGCCAGATTCAGTCTTCACAAACTGCCTCAGCCAAACTTCAGCTGTAACTCAGCAAAGTTCCCAAGTGACAATTTCTGTGATTTGTTGAAAATCAAAGTCTCTCTAAGCGATACGGCATCATGCTGATTTCTAAGAAGTTCAGGAAATGTGTATAAAGGTGTCTAAAGCCTAATGGAGAATTCATTGTGCTGGAAATCAGAGTAAACAACCCAAAGTACCTCAACCTTGACTTCCCTTCAGCTGCTGCTAAGTTGCTATGGCAAATCTTCAGATTCTGTTCCCCATGGCTCAATAAAAAATGAACCAGAACACACTCATTTTTAACACATAATACTTTGTGTTTGTACAGCACACACCTATCAAAGCTATGAAATGCTTAGCACTAATTCCACCTAGAAGACAAAAAAGGTAGTGGACTAAGAGGCACCTGTTCGCACTGTGTACAGTTTTTATAATTAGTGCAGCATGGGCTGGAAAAAAAGATTGATCTTAAACTTCCTTATGTTATTGGGAAGAGGCTCTGCCCTTCGTTACACTTCTCCCCTGGACAGTTGGTGGAGAGGCAGCTGCAGAACCACTTCTTCTAAAATTACAGCTGGATCCAGCCCTGTTCCAGCTCTGATTTCCATACCCACCTTTACAGCCAACTGTACAATTTGCATTGTGCTGACATATTTAAAAGTAGTGCTGAAGTTGAAATTTCTGCATTGTAGTAAGCTCAGCCAGACCCTTTATACAGGGCAACAAGTAGCCATGATTAGGCGGAATGGTGTTTGGTCACCGATGGTATTGAACAGATTTTAAACAGTGAAGCGGCGATGAAAGGGCTGGGGTGTGTGTGAAGCTTTTGAGTTGTTTCTGCAGAGTGATACACCTCCACAGCGCCTGTTTGTGGCTTTGGACAATTGGAATTTTTAATTATAGACATTATTTCAGAAGCTGTCTGGTTTGAATAAAGATTAAAAGGTGCCATGGCTGTTTATTCTAAGCTTATCTAATTATTTTTCACCTGTAAATGAGACTTACAACAGACTGTAAGAAGGCAGTTCTTGAATGCCAGATGATTCCTGAAAACCTTTTCTTTGTACAACTAGTAGCAATGACTGAAGTATCTACTTTTACCCTCAGAAATATAGCAGAAGGACTTTAAGCTCAGGAGGAATCTCGTAAATCAACAGGAAAAGCCCTTCATCGTGCTTAAGGTCAGTTTCCTCCAAAGCTTGGCAATTTTATACTAAAATTTCAATGGCTGCTCGCATTCACCAAACTTTTTAAAGGACTGTACTTCTCTGATGCTTAACTCTTCAAAAGGCTGTCATGTTCCATAGCCTGTGGGTTAAATAACATGATCTGGCATTTCCTAAGAGTATCAATAGTAACCAAATGTAGCCTGAAAGATTTTACTATGGACCTGGACATAGAAGGACAAAGCAAAGCATGTATCTATTTCACGACAACCAAATACAGAATCTTACAAGAGCAGATTTTAAAACCTTGAGCCAAAAAGACAAAAAAGAAGATAGGAATTTGTATAAGAAACACTACCCCCCCATGTATGTATATAGCACAGCATTTAGTTGGTGATGGATTTGTTCACTTTCCTCATTAATCATGAGCTGATGGCTGAATTCCAATGAATTAAAAAGGATAACAGCAGAAAATTTTTTAAACTCTCATTTCAGTTATTGAATTCAATTAAAGTTCATTCACCTTCACCAACCATGAGCTGATGGCTGAATTCCAATGAATTAAAAAGGATAACAGCAGAAAATTTTTTAAACTCTCATTTCAGTTATTGAATTCAAGTTAAGTTCATTCACCTTCACCAACAGATAAATTATAAATAATAATATTTGCTATATTTCATATCTATTCTCTCACTTTCTGCTTTTCTTCCTGTATTTTTTTTCCTCGACAGAGAGATTTAGTGACAAAGAGGATGTGGGCCCCCAAAAGAGTTAACAGCGTTTCCTACTGCTCCGTCCTCCCCTGACATCTCATACTTTGCCTTTAGTGTTGTGGACTTTCTGATAACATCCCAAACAGAGATATAGGGTCTGTGATACAAAAGGAACAGGTAGTGCTGAAAAAAAAAATTCAGGAAATTCCTGGGAAATATTCCAGGAGGCATCAGAAAGACAGACTGGGATAAAGAAAGTAAAAAATACTAAAAATCAGAAACACAAGAATATGCACAGATAAAAGATCATGTCAGAATTACACAATTTCTTCTGAACAAATCATTCTTGATCATTTTCCTGTGGTTGTATACATTGCTTAAGTGTGACTTTTAATTGCTTTCAGCCAATTACTTCTAGTCCTACATTCAACCCATTATCCCCATGTTAAATTTTACCTCACTTCATTTCATATAACTTCTTTTACATATCTCAATTAAAAATGCTATGCTATTTTAGTAGGGACTGGATGGGGAAATCACAGACTGTAAGGTAAAGAAGAAAACCCTGCATCCAACGAACACCACATCCACTGGCAAATCTGTTTACAGAGCTTTGCTTTTTCTCACTCTCTTTTCTGTTGGCTTTTCTATGAGCAGATAATGCCACTTATTTTCAATTATTACAACCTATATGGACCTTAATTTATTTCCTTGCGCAACATAGTTATTTACTTTGATTAAGCTCTCTGGCTAAAAAATAACTATGCTTGTACTCAGTGAAGGACAGCAAAATCACTACATCCCGAAGACAGGAAAACAGCAAACTTGAATCATAAACTTGGCATTACAGCTACAGATTTGCAACATACGGTAATTTGCCTCTAGTTGTCTTGCACATGCTGACCAAAATAATCCATTGAAACAGAAATGTCCTGAGTTGTAAGAATACAAAAAAAAAAGCTAAATCCCAGACTTCTTACATGGGTCCCTGGCTGTAAAGAGTTTATCAATAAAGTGAAAATTTCAGTCTCTGAAAACAAGCACATTTCTGAGCCCACATTTATTTTTTCCTTAGTGTTTAACATAGACATAAGCTACCTTTGTAATTAGTGTATATGATTTGAACTAACAGTGCCTAGCACAATGCTGCAGGCACTGCTGCACTACAAACACATTATAATAATATGTAAAATACAGACCCTCTCAGACTTCTCAGAGTTGGACACAGCCAAATGTGTGGGTTTGACTGCAAAAAAATTATGCTAACAGAAGTGACTGAGGCTTTTGAGGTTATCTCCTTGAGAGGTTTGGGGCATTTTTTGGAACGACTCTAGAATAAAAGAACAGTTTTTGCATTTACGGTTTGGGAAGTGATATTTAGATATGCAGCTAAGACATCAAAGACTCCTGCCGTGAAGCACCAGGGCATATCAGTTTAGTGAGACAGACCACATCCAGAATTCATGAACTAGCAGAAAATCAGGCTCATCAGTGCACACAGAGCAATACCGTATAGAAGAACTAGGCTAGTCCAGACGCAGCACAGATATATTAGCTTGGCTCAGTGGGCAAGCTAATAAGCTCAGTTCTCAGCAGGGGTAACTGAGCTTTGCCGCAGCTCAAACCAGTCAGTTGTTCAGGACCCTGTCTTAGCCCTTTGTGTGTACACCTGAATCGACTTGCGGTTGCTGGCTTGGACTTCTTGCACCATTGTTCCCCACATTTTGGGTTCCTGGCTTACCTCAAGCAAAGTAGACTTGGATCTATCCCTGCATGTCCAATGACTGTAGCTTTTCATAAAATGCAAATTCAGGGAGCTGACCAAAGCTCTTGACAACAAAGTCACTCTGTGTTTGGTCTGGAAAAAACCTACTGCAGGTGGAATTGCTCCAGAAGTAAACACAAAGCCCGAGAGGTCAGAGAAGGTTAGAGATGCATCGAAAATCATGACACTTCCAACCTGACCTTGCCCAACAGCAAGATCACTGGTAACAGTGATCCATACCCTTTCAGTCCTTGCTCTTTCTGGCAGCAGTACTAATTAGTGCTTCATGTGGTTGCTAGAATAAGACCATCCATGCTAACATTTAAGTTTTTCCTTCCTTCTCTGCTACCTTACCCCTTCATGCTGAGGGCATAATGACAAAATGTAGAATTTATCCTTAATTGGATCTCTGCAATGTTATCACCTGAATTAGCTCCCCCATGAATAATTATCACTGCCTGGAGGCTGACAAATTGCTTCCCTCTACTTCATGATTGTCAGGGATTTCAAATTATATGCTGAGCATGGGGGGAAAAATGAAAAGCCTAGAGAAGCATAATTATTAAGATTATTAAAATATTTGGCATGGAGTCCCATAGTCTCCCCGAGTCCCAAAAGGCATGAGTGACAGCAAGAACTTTGCTAGGGGCAATTGGGCAACATCCAGCCTTTCACACAGTGATGACTACGGCAATAGACTTGCACAGTCAAAGCAAAACTATAACCACTGCTACCGCCTGGCTCACAGTTAGGCAGTTCCTATCTTATTCACTACCCCATTTAAGCTATGTACATCATCTTGTTTAGCATCTCATCTGCATATTTGATCTTGCTAGGTGGATGGTAAATTCTTTGTAGCGTAGACTGATAGAAGGGTAAACATATGCAAGGGGATAGCAGCAGATTGTCATGCATTTAGAATAGCATGTAATAGTCCTTGCTTTGTAAGAACAAGTTCTTGGGGAAAAAGTGCTCTTTATGAGAACAATCATTCCATGTCTGGGCAAGACCTCACACAGAAACGCAATGCATCACTACACCACAATATCCATCTCAGATATCGAAAGAGCTGACAACTGGTAAGAAATCTTCATCTGATAAAACCGAATCACAATAAAAGTATAATGCTCTTTGAAAATGGCTTGAAATGATCCGATTAAGCAATAGGGCTTTATCCAATTTTCACACTAATGATACTGTGCTTGTAAGATTGATGCATTTCTCAGTTCAATTCAATGCAGTTCCTCAAACTTCTTTCCCACCTTGCTGAACCCACAACACACAAGTCAGGCGTAGACAAGGTAGCTGCCGACATATTCCCAGGAGAAAGCTCTTCCTGCTTACCTGACATACAGTGACCTCTTCTGATTAGTCCTCAGGGAGCCGGACCCAGAACTCATGCTGTGATTCATCATCTGCTCACGCAGGTCATGGATTTTTGCCTCAAACCGAGCGTACTCTAAGGAGATAAAAAAACCAGAGAATAAAGATATTTTAGTTTTCTTGACCTATATAATCATTAGGTCTGCTAAATGCAAATTAATATTAAATTAATGAGTGTAAGGCACGTCCTGAAAATTGAGGTCTAATAGAATCTCGCGTTAATATATTATCTTAGGTAAATATATGCCCTCTTTATTGTGGTACCTGAACATTTCAGCACTGACTATGTGAAAAGTCAAATAGCTAGACCCTCTCTCCTGCACTCTCAGGAAAGGAAAGGAGGTTTAAAATGTGTTACCAAATATCTTTCAGTCTGCAAAAAGGATGTTGAAAGCAGTTTCCCACTATATCATTCCTCCTTCCAAACAATGAGATACCTTGTTAGGGGCAGTGGGATGACGCACTGAAGTTACTAATGAGTCAAGCATTTAGTGTGAAATCCCACCAAACTGAAGGAGATATATAAAAGTCTAATTATCCCTGAAGCAGCTGTGAAATTGTTGTATGAGCAATAAGCCACCTTATTTACCCAGCCCACTGAGGACTGGGCTCTGTTTCTTTTAAATAGGTAGAGCCATAGCTCGGTCTTAGGGTGGGTGATCCTAGAAACTCCAGACCTGTTTAAGCTGCATAAGAATGGCAAAACCCCACCTCCCACACCTTGTTCTCCTCCATAGCTCTGCTGTAGCTTTGTAAAACGTTGTGACCTGCTGACCAGCAACATGGGACCAGCGTTGGGGCAAGGATTCAGCTAGAGGTGTATCATTTGGTGAGGCTCCTCTCTGAAAGGACACATCCCTTGTGCAGCCTGGTCAATGGGCCCTCCTGCTGGCACGTTCCCCTTGCTCATTGTGTGACCTAACGGGCTGAGTTTGGTTTGCAAGAGGAAAAGTTGAAGTTTGGGAGACAAGCTCTAGTTCCTTGACACTGACAACCTAAAGGCAATGCTCCAGCAACACAGGGAGTCATAATTCAGCCTAAACCTGGGAAATCTACCAATGCGAGCTAGAAGACTAATTTGAGGGGGTGTACAAAGTCCATTTCAATGAGTCAGCGACACTTTGAAGAGTAAGACGTTGCAGACTGATGCCAGCAAAGAGAAGATGTTTCCTGCACCTCAATGTTTTCCTTCACTGCCTGCTTCAAAAGGAGGGTCTACATTTCCCCACAGCAAGTCTGGAGCAGAAGTGAAAACAGCACACAAGGTTTCCTCCCTTAGAGGATGGAGGTACATCCCACCAGATCACACCACCTCTCAGTTTAAGCAAATAAATCCTTACTGTGCATTTATAACCTATTGGTCTGCTCCCTGTTTGTTGCTGTTTGAGCTATGTGAGAATGCTGTAAGACAGCAATATTCTCATTTTCTCCTAGCAGAAATCTCAGCATTATTTTTGTTTTGATCATTTGCCGTTCACACTGGCTCGGTTCCCAGAATGTCTAGATGCTTTGCAACAACAACTGAGTAATTTTATTCAGTGCCCTTTAACTTTTCATTGGATAATAACATCTGACCTTTCCAAGATCCCACATTTTGCATAGACACTAGGTACCTTCAAGCTGGCTTAGCAGAGTGGTTTGATTTGGGCTTTAGTATTTGGTTTTTTCTCTCCTCCTCCTCCTCCTCCCTCTCCTTTTTTTCTCTCCTCCTCCTCCTCCTTCTTCTTCCTTGATGCATTTTTGCATTTTAACTCCCTTTCCATTGAGCTTCTTTGGCATCACCTACTGAGTTTGTTAAGTGGCAGTGGCTACTTTGCCAATCAGCTGGGAATCACTGCTGTGGTATAAGACTCTTCAGTCTTCCCACATACCTATGACTTCACTGACTGTAGCTGAAATTCTGTATGTCAGGAGAAGAGACACTCCTACATGCAGACTGTATTTCAGATTTATTTTGTAGCTTGTTTCTTGCTCATTTCTTTCACCTAGAGTACATCTTTAAACTTCTCAGTGACTTAAAAGCCCAAATCCTCAGCGGAACTAAGGCTCCTACAAACCCGTGTTGTTTTTTAAAGTGGAGTTTAGTTTTGAAGTGTTTATCCCAGTGTGGGATTTAAGTTTGCTCTATTGGAGTCATATTTGTTCTATTCCCCCGCTCTAGAATTTATTTAGTAAATAATCATCTTCTGAGCAAGGCTTTGCTTAACTTATAGTTCGTTATAATAAATTTAACATTTCTTCTTGGCAAATAGGAAAGGTGATCTTAAAAACAAAAAGCTTGCATTTCTCTTCCTCATACAGTGTCAGTCCTCTGCATACAGACAGAATACAATTTTAAGGGTTGTTACTAGTTCTCTTTCATGTGTGGTGGATACACTGAAGAAGACAGTAAACATACAGTGTAATTCAGCTTCTTTGATGTTTTACATCTGGGCGAGGCCAAAGATATGAATGATTTACATCAGAGCAGCTGTAATGGCAGCTTTCCCTTTAATAAGCAACCATATCCCAGGCAGACTCTGTATGTGAGGTGTGGGAGTAACTCCCAGATTTAGACACCAATCTGGAGAGTGAGAAGAGAGGATTGAAAATCTGACTCTCTCTAGCACAGCATCCAGCTATTTGCAACTTGAACACCAGCTCATGAGATACTCGAATGACTACAGCTTGGTCAGATGATGATATTATAGCTTGTGTTCTGACTTCAGAGCACACTTGTAATTTAACTGATTTTAACTGACTGTAAATGTATTCTGAATTTAATCATCTCTCTCTTTTGGGAAGACATTTTGAAACCACAACACATCTTAAAAATTGTCTAATAAGCGTGTGATGGAAGTTCAGGGCTCAAGCTCCTGCTCCCTGCTTGATATTAAAAAATACTGGCGTACTAATGATAGTTCTGTTACTTCATGTTCTTGAGATGTTTTTCCTTTGGATTGAAATACATAGATAATTTGAAAATAACCAAATTTATGGGCCTATATTTTCCCACAGTACCTTCTTCATATTTATGCATCAAAAAATACTGAAATGTACACCTGTCCCTTCCTCCTGACAAATGCCTGGATCAAAAATTGCAAGGCCATCAGTGCAGGTAGTATTTAACCCAGCTCAGATCAGCTTCTTTAATCTCAGTCCTTCTAGTTCTCCTACTGATGCCTAGATACTACAGTGACGGCTGCATTTGAAATGTGAACAGAAAAAGAAAGTGATGCTCCATTTCTGCCATCAGAACTGCTACGGTAGTCCTACCCACTGGGAAAACGTCCTTTTTTCTTAACACTTCTTTATATATGAGGTCATTCCAGAGGAGCTGTTTCCTAATAGCTTTACATTTGCTAGGTGTGAATAAGTGGCAGTGCTAAAGTCCAGAAAAACCCTTCATGCTTCCTTCAAATTCAGCACTGAATCTAACTAACACAGTTACAAGGCTCCTACACAATTAAAAGGACGCTGAGGTTGTGACATGCTGACAAGAAATACAGTTAAAGCTGATTCACTGATTTCATGCCCTTTAAAGAAAGGGAGAACAAAGAACATATTGCTGCTGAAGTGCATCATTAGTGAAATTTGCCAAATTTTACTTACCAAAATCCATCTGCAAAGGTCCTACCCGTTGCCTGATTCACTAATGATCTAACAAACTAACTCTGGTAGCTTAAGAAACTGATAAAATTATGCATTAGACTAAAAGGGCAAATGGGTGAGCAAACCGTAACCTATATTGTTGCTGGGGTCAGCCCAGATGATATAATGGTTTGTGCTGGTCTGTGGCTCTGGAAATGCTGTAAGAAACAGGGCAGATGAGATGGAGGGAGACGTTTGTTCATTCTCCGCCTTAGAGCTGGCTCAGGGCTCACAGCAGTGTAGGTAGACCTGCATTTAGCCATCCCAAGGGTACAAATACAACTTGCTAGCCCTGGAGATGTGGAGCTAGTGCCGTTGGGTGTGGGAGAGGAGATTGCTGCTGCGAGGAATGGCCTGGCTACAGGGACAGCGAGACCATTTTCAGGGCTCTGGCACTGCCATGTTGGGCTCTGCGTGGGCTGCCAGCCCCAGCAGTGCTGTCCCAAGCAAGTGCCCATTTTTCCAGGGGTCTATTTTCTAAAGCTGGCTTCGCTCAACTCTCTAGGCAGTCAGGAGAGAGAGAAGAGTCAGATTGAATTGCTACAGTGTGAATTGTCCCCAAGCCCAACCAAGGCCAAAACTGAGTGTATTTATCAAATACAGACACCAGTTTGAACAACTGACATTTGCCTGCTTCATACAGGACTCGTTAGCCTGAATATGTGGACAGAGAGCTGCTGTTTTTCCTTTTACCTCGTTCCAACAGCTTGCCAAGTGCTATATCTGGGACTCACACATATTCTCACCTTCGAATATCAATGCAATCGTTTGCCTTTCCAAAGCACTTGCACATGTTGAAAAGACTGGATAGACCTTTGGGAGTAATCCTCAAACACCTTGAACTTTCTCCTTAGTTCACATACTGAGAAATCAAAGCAAGGTAAATGGCCAGCCCCATTAAAAAACCATCCCAAACCCCAAACTCTAACAGTAATGCACTTAAACTGAAACTTCAAGTTTAGCTGGCCAAGATCAAAACTATGATCTACAAAATCCTGCGTAATCCTTCACTTTTAAGTTTATAATAAAGATTATAGCTTTGATTGAATTTAGAGAACATGAAAACAAAAAAGCCCTGATCCTACAAGTATAGTTAAGCAACTGAAATACTGACATATTATACAACAGTGAAAATAATAGCTCAGCATCACAGTCCAAATCTTCATCAGTTTGAATTCTTTTAGTGCTGGCACCTTTAGAGAGATAGCAATTCATTCTGTCAGCAGCTATCAAAATTTGCTTTCCTGTGTAATTCAGGATCATCACTGTTTGCTTCTAGATGATAACAGATTTCCTAATTGCTGCTTTTGTGCTTCTAAAATAATGCATCTCTAATCCACTTCAGCAAATGGTGAAGCAGCGATGGCTATAACACAAGTGGGAGGTTGGAAAAGACAGAATTTTATCACCTCAAAAAGGGTATGTCGAATAACTCTAGACACTATAATAAAGGAATAGCTGCCAGACCAGCTTCTCCATCAGTATCAATTTGGCATAATTTCAGTGGATCCAGGCCAGCTTAAACCTTCTGAGATTTTCTTCTGTTCTGTTTATGGGAACACAAACTGTGTGCCACTATGTCAAGTCATGAACTTATTGCCTTGGACAAGTGAGATAGCAATGTGCATGATACTATTATTATGGTAACATTACTTATGCTATTTATGTAAATCTTTTTTTCCCCCTCTACCTCCTCTTAGCAGATGTCTTGGCTGAATCGTTTAAGATTTAAAATAATAGAAGAACACATTTCTTCCTACAGTATTTCTTATTTCTGGGAAATGTCCAGTCACCACTCTTTTGCACATGGAGGTGAGAGGAAGGTGAGCAGACCAGCATCAAGACTTCAGAGGACTAGGTCTGATTCTTGCTTTTCCACAGATTTACAGTGTGAACCTGGGTGAGTGACAAAGAGTAAGTCCCAGCACCTAAGGCAGAGATATGGATGCTAGATTAACATTGTGTTTTTGGTCTTTGGCTATGCCTGCGAGATGCCTAGCATCCCACAGATCTGGAAGCCTTTGAAACTACTATAATACACATAAAAAGTGAAAGAGTGTGCAAAAAGATGTGAACTGCTAATACTTTTAGTTAGTATTTTGTGTCTTCTCTTTATGATTTTTTTTTTGTTTCAATTTTTACTAAAAGTACCCTGACTGCTGTTTTTAGACGATTAGGAGGTCAATTCTATAGCTCTCTGAGGCTGCAAGCAATTACACAGCAGGTTAATGATGGTGAGAAATCTTTGTGGTCTGTGGCAATTTCTGAAGAAACAACCAACCAACCACACTGTGGTTAGGTACAGTTCACTGTACCTTTGCTTCTTTTATCTTCCTCTGCCATGTCTGGTGTTGGCTACTGCCAGGGACAAAGTTCTGGACAAGGCTGGCTTTGGATCTCACATTTATTGCAAATGCTATGCTTTTAATAAGTCCAAAAGAGCAGTTAGATTTAACATCAGCTAAATTCATCACTTGACAGGAAAAAAAGCACACAATTCTGATGCCATCAATAGTCAATGCAATCGTGTGCATTATTTACTGGAGAAAGTGTTGCTCAAAAGGCATCGCTCCATTCATGATGCACTGAGCAACAGAACAAGTTATGCTGCTCCTTCTTATCAGTCATGTAACTCCCCTGAGCTCACTCAAAGGAAATGAAAAACACATATTTCAATACTGGGGAAGGGAACACACATTTACATTTTGTTAGTTTTTATTAGTGATGTGGTTTAACCCCAGCCGGCAACTAACCACCACCCAGCCACTTGCTCACTCCCCCCCGGTGGGATGGGGGAGAGAATTGGAAGGGTAAAAGTGAGAAAACTCGTGGGTTGAGGTCAAGACAGTTTAATAGGTAAAGCAAAAGCTGCTTGTGCAAGCAAAGCAAAACAAGGGATTCATTCACTCCTTCCCATCGGCAGGCAGGTGTTCAGCCATCTCCAGGAAAGCAGGGCTCCATCACGCGTAACGGTTACTTTGGAAGACAAACGCCATCACTCCGAATGTCCCCCCCTTCCTTCTTCTTCCCCCAGCTTTATATGCTGAGCATGACGTCATATGGTATGGAATATCCCTTGGGTCAGTTGGGGTCAGCTGTCCTGGCTGTGTCCCCTCCCAACTTCTTGTGCACCCCCAGCCTCCTCGCTGGTGGGGTGGGGTGAGGAGCAGCAAAGGCCTTGACTCTGTGTAAGCACTGCTCAGCAATAACGAAAACAACCCTGTGTTATCAACACTGTTTCTAGCACAAATCCAAAACACAGCCCCATACTAGCTACTGTGAAGAAAATTAACTCTATCCCAGCCAAAACCAGCACAATCATTTTGAATATCTGCTTGTTTTTTATTGGAATATTTTCAATACACCTTTTTAGGAACTTTCAAAAAATAATGACACAGGCATATTTACTGATTTTACTCGTTGCTTTGGCCTTTAAAACTTCAGCACAGTAGGGCCATTAATGTCTTTGTTCTTTGATATTTGTTGGTTGTCTTCCTTTACCAATATACACGTATTTACACTTGAGCCTGTCTTCTAATTAAAATTTCACCCTGTATATTTGTTCTGTAGCTGGCCTCATTGCCTAAACGTCACTAATAAATTTATTTTCATTTGCTTTATTACTGAAGATAATGCTTCTTCCATCTGTTGCGCCATTAGATACAGCCCTCATATTGTATTAGTTGTGAATATAAACACACCTAAAAAGATATCTTCCTGCCACAATATGTTTGGGAGACTAATATCGTGCTCTATTCTTAGCCACAGGGAATATAATTCCAATCCAAATTAGTCTCTGGAAGCTTTACTTTCAGAGACTTCATGCCTCATAATGAAAGAGAGATACTAAAATAAATCAAGTTATTAGTGAGTGAAAAGGACTTTGTATCCCACTGAGACGTTATTCTACCTCTTCCCTTAAAGCCCATCCTTGGCTTACGAAGCGTCAGCCTGGACTCTCTCAGCTGGGAATTTCTTGCAGCTTCTTCCAACCATTCCAACCATTCTTCCAACTGCAAGGAACTCAATAGCTTTTAAAAACAACCCTTCCTTCCCTCCCAAGATTTCGGGAAGCTTTTTCCTGCACAGAATTTTACTGTATTCTCAAAAATTTATCTCCCCCTTTATTTGAATTGATGCACCCCTGAACTAAATAAGACTGTTTGTGGCACTTTTTCAAATTCCCCGAGGCTCACACTGAGCTAACATCTTGGACAACATTGTGTGTACGCATGTCCAAGGAGGGGCAAAGCAAATAAAGAGCAGAGAGTTAGATATGAAACAACCAAATCACAACACATGGCCTGCCTTGGCAGCACAGTGTGAAATCTTGGAAAAGTTGGGCACATCACTTCACCTCAGGCATTCAACTTGCACAGCCACATTTGCCCAGCAGAGCAGCATATGTCTCATTAACCTTGATAGCTTTGTAGGAGTTGCTGTTTTGTACAGTGCAGAAATGTTTCAAGATATCTCTGGTGCTTTAGGCACAAAATGACTCTGTCAAGGTGGAAAAAAAGCTTCCCTGCATTGGAATCCTCTTTCTTCAACAAATATTTATGTGGGACATTGCAAAGAAACCAAACTTACTTTCTATTAATAGCTAAGCTAATTCATTTAGCTATTTCGTCGCTTCAGGCTAGTGGTGGAGGATCTCATTTTCAGACATTTATTCAATTTCCACAATTCCCCATCCAAAATCACTGTCCTGGGGCAATTGTTACTTCTTATTTTTGCTTCACTGCTTTTTCGTGCTTCTGCTTTTTACCAAGAGTAGTTCTATTTATTGGGAGTTGAGCATATTATACTGATCAGCCATATCTTCTTAACAATGATGCTGGCTTAGCCTGCTTCCAGCTCTTAAAGACATGAATTGACATGAGGAAACAAAATACAGAGCTGACCGCTTCTAGAGTACCTTAGGCATGACGACACAGGGAAGCCATTTTGGTTGTCTTGACTAACCCTGTACCTACATTGGGTAGATACTCTGCTTTTTCAGACTCTGATGGTAAATGATTCCTACCTGCCTGCAGATGTTTATAAATTTCCTCCTTCCAAAAGTCTCCTGAGTGCCCCGCCTAGCAGCTACATGGCTCATGTGAGCTTTCCCAAATACGGTTCAATAAAAATGAACTGGGTTAGCCTGTTTAGTCTATTTACGCTAACCTGGTTGAATCTGATGCAGATTGGAAAGCACCCAGACACAAAACTGCCTGCAAATGTGAAGAGGGCAGGATACAGTGATATGGAGCTGGGAGCAGATTGGGGCAGATGGCATCTTCCCCTGCACTGTTGTATGCAGGAGATGCCACCTTGTACTAAACCATGTTGGAAAAAGAAAAAGGGTACAATCTTACTTCATCATCTCCAGAATCAATAACAACTTAATGTGACTAAGGAGACACATGACCTGCCTAGGAATTGTGCGACAATCTTTTTGAAATAAAACTGAAAATGTAGACCAGTCTGACCTGCCTGATTTTCTGAGAAAAATGAAAAAAAAGACACTGCTAAATCAGAGCTCAAAACTCCCAAGTGAACTTTTATGAAAACTTACACGAAAACTTTCACAGCTAAGAGACATGCCAGTTTTGTACTTATACTCCTTGAAATTCTGATATACTCAGAGTGGGAAGAGATAAAAAAGGGGTTCCTAAGAGAGACTTGGGGAAAAAAGTTTCTTTCTGAAAATAGAGTTTTGGGGAAGCTAATGTCATTTTATTAATTCCATAAACCAGCATGAAAGCTGTAGCCCACAGTAAAAAAACCCTCAAAACCACAACCCACAAATCATTTAAAAGTTATAAGCTAAAGCAGAAAATTAAATAGTAGCAAGAATACCAATACTACCTGATGTAATTATTCATATAACAGGATAGCCTTACAGAGTAGCAAAAGCACAGAGATCAGAAGAACCATCACTAATACAGCCAGAATCTTGGCAAAAGTGTTATGAAAATAAACATGGAGATACCTCATTGGGTTGAACTGTTTTGTTATCATGATTAATATCATTTGCTAACATTGAATAATGCCATTAATAAATTATTCACTCCCTGACTTCAAAATCTGCTAGGTAAAAACTACCTCCCCCTGTAACCTTCACTTCCCTATACTCAGCTGTGCTGTTCTTCCAGACAAGGATATCTTCAGCCATCTCCTGAGGCTGTCTGGGACACTCTATTGAATTAAAAAGAAGAACTGAGCAAAGACTGGAAACAAAACTATCCATTTTTACCATTAAAAAAACTTAAAAAAAAAATTCCAAATGTCCTGAAGGAAAAAGAAAAGTACGCAGCAAGGAATGAAATGGATAAAAACATTCCCAAATGTGTATCGATCTTTTCTAAGAGGCAATATTGAGAGCAGCTGCAGAATTGTATTAGTTTGCTAGAGCTTCCTGATTAAGGGGGATTACCATTTCTAATACAAACAGGTAATAGAGCAGGTTGAGCACATTACAAGCCTGAATGAATTTAAACAAGACAAATACGTATATTACCTCCGGATAAGTCATGCTCTCTGCATGCCTCTTAGCTTATTATAAGGAATATTTTGAGTACTGTGCAATGAGATATCTAGGTTGCAAACATGTATGTTGTGCAATTGGCCACTAATTAGACATGGAGGCTATAGCTGATGGTCTGGATGCTCCGAAGTGTTGATTAACTTGAGCGTCAGATCATGTAAAATTGGAATAATGTCTGAAAAATCAATGTAATACCAACAAATGCCTTGCAATTACTGCTGATACTCTTGACCTCATCATTCACAGAACCACAGAAATCCACCTTTATGGCATAAAAGACTTAGCTGGAAAAGGTCTTCTTAATCAAATCCAATTCCTGCTTTTACAGAAAATCAAAACTTAAAATACTGTGCATAAACTGTTCAATTACTTTCTTACAATTAGTTCAATCCTGGCATTTCATAGCTGTTGGAAGACCACACATAGAATCCAGTCCTCAAATGGTTAGACTCATTCTTCTAACTAAATGCAGCTGAAGCCTACTTACTGGGTTTTGCACCAACACAGTTCCTCTGTGTAAATTGCTCTTTTCCATTGTATATTGATTCTCATGACAGATTTACAGAGAGAACACAACTTCACCTACCAATCTCCATTTTGCTAAATAATCCAATCTTTGTTTCAGTCTTTTCTGGTATGCTTGCCTCTCCTTTAGTTGGCTTTTTTATCCTTGTTACAATGTTTAATCTATGTCTTCACTGGTTTAAATAGCAGTGTCCTATATCATGCAATATCAAATGACTTCCTGAAAAATCAGACATATTGCATCAATCATATTCCTCTTTCTAAAACTTAAATGTATTATCAAAGACTGATATCAAGAAAATTTGCCTGTCTATACTATATTACTTTTTTATTCCATTTTGAATTTACCTCCCTGTTTTGTTTCTAAAGCTATGTTTTAAAGTATGCTTCTACATACTGCTGAGGAGAGACTTATGCATCTCCAGATCTGTTGAATGCACACCATTAATTTTTCTCCTTTCCCGATGGACACTGTAGGTGTCATTTTCTAGATAAAGCACTATCTGTAGTTGAATAGGTATTTGAGAGGCCCTTCCTACTCCCTGTGCCAGTTCTCCAGTATTCTGTGACGGAGTAACCAGGTTTGCCTAACCTCAGCCCAGCAACATCTTCCAGTTATTATCCATCCCATCACTGGTCCTGTGTACTATGTGAACAATTTTATTCTATGTTTATTGCACATAGCCTTTCCATTGAGTGAAAACTGAAAATGCAAAGTTCATTTGACAACATGTACATCATTGACTATTACTAACCACCAGGCCCTTCAGTGTCTTCAGCAAATCAATACCTTCAGTGATTTTGTTCAACTCAGGTGTGCCAGACACATAGACTTAAGTAAAAAAGAAAAGATCAGGGTCAATCCTACAGGATTGCAGGTCAATCCTGCTGTCTCCCTGCTGTGCTGGTGAGCCATGTTACGGACAAGGCTTACAGGTTAGTAGAAAATGGAAGTGCTGAAGACTTCCCACCTGATATCCAGGCTTCTTATATTCTTTCATGGTTCTGAAAAGCATCCCAGAATAAGAATGACAACCTCAACAGCTTTTCCCAAGGACCAGCTGTTTGTTCTCTGGAGTAAATGAATGCTTTGTTACCCTAACGTGGTGGGTATTATTGGTTTATCAGTGTTTTACACTACCTTACAGAAAGTCAATTCAATGCATATATATATATATATTTCATTGAATGCAAATATAGAAGGTGTATATATATGTATATATATGGAATGCAGAGAGAGAGAGGGAGAGAGAAAAAAGGGGCTATGTCAAATGCTAACTATTTACTGGTGCAGACTTTCCCACAGTTGCCGGCCTACAGCTAGTGACAGCAGTTGGATTGCCGTGCCATATGCTCCTTTGAAAGGAATATTCTTTTAGACCCATTTTCAGTGGGGAAATAATAATCTTTAATACAGTGACAGGTTTTCATGACTGCAGTCTATGGCTTTACCCTAAGATTTATTTGTACTGTACCAGCTACTAGAAAAGAAATTAACTCTATCCCTGCCGAAACCAGGACACATCTGCAGACTGGCTTTTCCTTTCCTGAAGAGGTCATTGACAAAAATGGTGGTAGTCTGTAATATTTCGTTGACATTGTACTTTGGCTCAGCCTTGGTAGGCTGGTTTCTCCAAGGCTCTCTGATTTTCTGCTTCACTACTTGTGACTGTCCAGGATGATCCAGGTAGGAAAAAGCAGTGGATCAAGTTGATCCCTTCACTTATGTGATTAAACAGCATTTAGCACTGATAAATGTCACATCCATACAGCTTTCAGGGACAGTTTGGACAGGAATGGTCAAAACCCATAAACACTTCAGAAATTTCTTGGAGAATAAAGAATGACTTAAGTTTCTTGCACATACTTTTCTAAGAAAGAGAGATACTCAGATCAAATGAGACTCGAGCGAGATTGGGAGTGCATTATGGTCTGGGATTTGTGATCAAGTTCCTAAATGTAGTCTGCGCTGGGGCAACTGACTGCACCTCCCGAAGCAAATGGAGATGATTTAGCTTAGACCGCAATGATAAAGGATTATATCAAATTGCACTGCCTAGCATTTTCCAAGGACACACAGCACACGCTTGCATGGGTGCCAGGCACCAGAAACTTGCAACTGGAGCATGAGTCTGAGCTCTCAGAGTGAGGAGGAGACAGAGAGGTTGCCAGAGAGGGAGCAGAAAGGCCTCAGGGACCGTAAGTCATGATTATATCTTTTTACAGATGTCTGTCTAATTTGTTCTTAAAGAAAGATCCCCAGAGATGGAGACACTTCAACCACCCCAAACAGTCTATTCTGGTGCTTCACTCTCCTTTCTGCAGCTGCATTTTTTCCTTATGTCTCATCTGAAGCTTTTTTGCTGCTTTTTAAGACCATTCCTCCTAGTTCACAATGAATACGAGAAAACAGTATGGCAAACTGAAATATTTCAAAACTAACACTATAGTAAAATTATAAAAAATAATGAAAAAGGGGAACACAGCTAAACAGGCAAGCAGGGATGGTTTTGCAAGTGAAAACATTTTTAAAAAGTCTGCAAGTGTCAGAAATGAGACCTTAAAGAAAATTACTGTATACCAGTTGGGACAGATGAAGCTCATTACTGCCAGTGGCCTACATGCTGTAAAATGGGTTAGTATTGCTACAGAAACCTTTTTGGTGTGTCCCTGTAATTAGCACAGAATTATTATTATTGTAATTAACTGAATCCCCTAGTACCTAGTGCAGTCTTCATGGCTGTAAGCAGGTTAATGTGAAAATTAATTTGTGCTAATTCACACAAGATCAGTGATGCCCAAACCAATCTGGTTGCAGTGGCATTTTGTGGAATAACAGTATTTTCTTGTTGACTTATACAAGGCACTGAAGCTTCAAGAATGTCACATAAACCCATCTTAGCTTTCACTTGTGATAAAACTCATGATAGTTCTCTGTCTTCTTTGGATAAATTTATTGTGAAACTCACTCCTAAGTGAATAAGCAACGTACTAGCTCTAGACAGAAATTAATGGGATAAAAGATTTGGGCAGCTTCTTTAGCCTGTTCAAGGGGCTGGTTGGTCTCAGCACAGACTGTTCTCCAGGACGAGTTACCTTTTCATCCTGAGAGGGTTATGTTTGACTTCTAGGGCAAAGCATGGTGCCACATACACGCAAGAATACTGTGTTCAGTTTTGGGCCCCTCACTACAAGAAGGACGTTGAGGTGCTGGAGCGTGTCCAGAGAAGGGCAACGAAGCTGGTGAAGGGTCTGGAGAACAAGTCTGCTGAGGAGCGGCTGAGGGAACTGGGGTTGTTTAGCCTGGAGAAAAGGAGGCTGAGGGGAGACCTCATCGCTCTCTACAACTCCCTGAAAGGAGGTTGTAGCGAGGTGGGGGTCGGTCTCTTCTCCCAAGTAACAAGCGATAGGACGAGAGGAAATGGCCTCAAGTTGTGCCAGGGGAGGTTTAGATTGGACGTGAGGAAAAATGTCTGTACTGAAAGAGTGGTGAAACATTGGGACAGGCTGCCCAGGGAAGTGGTGGAGTCCCCATCCCTGGAAGTATTTAAAAGACGTGTAGATGAGGCACTTAGGGACATGGTTTAGTGGACATGGTGGTGTTGGGTTGACGGTTGGACTCGATGATCTTAGAGGTCTTTTCCAACCTCAATGATTCTATGATTCTATGATTCTAAGAAAGAAGAAGATAAAACTATTTCATTCACAAAACCTTAAGTGCAAGAGAGTGTAGGAAAATTCAGAGGGACTTGCATTCTCCCCTTCTTAGTCATAGGCAAGATGGAAAAATAACAAAAAAACAACTACCTGGAGGACTGAGAGGGAACATGGTTGAAGTCAAGCCAAATCAGCGGGTGGCTCAGTGTTAAGGGACAGGAAGAGAGAAGATAACTGGTTTCTGTGCCTGCTGCTTTTTATTCTTCCACTAAAAAATAATGTCTTGCAGTGGACAGACAATTTCTGTTCCTTGTTAACATTAGGCTGAAGAAACACTGTCATCACCTGCCAGTGCAATAGGGCAAATTAAGCTTCACAGCTTGAACTAAGCTGTCTTGTAGCTGTGACTATTCTTGCACTGTCTGGACAGTGACTAGCTACGCTAGGAATGGCTAATTAAGATTTTTTTGCTCTCTCTTCTGCAGTCTGTGTTGAACTAAACTTTTGCAACTTGCCTAGCTTGCCTTCCTTCAAAGGACTACAGTCCAATATGAATGTTTTTTATGAATATCTAGAACCATCACTCCTTAAGTTTAAAGCTGCAGTCTTTGGTCATCCTCCTGCAGAGATGTGCTACCACAATAACGCGAAGGCAACAGAGCTGGATCCTTACCATCTAGTCCCACTCCTGGATCCCTTCTTGTTCACCACCTTGTACCTTGAGGTGGGCAGATGACAGGGGATTCATAAAGGCTGATTTCAGCCTATTGGGGTTAATCTTTTAGGGACCCTAAAGAGAGGCTCACCCACTGCTCAATTCAGGGCCACCATCCTCTAGAGGACCTTCTCTCTCCACCGAGTACAGGAGGAGCCTGATGGACCAGCCTTCCTTGCCCTTGCCAATAACAGCAGGGTTTTTGTCTGTGCCGAGCCCTTTCTGTCCCCTGCCCTCAACATAACAAATCAAAGCCCAAATTTCCCCCTCTCTCGACCCTTTCTGCTACAGCCTGAGAATGTAACTTCACAAAACACTGCTTTTACTTTTACAGTAAAACTAGCCTGTGCATCTCTGTCCCCACCGCCCCATCAGTTCTCATCTGGGTATACACTGTTGATGGGACTAGAGTTAAAGATTAGCCCTGGTTTTAATGAGCGTAACAGTGGGGTCAGTGAGCTGTGGCAAGGAGCTGGGTACAAGTGGATAGAGGGGAGATCTTCTTAGCAGCTTTACCAGCCCCTGCAGAGCAAGGAAAGCCACAAAGCTTCAGGCTTCCCAGCTCCTCCATCCCCTTTGCTGCTCCCTGGGCCCATCCATAACCCCACCGGAGGCTGAGAGAGAGCCAGGCATCCTCCCTGCACCTCCCACAGCCCTCAGTGCACCGTGGGCTGGGGAGCAACAACTCTGTGTTTCTCCACTTGCAAACTGCCCAGTGTATGTCAATGTGCCCTGTGCCTTGTTCTTTGTCCATCCGGAGTGATTAATCCCCGCATTTCTTTCCTCCTTTCAGTCATCTGCCTCACCTCTCCACTATCCCTCTTATATTACCTGTAAAATAATTTTTAAAGAATACATAACCCTGCTTTCTGTTCCTTTTCTTCAGCTTAACTGCTCTTTTGTCTTTTTCCCAAGGCCTTCAGTGTCCTACCCATTCCAGATCTGGCAGGGTCATGAGTTTTCTGAAGACCAGGTAAATCTGATTTTCCTTTCTATGTATGCATCTGAGTTTTTTTCCTGTTTCCCTGACTTCTGCCAGGTATTGAGCTTGTTGGGTCCAATTTGTCTCCATTCTTACATCAGATACCCATCTGAAGAGTGGCCCATGATGATTTCAGGTGCAATTTGCTATCATTATTTAAATTTCCTTTTCACAAGGCCATTTAGTTGAAAGACAATCAAATTGAGAGAGGCTGAGTTGGGAGTGGAAACAATAAAGTGAATAAAGGAAAGTGCAACAAACTTTTTTCTATAAAATGTAATGTGAAGCTAGGCAGGTCACATTGGTTTGGATACTTTAATTTTTTCATACTATTAAATATGCATTTTAAATATGTAAAATTATAAAGGACAATAGATAAAGCTTTGTTATTTTATTAAACGTAAAAGGAAAGCTGAGACTCTTACTATTCCAAGCTTAGAAGACACATAAGAGGAGGTCCTAATGACACTACAAACACAGCTTTAAAATCTTTTATAGTCAAGCTTTCAACAGGGCATAATAGTTCAGTTCATTACAAAAAAAAATGTCTTTGAAATTATGAGCCTAGTTTGACTTTCATATGTTATTAGCTCTCAGTGGAACTGAAGCATTTAAATTGATTGTAATGAGACATTAGCAGACACTATTACTGCAGCAAACCATTCCTGTTTTGAGATGGCTGGCTCAGGAGGCCTCTAAAAGCATCCGAACAGGCAGTATCGTGCACTGACAAAGAGAAACAGAAATCAGCTTTGTAGAGGTCTGCCACGCAGCTGGCATTGCTGTGCAGAGCATGCCAAGCGGCTGCTCTGAAGGGCACCAGTAAAGGAGGGCAACACACTTCAAAGGGTGGGAAGGGATGCCAAGGGGATTGCTGGTTAAATGCACATATGTTTTTAAATGTACGCAAATTAATTTCTGCCAGACATTAAAACAAAAAGAATTAAATCTCTGGTAAAAAAAAAAAGACTAAATCAAAGCAGACTTCTCAAAGCAATAATAATAGTCATTACTCACATATCTCTCTGACACCAGGATGCTGAAGGTGAATCTATTCTGAGAATTATAAGACTTCTTATCTTGTGACTTCTACCTCAGCTCCTTCATTTTCAAAAGCCTCTCTCACCCTTGTCAACCTTTTCTAGTTTCTGCTACAGTTTAAATACAATTCAACAAATGACCTATTTCAGTGACTCTCTTTCTCTTTGCTCCCCTTATCTTTCTCGATTTCTTTGCTATCTAATTATGCCAAAAGTCTGGAATAGTCTCTCACAATTACCCTGTTTTCATGACGCTTGTAGGATTTTCATAGCTTTAAGACTGTCGTCGATGCTTGTGCGTGTATATACACATCTTTTTGTTTATTCATTTATAGCGATTGCGTAACCTAAATTTCTAAGGCAAGTACACTGAAAAAAAGGATTATGAAATACTCTGAAGAGAAACCATTGCAAATGTGACAGCTGCTAAGAATCACTATGACTTTCATATTCCTCCTTCCCCCAGAGGTTACTATCGTTGCTGGCCGAGGAAACAGCTGTAGTATGCTCATGAAGGGCAGAAAAGGCCCGGAGAAGGTAGAATTGCCCTTTGGCAGTTTGATGTCTCGCTGGAAAGCTTGTCAACCTTATTTACATTTCAATTTGCATGCCAGCCTCTACAAGACTTTATATTCGGGTTCTGCTTTAAAGTATCTATCTCCTTCACTATAATCGCAATGACCTTTACATTTCTTCCCCCATTGCCCTCTGGGGCTGCAGCCCCGGCTCACTGAGCTATCCATAGGACTAGCAGCAAGAAATGTCAGGCTGAGCATGACATTTATCCAAACAGTTGGCTGCTCATAAGGTAGCCTTTTCTTAATTGTTTTTTTTTTTTATTATTATTTCCTGTAGGAGATTAAACAGCGGTGTGGGCAATGGTCACATCCTGCTAAAGGAGAGTGCTAAGGAAAAATCCCCTTTCTGTAAGACAGGAGCAAAATTGGCAGCGTGCATCACCTGACAGTGGCTACCCCTGAGAGCAAAGAAGGCAGGAGGGATGAAAGTGGGCAGTGACTGATTACTGTTGACATTATTTTTACCGACAGACTGACAACAGAACTTGGCAGGATTATACCCAGTGGCTAGTTAAGAGGGAGGAGCACTGCCATAAACATGCCCCTGCTTCAATAAATCACAGCACAGGCACAGAAGTACAAGGCATGCATTAGCCCCCAGCCTGTCAAACTGCTACAAAAATATGCACGCTTTCTTACACCCAAAATAATGCCAGTTGAAAACATACACAGATTATTCAAGGTTTTATGAGAATTACCTCTGTTGCACCTTTTGGTCATTACACAAAAAACCCTAGTGAATATATTTTGATCAAGTAAAGCTTTCAAAGCCTCTGAAGTATCCCTGGCATACAGAGTGGTGTTTTTATTGTTACTGGCTAATCCCAACTTTCTAATGAATTCACTGCCTTGGGATTTCCAAATACAGAAGCATTCTCTTGTCAAAGTTACAGACAACACCTCTGGGGATATGGATATCATAAACAATTTCTAACTCTGTAACTTCTGCTTTTCTGATTAATTTTGGTACATAAAAGAAAGTCTTTGTACCCTGTGACTGTGAACAGCCATTGTAAGAATGAGGCCAAGGTGGGCTGTACTGTTTAGAGTTGTATGAAGTGCCATATTTGGAGGGAAGGAGGATTTTTTCCTAGGTCAGATTGCAGGGACAGTAAGACCTGAGTTTCTGTCACATATCTGCTTTCTGGGACCGTCTCAGATTTTTTATTAATACATTCCACAGTATTATAGGGAACCTGATTTTCCCTTTCTCTCGAGTATCCACTTAATGCATCATCATAAAATCCTACATTAAATAAATAGCATCAAGCCTGAGTCAGTGTTTGCCAGTCTTTCCAAAGAAATAAATGGGAACGTCATCAGGGCAACATCTGAACTTTTACATTTCAAGAGTTAATTTCAGGTGTTTAGATAGCAGTGGGGTAGCCTATCAACACAGTGGGTACAGAAGATTAATGCATTACATGTCTGTGCGGACATAGCAAAATTTCTTCACTTTAAGGCACAAGAAAGTCTTGTGTTGGCTTCAGGTTTGAGGAGAACCAAGATGCAGGATAATTCTGAATTCTGCATCTCCTCAAACCTGTAGATGCCAACTGACTATACTGGCACCAGTCCTTTCTGTTCCATAAGATAGTATGTGCCCATGATAAGAGAAAGAAACTATTTATTTTTTATTTGTTTTTGACTGCTTTGAGTGTTTGACTGGTCTGTTTGCCACAGGTCAGACACTCTTTGTCGTAGGGATCTGTCATGGCAAGCACAAAGATATATGGATCTGAAATGCCATAATTTCTGGTGGATGACTGTCCTGGTTTCAGCAGGGATAGATTTAATTTCCTTCCTAGTAGCTGGTACAGTGCTGTGTTTTGGATTTAGGGTGAGAACAATGTTGATAACACACCGATGTTTTAGTTGTTGCTAAGCGGTGCTTACACCAGCCAAGGACTTTTCAGCTTCCCATGCTCTACCGACTGAGAAGGCTGGAGGGGCACAAGAAGTTGGGAGGGGGCACAGCCAGGACAGTTGACCCCAACTGGCCAAAGGGACATTCCATACCATGGGACGTCATGCTCAGCATATAAAGCTGGGGGAAGAAGAAGGAAAGGGGGGGACGTTCGGAGTTTGTCTTCCCAAGCAACCGTTACGCGTGATGGAGCCCTGCTTTCCTGGAGATGGCTGAACACCTGCCTGCCCATGGGAAGGAGTGAATGAATTCCTCGTTTTGCTTTGCTTGCGTGTGCGGTTTTTGCTTTCCCTATTAAACTGTTTTTATCTCAACCCATGAGTTTTCTCACTTTTACCCTTCTGATTCTCTCCCCCATCCCACTTGGGGGCAGGGGGGACGAGTGAGTGAGCAGCTGTGTGGTACTCAGTTGCTGTCTGAGGTTAAACTACAACAATGACACCATGTCCTCAGTCTGTAATTTCAGCGCTTCAATCTCTCTTATTCTTGATCTGCCACAGATTCTTAACTCAGAGTGCTGACCTGAGAGCAGAATCTGGCCTGGCTACATGATGGCTAAGCTGAGGACTTAGGAAAGAAATGGGTGCATGAAACCCTGTGATGATGATGTCCCTATTTTAAGCCTTGTCATTCTTTACCACAATTTCACTACAAAGTTTTGAAGGCATTGACATGGACAATGACAGAAGAAATAAAAAATTCTGGAAGGGCTGTGACATGCTGCCTACAGCTGAAAAGAAATTAAACTTCTGCAGAGATCCAGGATAAAAGGACCTGGGAAATGTCAGTTGGATGGTTCTTCTATCGTGTTACAAGGCTCGATGCAGCAAGTATGGGAGAGAAAGCTCTCTGCAACAGATCAGAGCCAATTATCAAAGTAATCCCATTTGGCCATAAAAATATCTAGTCATTTAATACTGCTAAGCCTTGTTTGTAATCACAGAGCTTAATGAGAACAACTTACACTGAAAGGAAAGAAGGGAAATCTCTGGAGTAGAAAGGCTGCTAAAGAGGACGTTAACAAATGCAAGTAAATTTGAGGTTTTAACTTCTTTTATATAGGCCATACTCTATTCATAGAGGATGTTTTTTTAATCACCCAACCCAATGCCAAAGACAGCTTCAAGATTATGAAAGCGCACTTTTGTTTTCACACTCTGTGCCATGTAGGCAAGTCTCTCAATTAAGGAAAGGTTTCTTTTGTTTGAATGAGATTCTGTTTAATTTCTGGCAGGCAGATTTCAGAAATAATTACCATCTATAGAAGGATGAATAGCAGACGAATCTATAATTCTCATTACCCACCAGAATTTCAAAGTGAACTTAAATTCTAAGCAAGAATTTGGAAGGTCTGAACAAAGGAGAAAACTTATTGGACAAAAGTAGCGTGGTTTAATTCAAATCTTGAACAACAAGAATGATATTTAGCAATGAGTGGGACCTAACATCTGGGAAGAGCCTGAGAAGTATTGTCAGAATACTGAGAAGGATTCACACATCTTTTGAGAAGTCTGGCTCCTCTTTACCATGTTTAAGGCCTATTGGATGTCACACCCCAAACACTAGGGAATGGTTTGGGCAACAGTGGACATTAGTGCTAAGTGTTAAAGATTTTAGCCAGCTTACATTGTAAATTCCTGATGGAGGGGAGTGAAGAAGATGGTTCTCAGTTGTTCACAGTGGAAGGATGAGAGGCGATGGGCACAAATAGAAATACAGAAAATTCCATTTAAACATTAGAAAAAACTTTTATTCTAAGGATTATGGGATGCAGGAACAGGTTGCCCAGAGAGTTGTGGCATCTCCATCTGTAGAGATATTCAAAACCTGACGGTACATGACCCTGAGCAATCTGCTCTTGCTGACCCTGCTAGAGCGGGGAGTGTTGGACTAGACGATCCCCCTGCCTTCCAGCCTTGACTATTCTGTGATTTTGTGAAACAACGGGTCTAATTCTCTGTGGTTATATACAGATGTAACATACAACCAAAGCTCTTTCTCCTCTTCTACTTAGAAATACAGAGCTGGTAAACCCCACTGGCAAGATAATGTATGGTTAACAACTTCGGTCCTTTAGAATGCAAAGATCATTAGAATAGATAAAATACTACACTTAGCTGTACTAGTGTCCCCTGGCTCACATTATCCTCCCTGGTGACAGTGCTGTTGAACAACTGGGTACAGCAATATAAAGGTTTAATATCCTGCTATATTTAATATCAAACACCCTGATATTGGCAGTGCCCACTGTGGCTACAGGTCTGTCAGCATTTTCAAAGCTTTATAACAGCCATAAAAACTCATGGAGTATAGAAGTGAGTCAACCAGTACTTATAATTGCTGGCATTTAGCACCAGAGATGATGACTAAGAATCTATATTTGAAATACCTGGAGTTGGTGGAGTCCAAGTACAAATCCTGGGGAAGATCAACTAAGCACTACATTTTTGTGAATTAAATACACTGAACTGTGTGCAGCTTACTGGTTGTAGAACTTTTCAGTGAGCACTTAAAAACACATTTATTCTGCACATGCGCTACAAACGTACTCAGTTATCTTGCAAAATGAGTATTGTTTTGACTTGCTTTTCCCCGAATGCAGAATATTGCCATGTTTGGCATTCAGCTTCCTGCCCTTTCATCAGCAGAGGTGGCTGCATTTCACATTTTCAGAAAGAATGTTTAGGAAATTCCCTGGGGCATAATTTTCAATGGCAGATGTCATGTGTCTCATATGCTCAAATACAGTTTGACAGCATTTCAAATGGTCTTTCCTTTCTGCATTAACCAACCCTACAAAAATTAAGTTGAAACAAAAATTTAGGGAATTAGTATCATAAAGTCTCAGATGTTTCTCTATCAGAGAAGGAGCTTCACTAAAAAAAGGACGTCCCAAGATTATACATTAGATTTATTTTTATAGGGCAGTTTATGCTATGTATCTGTATGGCAGTTTATGCGATTTATTTGAAAGAAGGCTGATATTCCAAACCACACGCTAACATAATTTACGATTATATTGCTTTTTATCCAAAAGAATCCTGATGTGTTTCACAAACTTAATGTGGTACAAACACCATATATCAATGGTATCCACCTCAAGGATGTCAGTCACAATTACAGAAGTGCTGCAAGTAAATCAAGGAACAGAACAGTGGCTAAATTAAAATGGTGCTTGATCTGCAGATTGAGTAGATTAATTTAACTACAACTTTCCCTGAAAGACTTACAGATTGTTTCAGAGTCACACTCAGCAAGAGGCATATCCACCAGAAGATGAAAGGCTGAGTCAGCCCTCACAGATGTTAACCAGAGGTTAAGGCAGACGTTGACCACGTTTGTGTTCTCAGGCTGGTCTTTGATTTGCATGGTGTTAGGTATATGCAAATGGTGTAAGCAAGATCAGAATCAGGCTCTGTATGTTTCCAGATCAGTGCTTAGGCCTTTACAATTTCCATTACTTAATTGAGTGAGTGACTTTAATATTTGAATTCAAGTTACTTACTTGTGTGTTAAACTCAAATGTCTAATTTTTGTTGGGAAAACCAGTAAATTAAATAAGTTTCTTCACTGAAAAATCAACAGTTTAGTCTAAATACAGTTTGCCAGTAGGGATACCATTTTTCAGCACAGGTATTCAAACATTAGCGTCTCCTGTCCCTCTTTTCTCCTTGCCTCAAATGACAGTTTTGGGCAACTGAAAATTGAGGGGGAGGAAAGGGAGAAGCAATGTTGCAAATGATTTGGCAACCAACAATTAAAAGGTTTTCATCAAATGTTTCCAGGTGTTGTTACTGAAACTTTCACTTTTAAGCTGCTCCATAAATCTGAAAGCTTTGCAACAATGTAGAAGAATACATTTTGTTCAGCAGTATCTATTTATGGTTTTATTTTCTGATTTTTTTTTTCTTTTTCATAATGATCTCTCCCTTCTACAAATATTTCTGTTTATATTCTAAAGATGACAACAGGAATAAGGAAAAAAAGAGTGTTACTGAAACTTTCACTTTTAAGCTGCTCCATAAATCTGAAAGCTTTGCAACAATGTAGAAGAATACATTTTGTTCAGCAGTATCTATTTATGGTTTTATTTTCTGATTTTTTTTTTCTTTTTCATAATGATCTCTCCCTTCTACAAATATTTCTGTTTATATTCTAAAGATGACAACAGGAATAAGGAAAAAAAGAGTTTATACATATAAGCCTGAACAAACCGGACATATTTCTGGTATTTTGAACCTCACATTGAAATGAAATATCAGGTATGTTTTGCCTTCATTGTATACTTTAAAAATAACTCCTAACTATACTAAAATTCAGCGTAGTCTAGGATGTCAGGTAAGGTAACCTAACCCTGGAGAAAGGCATAAGGGGTAAAAGAAAGACAGAAGATAAAAGTGTTATTATTGTATAGATTCAAAAGAAAGCATGCCAGGTAGCTGATTAATTTTAAGTAAAACAAGTCTTAGTCATTTTTCTTCCCATGTTTCAAATCTTAAAAATACCTCCCATGATAAATAGAAACCATTAATTCTGGATCAAACTTTTTTGTTAGAACTAGTTGACAGGCCTGCAGACAACATCTACAGCCTAAGCTTGTTTCTTCCTCTATTAACCAAACGTACCAAAAATAAACTGAAACAAAAAATTTCAATGTTTCAATCTTGATAAGTCTAGGTGCCTCTTTGGCCAGCCACTGACCCACAATTTATATTTAATATCTCAAACACCTGAGGTAAAATGTTGGATTTTAAGGCTTATGAATAGTGTAGGGCAAAAGCCAGACTAATTTATGAATGGTAGATAAACCTGAACTAAAATTTACACATGCACTTCACAGTAATTCCACTAGAAAATGCATAAAAATATGCAGTCCTACCTACTTGCTGCCCTCCAGCCATTCTGCTTTTGCTATTTCATGTCACTACCATTCAATACCTATGCACTGAAATGAATTTAATAAAAACAAAGCAGAATTTATTCACATCTCTGAAAAGACAGGAGAAAGCTGACTATGAGTGTTGTCCTTTCAGCAGTCAGGTGTAAGTAGCAAGAAATGAAAGAGTAAAAACAAAGGAAGGTATTTGAGTGCAAAATATTAGCACCACATAAACTCACAAAGGCCAATATGTAATTGCTACGATAAAAAGATCTGAGTTGCTCCACAAAGTTGTTTCAGGAATCTTGTAAAACTAGATCAGTCTACCATTGTAACTCAAAGCTGATAAAATTTGAACTGGAATAGAAGAAATCAAACATGATCAGGAAAAATGTAAATTACATTTAGTATTCCTGAACAATTTCCTTAATTCAAACAAGAACATTTTAGAACATCTCTAGAAAATTCTAGGGTTTTTAAGTGACAAATTGCAAAATATTGTGAAATGAAAGTAATTCCGTGCCTGGAAAACCTGTTTTGTATGTAGGAGTGCTATTTTCTCTCTGCTCTGAAACTTAGTTCTGTGTTGGATGGGTATATTTCACTGAAGTATTTAACTCTTGTGGTTGTACCTCAAAGAGGAGAAATACAGACAGCTGGCGATAACAGCTGAATTTCACCTAATGCCACCTACTAATAATTTTACTTTGCATTTCTGAAGTACAGCCCAACCCAAAGCCAGCAGCAGCCAGTGCACGCTGTCATTTCTCTATGCAACATGTATCAGAAACACCCACCCGAGAAGGGCAAGGATAGTCCACGGGACATTAAGCAGATAATAATTTTGCCCATTCGCAGTTTTCCATCTGGGATAACAGATTCCCTTCTCAAGGAATATTTTGGTAGTGGAAGACACAGGTCTACTACTATAGACAAACTGAGATTAACAGTACTATAAATAAATACAGAGAGAATAAAATACCATTTACATGAAAAGATAGTGTATACTGAGGGTGATGGTATTTATGTTTATATCTTAAAACAGCTACAAGTAGGTTTTTTGAAAGAAAGCAGAGATTTTCTCA
Source organism: Aptenodytes forsteri (assembly GCF_000699145.1). Taxonomy (NCBI): domain Eukaryota; kingdom Metazoa; phylum Chordata; class Aves; order Sphenisciformes; family Spheniscidae; genus Aptenodytes; species Aptenodytes forsteri. Next base: position 599,361 of record NW_008795486.1, read on the forward strand.
GTGAATAATACTTTTGTTACTTTTCTTAGACACCACTAGGTAGAAACATTTGCTCCTTAGTATTACTAGCTGCTCTGAATGTTTTTTCTACTCATTGTACACATTACTGAACATAGCAAAAATGCTTCTGAGAGTACAATTTACTTAAAATATAGAAATAAATAGCTATAAAAGAAAAAAACAACGACGACTAAGTGGACTGATGACAGTCTGCCTGGCTAGTTCACTCGTTCAGTTTCAGCATGTGGCTGCACACAACACAGTTCAATCAGTTCTTTATTATTTCATAATGTTAAAGGTTATTACCACAACACAAAAAAGGGATAATAGCAGGTTCTTAAATTAGCATTTGCTTAGCTCACATGCCAGTGCACTAATCTCTTTCTTTAAAACCTAGCACAAATAGTATTGTAAATCATGCTTACAGAGTGGTGGTTTTCTGTTGTCTTCCAAACAAGAAACATCTCATCGGGAGTACAGTAATGAATTAGAAGGGACACACCATGTCCCACTCTGTCACTTTGCAGGTTCTTCAAACACAACACACTGACCAGTGTGATGTAAAGATGACAATAAGTCTCAGGATTTTAGAACTGTGGTCAATCCAGATTACACTCCTGCCTGGGTAAAATAATAGGAGTGTAACTAAGAAAGTATTCTGGGAATGAGGACGCAGTCTGCAGTTTTATCAGGCTGACTTTTGAGTGAGTGCATTGGTAATTCCCAAGTAGAAATATGGTGATGCCATAAGTTTTTCCCCATAGCACAAAATAAACACTGTATATTAATATTAAGCTTTAGGCCACCAACCAGTAACCTGAAGTTTGCACAGGACAGAAGACAGTACGCCACTGTTGTTTAGACAATGAATGAATCTCTTGCAGACGAGCATCGTTCCTGTTTGCATGCTGGCAAGTGGAATGACAAATGTTTTCCATCTTCGATGATTCCAGGCAAGACAGAAAACTGAAGACCAGAGGAACAGCAGATATTTAAGAGTGCTTTCAGCCTGCGATCTGATGGGATTACAGCCACTTTCATGTAGGGCTATGTAAGAGGTCTCCACAGAATTTTTTTTTTCTACACATTGTCACGATATGGAAAAGATGAAAAGTGTTCAGATATCTAGAGCAATGCACAGTGACTTCCAGTGCAGCTCATTCTTGGGACATGTATCTAATACTTGCCTGCAGGATTCAGGTTGCAGGGCCTTTACAAGGGCTGATCCTGGATGTGAGTTGAATACTACACCTCTATTTATGGGCAGCTTCTCCATAGGTTGTAAGTATTCTGTGATGGAGACACAGTCATAGCAACCAGCACCCTTCTGACCATGCATGTCCCCTGAAAACACGGAGAAACTCCATCAGGCGCCGATATGAGCAGCTTGTCTCTTGAAAAGGACCCTTGACCGATACTGTTCAAGTTGTTGATCATCTAGACTACATCAAATGCCACGCAGAAAGCAGAGCATTTGTATCACTTTATTTCATTGACATCTGGCTCCTACTGATTTCTGGTGCTGAATTCTCCAGAACCAGCTCTATTACCCTGGAGCACACCCTCCTCACCTGGGAGGTTTCAAGGACAGACAGATCTGCTTGTTGTTTTAACCATCTGGCAGAAAGGAAGGTGCAGGGGTTATGCACCTTGCTTTTACTTTTATTTTTTCCCACAGCAAAGACTACTTACATTAAAAGCTCCTTTTTTTCTTTAACATTAGTGTAATGCATCCAGATGCCAAGACACTGAGAGCCACTAAACAAACCAAGCAATTGCATTCACAAACAAATTAAACTTAGCATTTATGAGATGTATTTTGCTTACAAGTAAATCTTCCATTGTTTTTATAACTTGAATATCCTCTCCTGCTTGTACAATCATACAAGATCTAAAAAAATCTCGTCTGCAGGATTAGGCCTTTGCATGTATTTCACTCCCAACACAAAGAACAGACCAACATCAAAGAGCATGTTGTGTTTATGAACACATTCTCTCTCTCCTTCAGTTGCCAAATTTGTTCCTTTCATGCACTGAGTGTTTGATAATCCTTTAAAATGGTGTTTCTCTGCCTGTCTATCTGGACATACAGAAAACCCTACTGTTTTTCATTGACACATTTTCATGTTCTTGGCAGCCCTGCGGAGAAGGACTTGGGGGTACTGGTGGATGAAAAGCTGGACATGAGCCAGCAATGTGCGCTCGCAGCCCAGAAGGCCAGTCATATCCTGGGCTGCATCCAAAGCAGCGTGGCCAGCAGGTCGAGGGAGGGGATTCTGCCCCTCTCCTCTGCTCTGGTGAGACCCCACCTGCAGTACTGCGTCCAGCTCTGGAGCCCTCAACACAAGAAAGACACAGAGCTGTTGGAGCGGGTCCAGAGGAGGACCACGAAAATGATCAGGGGGATGGAACACCTCTCCTGTGAAGAAAGGCTGAGAG